>NW_024081768.1:78624-424709 GCF_003009895.1 Hyaena hyaena | reverse complement strand
CTCCTTTCTCTCTCTCTCTCTCTCTCTCTCTCTCTCCCTTTCCTTCCCCTCCACCTCCTCCTCCTTCTCCATTTTTTTCTCCTTCTTGTTCACCATCAGCATCTTGAATTCTTCCTCTTTACATTGACCTAATGTCCTGGAGGTGGGTAATAGACTCATGGCAAGACTAGTTTAGCGGTACTATCTTTGCAAATTCTGCACACGTGGATTTCAGTTTGGGGGAGGGTTAGCTGAAGACAGAAATAAAGCAAATCTATTTTACTGTCTCCTTTATCCAATACAAAGTTTGGAACAAGTTGTTTTCCCTCTGATCATCAGTGGCATCATCCATACAATGGGAGTAATAATAATACCATCCTGTCAGTGACATTAAGAGAGTTTCTGAGATAATGAACCTGGCAAAGAGCAGGTAAGCAATAACTCTTTACTCTTGAGAGTGATCAGTCTTGCCCTTGGGTTGCCCTAGCAAAGAAGTGAAAAGTTTAAATTAAAAGGGAAACTAGTCTTGAGTTCAAATCTCAACTCTGCCACTTATCAGCTTATTAATGTGGTACCATTTATAATTTCTCCATGTCATGATTTTCTCATATGAAATATGGGGATGATAATAGTTTTTCCAAATAGGGTTACTGTAATGCATAAATGAGAAAGTGTTTAGGATGTACGTGTTTAGTCAGAGCCTATCACACACAAAATATTCAGTAATATTAGCTGCTGTTAATATGAATACAATAAGTTACTGTTACATAAATATCAACAAATTATATCCTGGGATGTTTTATACAGAGTGACCACTCACTTCCTCAATGACAAAAAAAAAAGTATGGTACAATTTTTGTACAGAAACTATTTGATTTAGAATACTGTACATCTAGTGGCTTATAAAAAAAAGTAATGTGTTTCTCACAGTTCTGGAGGCTTAAGTTCAAGATCAAGGCCCTGGCAGTTAGATGACTGTTCCTTTGTTCATAGACAGGCATCCTTTTGCTATGTAATCATATGATGGAAGGGGCTAGAGATCTCTCTGAGGGTCTCTGTCATAAGAGTAGTAATCTCATTCATGAAAGCTATATCTTGTTGACCTAATTACCTCCAGAGGCCCCACCTCCTAATTTCATCACTTTGGGGGTTACAGTTTCAACATATGATTTTTTTTTTGGAGAAGAGTACATTTAGTCTATAGCATTCCTCCCTGGCCTCCCAAAACGAATGTCTTGCTCACATGCAAAATATATTCATTCCATCCCAACAGACCTAAAGTCTTAATTTGTTCCAATGTCAACTCTGGTCAAAAATCCAAAGTCTCATCTGATGAACCACTGATCTGGATTTCTAACCCAACTTTTTAACTGTCCCAAACTATAGACCAACTCAACAAATAGTGACTGCATCTTTTCATGGATAATTCAAGTTCAAGACGTCCGTGTTTTTTATTACTATCTTTTTTATATTGTTGTTTATCTGAAAGTTCTAATATAAGGCAAATACAATGCACTCAGTCATTCAAGATTTAAGCATGGAGTCACCCCGGGCTCCCCCTCTGGCTCATCTTCCCCATGTAATCAGCGACTGAGAACAAGAGTTCCATCCCTTTACTATTTCTGGCATCTGTCTTTCCTGCTCCACTTGCCCTGCCTTAATTCATGATGTCATCATCTTTGTGCTACACAACAGGGGTAGCCTTGTCACTGGCCTGCTCACCTCCAATCTTTCTTAGAAGCCCATCTTTCTTGAGACAGTCACAGTTAACTATGTAAAATTAAAATCAGATCATGGCATTTTCCTGCTTTATTCATATTACATGCTCCCCTTAACCAGTATAGAATAAGCACTAAGAGCTGTTCTTACTTACCTCTTCAATTTCTTCTCCATCACCTCTTTCATATCCTCCTTGCCTCGCACATGGTGATTCAGACATACCCTAGTATGTCTGATGGTTCCCATCTCTCTATGCCTTGGTCCAAGAATGCCCTTCATCAGAAAGAAGCCACATAGTGAAAAGCTCTCACCTCTCGTGGCTGAGCAAGCATCATTCCTTTATGGAGGTTTTCCTGTTCACCCTAGCCTCAGGTGGGACTACCTCATTCTTTGTGTCTTGGGGACATCTCATAGTTGTTTCTGACCAAAAGTGTTGTACTTTGTTTGCATGCCCATATTTCCCATTAGACTGTGCAGATTTTTATGGCAGGAGCTATGACCCACTCATCCATATATTCCCATTGCCCTTCATAAAGTTAGATAGACACACAGTGGGCACACTGAGTTCCAGGAGGAGCAAGTGAATAAATACCTCAGTGGATGAGTGGATGAGTCTACTAAACAGAGGTAGAAACCCACATCCTATGTTCCTCAAAGGGTTTATGTGTTGATGTCACGAGATGATGGGTATCAAAAATGCCTAGTAAACACAGACCACTAAAGAGCAAATAACTGAATGCCTGGCTTGCAAAGAACTGCATGTATGCATCCAGACAGCTGAGAGTATCTCTGGGACATCCCAAGCTGCAGAAGCTTAGAAGTTCTGGGGCAAGACTTACACAATGTGGCAGAAGCAAGCTGCAGTCAGGTCACACCTGTCCACAGATGACTGCTGTGACAATGGTTAGTATAAAAAGGTAGGCAAAAGAGGAAAGAGTATGTGAGATGGAACACAGCAAGTATGTGCTGCACTCCTTTTTAGCATATTAACAATGGAGTCTTCTGGACTCCAAAGGAATGCTCCATCTGCCTGTGCAGCTGTGGGTTGCTCCATAGTAGTAGTAGTGTAGTTAGAAAAAGTATTAGGGAAGCTTGACCTTGAGTGATGCCAGTAAATTGTGTTTACTTATTTACCATGCCCAGGTTTATTAGATAATGTATTAGGTAAATTGAGGAACCCTGGAAAAGCTGTTTAAAGAGGATTTAATGAGCTAGGAACTGACCTCCGTCCAGGAGATGTTTTCTCCTTGCTGATGCCTGGGATGCAGACATAACAGATAGAGCTGCAGTGGTCATTTTGTGACCATAAAGCACCCTTGAGAATGGAAGTCACTTGCTGAGGAGGGTAGAGAAGAATGATAGAAGTTGCTTGGGTCTTTGATGCTATCTTTGATGGTCTGTTTCTGGACTTGCTTTACCTGAGCAATAAAAGTTAACTTTTATTTAAAATACTCTCACACGCAGCCAAACTAAATCTTCAGTGACATAGCTCTGTTCTTGGTATTTGATACATTCACATCCCTGCAATCAGTGGCAATTGACTTATTCTCTACTGAAGTTTGTTTAAAATAAAACAAACAAACAAAAAAAAAGCCCAATCACTTAAATTTTCACTTAAGTTAGAAGCAATGCATTATCAAAATGATCAAATTATGTGCAGAGTCATAAAAGGGACATGACCCATACGAAGAGAAAATATCTGCTATGGGCAAGATACATCCAGAGCTTCCCCAACATGGGATCTTTTTTTTTGCCGTAAATGTCCAGTTATCCTGAGTCTGGCATGTGGTTTGTGATAAATATTCGGTGGGAGAAATCAAAATGAGCTTTTAGATGGGAAAGTGGCAGTGACCAAATTTTTCTGACCCTGGAGAAAACTCTAGTTTATTTGCTTGGTTCAATTTCTACAGGATGTAAATAACTGAAAAACTCAAAATGACCTTGGATACAGCTCCTTTAATGTCAAGCAAATAAGAAAAGCGTGGAGGTATTATTCTGTGGCTGGGGTAATATGGCAGAAGATTCTGGGGTGCCTGTTGGCTGTGCAAAATGATCTGTCATCGCTAGAGGACCCACAGTCATTAAAACTGGCCTTATCTTCCAAGAGTTGGAGGGATCAAGAGAGACCATATAGGATCACTAATTTGAGGATCAAATTATATGTGGTCGTGAACCTTCGGAGATGTAATTTTTAAAATGGCAAATAGCAAGCTGACATGTGTATTTACATGAAGGTGCTGACATTTGAAAAAAGCTTCATGGAACACTGCAAACATAAAGTGGATTGATATAGAGAATTAATTTCACAAGTTGGAAATGTCTCAGTGAAATATATTTTTAGCTACAAAGCCACTGATTTTTTTTATCAACTGAAATAAAGCAACATTAAAAATAGCTAATATTTATTACATGCTGATTTTCTGTCTGGCCTTGGCATGTTTTATGCTTATTATATCATTATTTAAGCTTCTCTCTTATGTGAGATAAACACTCTAATAATTCCCATTTTACATAGTAGGAGGCGAGGAGAAGTTTCATTAGATTCCCCAAAAGTCATGTAGCTAGATTCTGGAAAGCCTGGTTTTGAACTTGGGTAGTAGGTAGTTTGACTAATAGCCTATGGAGCCTCTGCTATGAGCACAAACACAAGGAGAGTGTTTCCACCCTTACGAACTATGTGTTCCTAGGTGCAGCGCCCTGAGGTGGTGTGGCGGCTGTGCAGTAATTAAAAGGTAGGTGTTCGTTTCTTCTCACACCTCGACTCTTTGTTCTCATAAAGCAGTGTCCTACTTGCTACTAATAGGCTTCTTCCTGCCTTAATCTCTTCTTTACTTTCCTCCTTCCCTCCTTCCTTCCTTCCCTCATTGCTTCCCTCCTTCTATAATTATTGAGCACACATATATGTAGTCAATTCTCAATATTCACAGTGGCTATGTTCTATAGTCACCATGAACTCTGAATTAGCCAGTACTGAGCCATTGCTCCAAGGGAGAAATACAGATTTAGTTTCCTGCAAACCTCTGGTCATAACATTTTCACCAACCAACCAACATACAATCTTGTTTTATGTGCATTTTCACTTAAAGACATCTTATTTAATATACATTGTTGATACATTAATATTGAACTCACAGCCAAGAGCACTCCAGCTCACTCCTGAACGAAGTCTCTCTAATACATGCATTTTCTCTGTAAAGCACATCACAGCCTTCCTGCACTTAGAAACTACACACAACAGGGGCGCCTGGGTGGCTCAGTCGGTTAAGCATCTGACTTCGGCTCAGGTCATGATCTCATGGTTTGTGGGTTTGAGCCCCGCATCAGGCTCTGTGTTGACAGCCATCTCAGAGCCTGGAGCCTATTTCAGATTCTGTGTCTCCCTCTCTCTCTGACCTTCCCTGCTCATGCTGTCTCTCTCTCTCTCAGAAATAAATTTTAAAAAATTAAAAAAAAAAAGAAACTACAGATAGCATTTTAGCATTACACTTGGATGCCACTTAAACAGAGAAATTCATCAGCAAAAATGCAAAATGGGGAGTCACATAGCATTAAGTAGAGGTGAAAATGACACTTGCTTGCAGTGTGCGAGCTGGGACGCTCCGAGAACTACAGTATAGAAAGAAGGCAGCGGGCCACCTTGTTTGAACTCAGGGGGAACACGTGTGTCAGGTGCTCAGATTTTTTTT
Organism: Hyaena hyaena; assembly: GCF_003009895.1. NCBI lineage: Eukaryota > Metazoa > Chordata > Mammalia > Carnivora > Hyaenidae > Hyaena > Hyaena hyaena. The sequence goes on along the minus strand of NW_024081768.1, from coordinate 419,325 downwards.
TTTGCTACTTTCTACACGTCTGTTACTGACTATGAAAGGGGCATGAATATTGATTTAATTTTAGTGACTAGGCGAAGTTGCAAATACAGAATCCATAAATAACAAGAATCAACCGTTCTCTGTTCCAAGCAAGTACTGTGTGAGGCACGGAGGATCCAGTAAGTAGTGGGCAAATAACAGAAACTATCCTCCTCACTGACAACACAATATCTAGAGGAGGGAAGTGGTTATTAATGAATAGTCACATAAATATAAAGAAAAATTTTTATAAGTACAATATTATAATGCATTCCTTAATTGATTGGTCAGTTTATTCATCTGACTATTAATTTATTTAAAAGGACATTATTACATGTTTACTATATATCAAGCACTATGTTAAATGGTCAAATGTTATGACAACTGCCCATTAATTGTTTGATCTTGTTACCCTCTAAAGGTGTTGGCCTCTTGAGGACAGGGAGAGCTTCTTACACATTTTTATATTTCCTCATGCACAGATAATTATTTAATGGGTTTGAGATCAGGAGTCCACCAGGTTCTGCTATTGTCTTGGTAAAATAAGGAAGTTTGACTAGACAGTCTCCATAGGCCCATTGAATCACTCAATAAATATTTGCTGAATTGATTTATGGGAAGTTCTCTCCTAGTGGTTTCAGATAAGAAATACACTGGCAAACTCTGATACCTCAGGTAGAAAGGGCATGTACAAGCAGTGATAGAGTCACATATTTGGCTCTGGAGAGCAAACCTCTAGCTTTTGCCGTTGTGAGGCTCCACAGCTGCAAGTAAATAATAAAAGATGCTATGTAAGCAGAGCAGGCGGGTCTCACAGTGAACATGAAAGCCTGGGAGCCACATTCTAGCACATTATGGGTAGTTTATGGAGCACATCAGTTCATAACGTGAGACAAATTGGCACCGGGGACTCCAGTGGCTGCGGTCCAGGTGGACCACCAAGGAAGAAACATGAAAAGAATGCCTTTCTTGCTAAGAGAAGGTCTTACTGTCCTTCATCAGTGCTCTTTTAACAAAAGGTTTATACCCTCATCGCTGTAATTTGTGACTCTTGAAATAAGACACGTAGACATTTGCTCATTCAATCACATATTCATTCATCTTTTCACAAGCAAGGATTTGAGCCCTTAAAAAATGCCAGGCAATGTGGCAGGCATGGGAGCTACAGGTGTGAGGGAAATTCTCTATGTCTCTGCACAAATTGAGTTTAAAGTCTAGTAGGAAAGATCCATGCTGACAGAGACAATGGTGCAATGGGGGCACAGTCTAGGGGAATTAACCTTCTCTGGAGCTTCCTCCTTGATGGGTGAGAATCAAAACTGGCATGATAAGCAGGCTGTATAAGAGTGGGGAAGACTGGTTGGGGGGACAAAAAGCCCTAGGAACAGAGGGCATCTTTGTGAAGAGAGCACTTGACCCTATAGAGTGTTAAGAAGCAAGACTGGAGGTCAGAGAGGTAGCAGGACTTTGTGATGGTGCTGGGGAAGGAGGTGGAGTCCATGGCCTCCAAAGCCTCCTAAGTAATGACCATAGAAAATACACACCTTACATTCACATACAATAGGAAGCTATTGGGAGGATAGTAAGCTGGTGGTTGAGGGTGGGGGGGATCAGATTTACATTCTAAGATGAGCTTTGCTATTACTGGATGGAAATAGACTCTGGCCAGGTCAGGTCAACTCATAAGTGAGAAAACCAGGTGGGGGCTGTCATCGTAACCTGGGCAAGGGGTGTTTCTGCCTGACACTCAGAGGGCCATTGAGAAGCTGGAGAGATGCACATGGATTCTTAACAGAAAGTAAGCTAGTAAGACTTGATGATGATTAGCTATAGGAACAAGAAAGAGGGAAAAAAGACAAAGCTGCCTCTTAAGTGTCTATGTGGAGCAATTGGGTAATTTTTCAGGTGGGACGATGACTTATTGAGCTATGGTTCATGGTATGGAAAAGTCCTTTGAAGTAATGGCTTCAATGGGATGGTGAGAAATCTGTACAGAAATGCCACTGGAAACTGCTGGTGGGAGAGTTTTGGAGCTCAGGCAAAAGGTCTGGGCTGGAGATGGAGATTAGAGTAAAAAGGAAGCCTTTGGAAAGTCTGTGATCCTCCAGAGAAGGGGGTGAAGAATAAAGGAAAGAAGACAAATACAGAAGACTCTCAATATTCAAGGGTCAAACAGGGAAGAAGACATGTTAAGAAGCTGTGGAGACTCTCCTGCACTGTTGGTGGGAATGTAAGCTGGTGCAGCCCCTCTGGAAAACAGTATGAAGGTTCCTCAAAAAAATTAACAATAAAACTCCCCTATGACCCTGCAGTAGCACTTCTAGGAATTTACCCAAGGGATACAGGAGTGCTGATGCATAGGGGCACATGTACCCTAATGTTCATAGCAGCACTCTCCACAATAGCCAAAACATGGAAAGAACCTAAGTGTCCATCAACAAACGAATGGATCAAGAAGATGTGGTATATTTATACAATGGAATACTACATGGCAATGAGAAAGAATGAAATCTGACCATTGGTAGCAATATGGATGGAACTTGAGGGCGTTATGCTGAGAGAATTAAGTCAGGCAGAGAAGGACAGATACCATATGTTTGCACATATAGGTGGATTAGGAGGAAGTTAACAAAGGACGATGCAGGAGAAGAAGGGGAAAATAGTTGGGGAGAGGGAGAGAGGCAAACCATGAGAGAATCTTGAATGATGAGAACAAACTGAGGGCTGAGGTGGGTAGGGGACAGGGGAAGGGGAGTGATGGGCATGGAGGAGGGCACTTGTTGGGATGATCACTGGGTGTATATGTAAACCAACTTGACAATAAACTATTTAAAGAAGATAAAAAAAAAAAAAAAGAAGCTCTGGAGAACTATCCAGGGAGGGTGCTGGTGAACCAGAATCATATCCTCTGCTTGCATGGAGACCGGTGACAAGAAATATCTCCCCGAGTCTATGTTTATTGGGACAAGATCATGCAATAGATTTACTTGCCACATTACCCAGAATTTCCTAATTAAAATTCTCAGCTTTGGTAACTAGAAGAGTTCAACTTCTAAGAAAACCTGACAAATTTCTATATTATGGAGAATGGGCATATTATAATGTACAGGTGTTGCCCTTTATATGTGGATGTGAGGAAGCTCTGAGGTATATTTTCAGTCAGCATTTGATTTTTATGAAGAACTTGAAGAACTTTGGGCAGGTGTTTCTGTTCATGTTTCCCTATTGCTTCATTTTTCCATTTAACTCTTATTTTTTTCTTATTTTCATTTATTTTACACTATTTTTCCTCCTACCAAATACTTTATATTTTTGTAACTCATCTAATACCATTTTTGAAATGAGGTAGGATATATATTCACTATATTAAAAATTATCATATAATAACAATGGTTTTGACAGTCACTGGATTTATTATTTTATTCAGTTGAGAGAAAAGGAAATAAAGGAAACCCATAAAACTGTATTTTGTTGAAAAATTTCCTTTGAAATTCTTTAGGTTGTCTCACATAGCTCTTTATCATTCTGTCATCATTGGAAAATGGAATCAAATGACTAATAAGTAACTCATTCTGGGTAGAAACTTGCAATACAATATTACTATAGGTGCTTATTTGTATCAGTATTTATTATTTGCTGCTAAAATGTCATTTGAGCTAGACAAGAGTCTAATACAACTGCTAGGTGAAATTGGAATATAGTGATTGAAAATTCAAAAGCAAAAAAATATAAGTAGCAGAGGGTTGCTCTGGAGGACAGTACTGTTTCTGGCAAGCTATCTGAGGTGAAAGTCAAGTCAAGGAAACTGAATGTGATGTCACAAAGACTATTGGCATAGAGATGTACAGCTAAAGCCTACCACATTTGAACAGGAATCTGTGTATCTTTTTTTTTTTTTTTTTTTTTTTTTGTCTTACGGTAAAGGGACAGGAGAGAGGAAGAGAGTGGGTAGGGAAGCAAGCAGTGACTCTAAAACTTTCCCTGTTATAGCTGTTGTTCTTGAAAACCACTCCCATCTCAGTCAACATTCTTCTATTATTGGGAAGCACTGCCCAGTTTCAAAGATGGCAAAGGGTAATTGTTCTGAGAGCTATAGTGAATGGATAATAGATCTGAAAGATTTCTTGAATCATTTTGTATGAAATTATATGCTAAACTGTGAGAAACTTGGGATGCCTGGGTGGCTCAGTCGGTTTAGCATCTGACTTCGGCTCAGGTCATGATCTCATGGATCGTGGGTCCAAGTCCCGCGTCAGGCTCTGTGCCGACAGCTAGCTCAGAGCCTGGAGCTTGTTTCAGATTCTATATCTCCCTCTCGCTCTGACCCTCTCCTGCTCATACTGTCTCTCTCTCTCTCTCTCTCTCTCTCTCTCTCTCTCTCTCTCACACACACAAATAAATAAAACATTTAAAAAAATTTAAACTGTGAGAAACTTAACAACACAAAGAGGTAAGTCATGTGTACGGTAGCTCTGAATCAGAGCATGTAGCAGTAAGTCAAACATGATGAGGAACCCAACAAACTTCTGTTCAAACTTCAACACCCAGATAGAGTGCCCTTTCTCTGCAAAGACTTTCCCAACGATCCCCAACTCCACAGTAATTTGTTCATCCCAGAAGCTAACACATGTGGGAGGTGAAGTGTTGATTAAAGGGTCATTTGTCCTTGGACTTGAATTTAGACTGTGACATGATCTCCAAATGAATTTCTTTGTATTGTCACAGAAATACACCAACAAGATTGAAAAGATACATTAATCACACATTTAGACTTTCATTGTATTTCAATTCTGGTCTGAATTGCTTATTATTAGCTTTATATTTTATATTCTTAATAAATCCTGAATTTATTTTGTAAATAATACAATTACATGAGTTTACTTTTTTTGGAATGATGACTTAGCTTCTTTAATTTTTATTGTACTGAGAACCCCAAAGACACACACAGATGTGACCTTGGGCACTCTAGATTTTTGAGAGATCCTGATTCATTTATCGATTATAAATTTTATGATCATATTTAATGATGCTGATTCTCAAACAGTCCTTCAGTACACTCTGAACTTCAATATGGCAGGGTCTATACCTTACACAGGTTTGATTTATGGTGTTTCAACTTTGTGATGGTATGAAACCATTCATTAGAAACTGTACTTGAAATTTTATATTCTGATCTTTTCCAAAATTGGTTAATATATGGTATGATCCTCTGTCATGACACTGAGCAACTTCAGAGAGCTGGAGCCCCCTACCAGTCAGCCATGTGATCATAAAAGTAAACAATTGATATGTTTACAACCATTCTGTTTATCACTTTCAGCACAGTATTCAATAAATTGCATGACATATGCAATACTTTACTAAAAAAATAGGCTTTGTGATAGATAATTTTGCCAACTATTGGCTAACGTAAGAATTCTGAGCACATTTAATGTAGCCTAGGCTAAACGATGATGTTCCATAGGTTGGGTGTATTTAATGCATTTTCAACTAACCATATTTTCAACATATGATGGGTTTATCAGGATGCAATCTCACTATAACTCAGTGAGAATTGTATTCATCTTGGCAGAAAAATACTTGTCAAAGTGAACTGAAGTAACAGTGATGCTTGAACTATGATGTGCGTAAGAAACACCTTGGAAAACTGTCAAAAATCCATCATCTTGAGCCTTAAATCCAGAAGCTTGGGTTCACTAGGATTTTTCTGGGACTCAGGGATTGAAGTTTTAGTAAGGTCTCTAGGTTATACCAATGTGGTGATCTATGTATGGACTGCATTTTCTTAATTTGGACCTAGATGTTAGGTATACTTGACCCATTATGCCAATGCTGATCAGTAGATCATGGTTCTATCCAGGGAAACTTTAAAAAGAATTACAGGACTGTACCAAGATTCAGTGGGAAAGAATTCTTAGCCAGGGAAAAAGAATGGGGTCAGAATGAATATTTGCTATGTATTGTCAGCATTTGTTGAAACCAAGAGGCCAAAAGGGTACTAACATTTATTCCATGTTTTCTATGAATCAGAACCGGTAGTAGATACTCACCTACAAAGTCATTTGTTGTATTATCCCAGTCTAATGAATCAGCCAAGAACAGAGAAGTTAATTTGGTTGAGATCTCACAGGCAGGCAGTGGTGTTGGGATTTAACTGCTCCTCATTGTTAGTCCACACCTTGTCTACTTCATAAAAAAATTGGGAAGCTTTTAAGTAACAAACTTATAACAAATTATTTCTGGACTAAGAACACTGATATGCAAAATCAGGGTTGACTATCTACAATATCAGCCATTTTTTAGGTTTCTTAATGAATTTGTCAAGGAATCACCCTGTTGTTATTCTGGTTGACTGATGAACTACCTGCCTGGGGCTGGATGTCTGAATTGATAGATGGTTTTGCCTAGAGCTTGTGCACTGTTAGGGCTCAAAGCACTTTTATGTTATTCTAAAAGTCAGTTTCAATGAAAAAAACCTTAACATCTTTTCAAATATCTTGTGTCAACCTGTGTAATATAACTTTGAAAAATTAGACATTGAATTTGGCTATTTTGTGTTTTAATTCCTATAACAAAAATATTTCAAAAAATTTTTTAGAAAGTAAAGGTGACCTTTATGAGTAGCTGTGTGAACTTTATGAGCATGCTTAACATTGTTTACTTGTGTTGTCTATTTGTTAGGCAAAGAAAATGAACAAAATATATTGAAATATCAGTTTTATATTTGTTGGATCTACCTTCTGGTTCATGTAAAACTTAATGCAATAGCAATGACAAATGCACATATGCATTCACACAAATAAACACCAAATAATCAGACCAGCTTATAAATATGGTATGGGATAGGGATAGAGTTCAACCATTCTCTGGAAGTCAGATGATAGATTTGCAGAAATAAATTAATTCAACTGAATGTACTGCATGCTAAGAATCATGCCAGGCATTGTGAATAATGAGTTATGTAAAACATAATTCTGCCTTCACTGAGAGCATTATCTTGTATAGGAAATAAGTAAACCTATGGGGTACAGTCTGTACTGGGGAACAGAGAGGCTGAGAGGTGGAGAATCTAAAGCAGATTTGGGGGTGTGGGAAGTCCCCAGGAGAGGTGATGCTGGGGTTGACAAAAAAGGGAGAAAGGAAAGAACATCTCAAATAAATTACCAACATGTGAGAAAATGCAGAGGCATGAGATAGAGGACACACGGGCAAGACCACGAATAGAGGTGGTAAGAGATGGAAAGTAAGGTTTAGGGATCAGGTAGGGACACCCCGGATCACGTAGCTGGGTGAGCACTGACTTCAAATCTCTGGTCCTCTGTTTCTATGCACTTATAACTACATGGACATTGAATGAAATGGTCTGATTCTATATTCACTCATTCAACAAATACATATTGGAAATTTATGTACTAAGCACAATTCTAAACACTTGGGGCTACCAGTGATTATAAGAAGATTTATAAAGTCCCTTTGTTCATTGAGCTGATATTTTGGTGGGGACTTCACATATTAAATACACATAAGTATAAATCACATAGTAGGTAAAAAGTAGTAGGTACATCATATTTAAAAAAATAGAGCAGGAGGGAGAATGGTGCAGATCCTAACTTGAAAATGGGGGCCATGAAGCATAAGATGGACCAATGCAGCCTGATTTCAAGACTCATACAGCTACAGCAATCAGGTCAATGTGGTATTGACACAAAGGTAGAAAATATATAATGAAATAGAGTCCAGAAATAAGCCCACAAATAAATGGACAACTGGTTCTTGACATAGATGCAAAAGCAAAAGAATGGAGAAAAGACTGTCTTTTCAACAAATAGTGATAAAACAATTAGTTATCTGTGTGCAAAAAATAAAATCCATACTTGTACCATATTAAGGAAACCAAGCCTCAAAATGTATAATATGCTTAAATCTAAAATTCAAGACTAAGAAAACTTATAAAACAGTAGAAAACTATTGTAACTTTGAAGTTAGTAAAGTTTTCTTAGATATGATAACAAAATCATAATCCAGAAAAGAAAAAACTGATAGACTAGATTTCATTATTTTTTTAAAAAAATATATATTTCAAAAGACACTGCAAGGAGAATGAAAAGACAAGCCATAGACTGGGAGAAAGTTTTGCAAATCATGTATCTAGTGGCCAGAATATATAAACAACTCTTAAAACTCAATAATAAGAAATTAAATAACCCAACTAAGACATGGAAGACATGTGGATAACATATAAGTACATGAAAAAATGCTTGGCATTGTTAGTCATTAGGGAAATGTATGTTGAACCGACAATGAGATAATAGTATACACATATTAGAAGGGCTAAAACTAAAAAGACTAATGAGACCAAGTGTTGGCAAGGATGTAGAGAAGATGGAACTCATACATTTCTGGTAATGCTGGAATGTAAAATGGTACAATCACTTTGGAGAGCAATATAGCAGTTACTCAAAAAGGTAAACATTCATATACCATATGATTCTGCCATTCCATTCCCAGGTATTTCCTGAAAGGAAAGTACACATATGTCCACAAGAATGCTCACACACAATGTTTATAGAAGATTTTTTTGTTGTTGTTTTTGCTTTTGTTTTGTTTTTGTAATACCCAAGTTTTGGAAAGAACTCAAGTGTCTATCAACAGGTTAATGAATAAACAAGTTGTGGTATATTAACACACTGGAACACTACACAGCAATATAAAGAAATTGATACACAATAACATGGATGAATCTCAAAATGATTAAGCTCAGTAAAAGAATTAGATCAAAAAAGTAAATAATGTATGTTTCATTTATATAAAATTCCAGAAAATGCAAATTAATTTATTGTTAAAGCAGAGTAGCACTTGACTGCAAATGGATAGGAGTATCAGGAAGGAGTAGAGGAGCTAAAGGATAAGTTTAGAAGGGGCACAGGCAAACTTCGGGGGTGGTAGATATGCTCTCTATTTTGTTTCTGGTGATAATTTACCAGTTCTATTTATATGTCAGGACATCTAATTGTACACTTAAATATATGCAGTTTATTACATGCCAATTAGACTTTTATGAAACTGTCAGGGAAAAAAAAACTGGTTATGTGAGATTCCATTGAAAAGATGCCAGCAAAATCTTGGTGGAGTGAAGGAATTCATTACTTGAATATTTGGGGGAAGAAGATTCCAGGCAAAGAGAATACCAAGAACAAAACATTAGGTTGGGTACTTGAAGAATAGAAAAGAATCTAAGCAGAGTGAGCAAGAATAGAGAATAGGATGTGAGATCAAAAAAGTCATGGGATTTAGACTATCTGTTAGAGACCTTGGGGGGCTGTCGAAATGATGTTGGTTATTATTCTGAATAAAATAGGGATTCACTGCACATTATGAGTATATTTCCTTCCTTCCTTCCTTCCTTCCTTCCTTCCTTCCTTCCTTCCTTCCTTCCTTCCTTCCTTCCTTCCTTCTTCTTGCATTCTTTCAAGAAGATAGCTTGTGTTATAAAAGAATAGATCTAGCTGCTGTAACGAAAATAGAGTGTAGAGGGGCAATAATTGAAGCTCAAGGACCAGTAAGAAGACACAATAAGTTAGAAGAGTGATGATAGTGTCTAACACTTGAGGGTAGTAATAAATGTAAGAGAAAGTGGCTGGCCAGATTAAAGACATTTTTCGATAGACACTGTAGATTTCCTGATAGAATTTTGGTTGAAAGATGAAGGAGACAGAGAGTGGTTAAGAATGACTTCATGGCTGTGTGTTTTTCTGTTTTTACTTTGGTTTTTGTTTTTCTTGGCTTTTTTTTTTGTTTTTTTTTTTTTTTGTTTTTTTTTTACCTGAGCAACTGAAAATAAGGCGTTGCTGTCAATTGAGATGGGGAAAGCTATAGGTAGAACAGGTTTGGGAATGAGGTACAGCAGGAATCCCAATCAAACAAGCTTCTGCCTTCATGGGATTTACATTCTTGAGTGGAAAATCAAGTGATAATCATACATATATGCCTATTTCTAGACCCCAGGTTGAGGAAAGGAAGAGTGTGAAAGAAGCCAGTTATCTCTGGCATTATCTTCTGTATAATTTAACCTTCTGGAGAATTCTAGGAAGATGACAAACTGAATCCATTTTCATCTTCTCTGCTTCCAACCTGCCCATATACCTGTCCTGAGTCAGGGAGTCTAGGGGCAACTAGGAATGAGTAAATTCTTTGGTTTGCTGACAACCTGTTGACGAAAGCTAGAGCAAAACATTTTACACTTAGAGCAGATAAAGCCCAAGGAGCAGTGGAAAGCCTTAGAGCAAGAACTTGGGAAGAGTCTGGTCCACAGAGATCCAAGGAATGATATGAAGAAAATAAATGTCTGTCTTATGTTACTGTACTGTGTCTTTCATGATGTGGAGAAGAAGCTCATGTAGGTGGGCTAAGACTCTTGATCCTGAGGCTGGGGGGAGGTGCAAGAATACCAGGGAGCAGGGAGACTTCCTTTTGGGGTCAAGAAAACCAGGGAGGAAGGAGACTTCCTTTTGGGGTCTTAGTAGGAGATTTTTTGCATGCTTGCTGCTATATGATCTAGCCATGGGAACGTTTCATTACTACTACTTAGAATAAATAGCAAACCCCAATAAACTCTACAAAGGAAAGTTATACCTTCAGGGTGTGTGTTTGTGTATGTGGGGGCATCTATCAGAGAGAGGAACCTTTGCTGCAGCAGCTCAGGAACAGAAGAAAATAAAATTTCTGCAGACAGCCAGGAACTTGAACAAACCAATAAGAGCATTTCAGGATTTTTGTATGGTAAAAGTACTGGTTTTGAACAAAAATCTTGAATCAGCAAATAAAGGGAAAGAACAATTGGCATCAAAATCTGGGGATATGGGATCTAGATAATCAAGTGAAAGAACTGTCTGTAAGAACCCAGAAAAATCTCAAAGATATAGGAGTCATAAAGGAAATGATAAAAGATATTAAGGATTGAAGATGCAAATAATAGACTTTCTCCATGACATCAAATAAACATATGAAGAACATGGAATAATCACACACATTGTATGAAAAAATTTTCTGGAGCTGGAAAAATAACTGAATCTTCAGAATGAAAGATATGTTTAATGAAAAAAGATGCCATACCTAGAGTCTAGTACACCTCATAAATTTTAAGAATAAAGTTAAGAATGAATGAATGTATATATATATATATATATATATATATATATATATCCAGACATAAAATTTAGCTACAAAGGACAATAAAACTGATAAATGATAACTTACAGGGAAAAGTGACAGATAGAAGATGGTGGAATATTGATGAAAGAAGAGCTAATACCTGTTAATCATATATCCATAACTCACTGGTAAAGGCCAGATATTTGCCTCTGTTAAAAGATTCAGAGACTGCTACCTATTCAAACCATCGAATAAATTACTAAAGGAAGGACTTTGACCAAACAACAGAGTTGGAACAAAGATCTCAAAGCTGAAGTCAGTGAGGAGGGAGCAAGGCTAAGCAAGAATGTCTGGAAGAAATTGTTTTCTTGGTCAAGAAGTATGAATACTTACCTAATATTACAAGTGTCATCATTTTTACACACACTGAATTCGGTAAGAGCAAAGTTTATACCAATGTTCTTCATTGTGCCTCTGGTAGCCTTGACCAATGTTGGTTTCATTTCTTTTTATTAAAAAATTTTTTTAATGTTTATATATTTTTGAGACAGAAAGAGACAGAGTGTGAAGCAGGAGAGGGGCAGAGAGAGAGGGAGACATAGAATCTGAAGCAGGCTTCAGTCTCTGAGCTGTCAGCACAGAACCCCAGACAGAGCTCGAACCCACGAACCGTGAGATCATGACCTAAGCTGAAGTCAGTCGCTTAACAGACTGAGCAACCCAGGTGCCCAGAGTCATTTTTTTATGCTTAATAAACAACTTCTTTATCTAACTTAAAAAACACATGGTATGCATGATATATTGCATAGTTCTTAGCAATTTAAAATCATTAGCCTATTTCTTCCTTACAACACTTCTCAGATATACATATTATTATTATTTCAAAGTTACAGATGAAGTGACTGAAGTACAGAGACAAATTCTAAAGCTGATCAAAGTTGTAGCTCTAAGTAAATAGCAGAGTCAGAATTCCAGCCCAAACTGTCTGGCTTTGACGTTCACGCTCATAAGCACGGTAATGAAAATAAGCCTGAAGGAATCAAGAAATTTTAAGGAACACTGAAAAATTGTGTTAGAAGTCCTTTTCGTTAAAAGTGGGACCAATTACCATTTTATAAAAATCTCCATATTATACATCAGGAGGCTGAGGTTCAAAGACATTTGACAATTTTCCAAATGTTCTGAGCCAGAGGTGGGGGTGGAGAAACTCATACCAGCATTATTTGACTTAGGATTCAAGCACATAACTACATTTTATGTTATCCTTACTATGAGATGGCCAGAACTATGCTGGTTAAAGAGAGAAAAATGCATATTCTGAACTATTTGGAAAGTAATACAAAGGAGTCAGGCAGACATTTGCCAAAGTATCATATAATTTTTAAAAAAATGTTTATTTATGGGCACATGGATGGCTCAGTTGGTTGAGTGTCCGACTTCAGCTCAGGTCATGATCTCATGGTTCGTGGGTTCGGGCCTTGCGTCTGGCTCTGTGCTGACAGCTCAGAGCCTGGAGCATGTTTTGGATTCTGTGTCTCTTTCTCTCTCTGCCCCTCTGCCCTTCATGCTCTGTCTCTCTCTGTCTCTCAATAACAAATAAATGAAAAAAAAAATTAAAAAATAAATAAAAAAAAATTTGTTTATTTTTGACAGAGAGACAGAGACAGAGGTGAGCCAGGGAGGGAGAGACACAGAGAGAGGGAGGCACAGAATCCAAAGCAGGCTCTAGGCTCTGAGCTGCCAGCACAGAGCCCACATGGGGCTTGAACTCACAAACCGTGAGATCATGACCTGAGCAAAAGTCCAGTTGCTTAACTGACTGAGCCACCGGGCATCCCACCCCCCCCCAATATATCACTTATATAAATAATAAAGCTCCTCTAAGAGGAAATGGCCTGTCTAGTGGGGCAAATGACTCTCCAATTCTGAACTCCAGCTTTAGGCAAGTTCACCACCTACCAGCAAAAGGGCTGATAGGAAATCCTGCCCTGAGGATGGATGGGGGACAGAGATCCCCAAAGCAGCGGGTAGGAGTAAGGGAATGGGACACACACACAGTTTCTCACTCTGAAATCACCAACTAGGTAGTCACTCCCTCCTCTTCAATGTTTAGGGAGAACAAGACGGTTGTGTTAGATAACCGCTTCCACGTGAAGGGAATGCGAGAAGATAGGAATACAAGAGGGATAGGCTTCTTCCAAACCAACACAGGGGGAAGAACATAGCAAAACGGTCCTCAGTGAAAGTCGGCTTTTGTGGTATTTTAATCATTGTCGTCTAGCAAACTGGATAATCAAGTCTTTTACATTACTTCCTAACTTCTTTTTTTAAAAATATTTGCTTATTTTTGTGAGAGAGAGGGAAAGAGAGAGCTGGCACGGAGCAGAGAGAGAGGGAGATACAGAATCCGAAGCAGGTTCCAGGCTCTGAGCTGTCAGCACAGAGACCGATGCAGGGCTTGGACCACAAACTTCGAGATCATGACCTGAGCCGAAGTCAGATGTTTAACCGACTAAGCCATCCAGGTGCCCCTCACAGCCTAACTTCTATAGCAAAGTTTAAATGGTCAGTTTAATGGAAACATAAGAAGGAAATGCCAATTTTGGTAATATGAGTTGTCATGACCTTTCTCCCTGGTTCACTTGGCAAATTACGGTCCATACTTACAACTCCCGCACAAATACCATTTCCTCCAAGAGAACCTCAATCACTGTATGCTGTTCTCCCTCAGTCCTTCCTGGACCCCATTACACTTCATCTCCCACTGCTCTAAATTACCCCTGAACCAGGTGTGTGCTCTGTAACCTGAATATGCACACAACGCCTCATTCCAAATTCTTTCTTTGGCTTTCTGGCTCTGAGACCCCTAATGGTGTTGTTAAGAGATAAGAGCCTATTTATGTCTGTCGGTCAGGCATCTTGCAAAGTTGCCAGCATATATTAGACCCCTAAGTTGGACTTTTGATCAGATGGTTGAATTGTAAAGATTGTGTGAATTCAATGAGGTCTTTAGTTCAGTCCCAGAGGAAACACATAATTGTCTGATTCTTCCAGACTGTAGATGAGAGAATGGTGATAAATTCTAAGGAAACCAATGAAACAATTACAAACAGCTTCTTCAAAGAGCAGCTGAATTTCTTATTTTAAAGGGGAAAAAAAAGATCATATCTACGAAACGAAATCGTAGATTTCACACTTCCCCTTGGAGAATTCAGAGGCACCTAATTAGGAGTACAGAGGACACATACAAAATGATTGATCAATTGGTTGGAATGTCTAATGTGTTTAGGTATCTGTGAAATGTCAAGAAATGAATGACATCTGATTAAAAGACTTAAACATTCTGTGGCTCTTCCCTCATCTTTTTCCTTCACCCATCTTCACATTAGGGAAAAATTTCTCTCTTTTTCCAGATGGTAGCATCAATTTTCGGGTCAAGTGATATTAAAAATAGATAATAGCCAGGACCCCATGAGTCTCTACAGAAAGACTAAACAGTCACAATGGGAGCTATCACTGTTTTGGTTTTCTTTATGAGCTTTTATGTACTCAGCTGCTTCTCAGGCAGGCTTTTACTGCAATGGGACCTGTATCATTCTGAATTCCGGTTCCACATCACTTCCCATCCTTTACACTGAGCTCCATGCCACACAAGTCAAGGGAAAAAGCCTTACAGCTGCACTCAGATTCTGAATGAGCTGTCCCCCAAGGATCTGGCTTGGTTTGGCTCTGGGAGTCAGAATTCTATACGTCTTGTCTCTCAGTGCTGATGTTTATATGTACTCTGCTGTCTTAAAGAACTTGGACTGATGGAAAAAATGTACAAGGGAAAACCGTTATTTCAGATCAAGTTAAAAGGGTCAGCTAGTTCTGTTTAAAAATTATAGTGATTATTATTGATTCGGGTTAATAATTATTCTTGGCTAGTATGCTCAATGCTCATCTCAAATGTTACTCCTGGCAGGAAACTTTCTCCAAATCCCCCAACTCCTAAGTGATCTCATTGTTTGCACTTTCTAGAGTTCTATCCCTTCATCTGCACTTGCTCCTAAACCAAAAAGTGCTTGCTCCATAGAACATTCTGCATCTAATTTCTAGTGTGCTTTTCAGTGGCCAGCCATGAAGAAGGAAGGTACTCAATTTATATTGGCTAAATGTTATTTAAGAAACTATGATACCTTCAGAATTTTGATACTAGATATCCAAAATCATCAAATTTTTTATTAATATCAATTAACTACCTTTTTATCACTTTAATTAAAATTGTCTTTTCTTTTATTATCACTATTTATTTGTGTGGCTCAGAATTACAACAAGTATCAGAAGATGGCAACTTAGTTCGTAAATAGAATAAAACCAAATAGCAGCAAAACATAAGTTTCACAAAAGTTAAAACTGAGAGAGGCCCTAAAGATACCATGTAGAATCTTCTTACTTCATAGATCAGATATATGAGATCTGAGTTGCTTGAGTTATTCCAGATTGCAGTGAATCAGTGATAACTCCAGGCTAAGCTGAGGTTTTAAGAGACGCCTTACCTAATGCACTCAGACAGGTGTGTGTTTTTTTGAAACTTCATTCCAATCGTGTAACCTGAGCAAATTACTCAAAATCCCAAAGATTAACTGTGATGTTGTGATTTATAATAAGAAATATATATTTGGTGTTCATTTTCCTTTCTGGCAGAGAGCTCCTAAATCCCTGGTATTTCCTACAGTGTGAGGGCAATAAATGTCTCTATTGTTATGTTAATGAGGCGGCCTTAGAAAAGAAGCTAAGGATGGAGGCTGATTACCTGGGGAGCCAACCCTGTAATTAGAAGATTGGAACTTTCAGTCGCCCTCTAGCTCCCACCCTCAGGAAGGGGGGAGGGGCTGGGGGCTGAATTGCTTGCTAATGACCAATGATTTAATAAGTATGCTTATGTAATGAAGACTACATAAAACCCCCTTAGAGAGCTTCCAGGTTGGGAAGCACAAAATGATTTGGGGAGATTCTGTTGAGAAACTCAACACATCAGCGCAGGGGAAGGAAAAGTAAGATAAAAACAGAGAGGGAAGCAACCTATAAGAGACTCTTAAATACAGAGAACAAACTGAGGGTTCCTGGAGGGAAGTGGGTGAAAAGATGGGTAAAATGGGTGATGGGCATTAAGGAGGGTACATGTTGAGAGGAGCACTGGGTGTTGTATGTAAGTGATGAATCACTGGGTTCTATTCCTGAAGCCAAGATTACTTTGTATGTTAAGTAACTTGAACCTGATTAAGTAAAATAAAATAAAATAAAATAAGAGTAAAATAAAATAAAGTAAAATTAAGTAAAATAAAGTAAACTAAACTAAAATAAATGAAATAAATAAAATAAAATAAAAGTATAGATCCTTATGTTTGAAAGAAAAAGATGATTTGGGGAGAGGAGTTTCTACACCTTTTTCCAAGACCTTGACCTTTGTATCTCTGCCATCAGGCTGTTCCTTAGCTGCATCATTTATAATAACAGGGATTTAGCAGGTAACATGTTTCTCTAAGTTCTGTGGTAACTGAACCCAAGGAGGGGATCAATCTATAGCAGCTCTGTCAGAAGCACAGGTGACAACCTGAGCTTGCAGCTGCATCTGAAGTGGGAGGGGAGGTGGTGCTGGTCTGGTGGGGTTGAGCCCTTAATCTGTGGGATGTGATGCTCTCTCTGGGTGGAGAGTATCAGAACTGAGTTGAGTTGGAGGACACCCGGCTGATGTCTGATAATTGCCCCTTGGTGTGGGGAAAACCTCCTCCACCCCCATGAATCAGAATTGGTGACCAGGACCATCATTGACTCTCAGACTTACATCATAAGGCAATAATGCCAACTCTGCACCATTTTTATGAAGATGAAATGACACAACATATAGGAAAACATGTTTCTTCATAGAAAATGCTCAATAATTATTAATTGCTATTAAAAGGCTAATATCTCACATAATTAGTGAACTGCCATCTATATAGTTTCTGGTATTCTATAAACATTTCCCTCTCTAAGCCTTTTCTTAGGGTTTGATACCTTATGGTTAAACACTAGCATTTTTTGAAGCAAGTGTGTCTCTTTTCCTCTAAGACGTGTGTGCTGCAGGCATATTGACTGTCGACTCTACCAGACAGGATCCTTAAGAGGGACCACCCTGAAATACACATCTAACTTAATCTGCTGTTGATTGTACCATGGGCGACACTGGCCCAACCTGGCCAAAGGCACCAATGGGATTTTCCCTAAACTATTAAGAACGATGACACTCAGAGAATGAGTTCTGGAGTGGCTCGCACAAGGAAGTCATGTAGAATGGGCTCAGGGTTGGCAATAGGCCAAGGTAAAGCCTCAGGGAGGGCTTTGGGAGAAGAGAAGGTGGGAATGCAACAGAGAAAGCCGGCTGCAGAGAGAGAAGAACAGAAGACTAGAAGCAAAAATGCAAGAGAAGTAATGATACAGCCCTTGGAAAACTGGCGTTGATTTTTGACCTGTGAGGTGGTTCAGTAGTGCCTTCACAGCAAAGCACGTTTCACCTACGCTAGCCTCAGCACCTCCTTCTGCTGGCAATGAACACCCCATGCCTCGAACCCTGTGCTGCTGGTACAGATAACTTTTCAATGGCTACCGGGAAGAGACATGACTCATTCCAAATACCAGAAATTTACTGGCGGCGTTCACGGTAATTCAGAAATGTTTACTTCAGTCTCTTTCAAATGTGACATCACGTATCTTTTTTATAGCTTACAGGGTTTTGGCCCAGGAGACAGACAGCTCTCATGCCCTTCCAGGCCCCAGTGCCGGCCCCTTCTTGTTCCTTCCCTGAATTCTTGAATGGTGACCATGTGAGCTGCCACCCAAATGTGTGGTCTGAGCCCGCCTTTGAAGATTGCCATAATGATCTTTGCTGACTTCTGGTCTGTGCTTTTATTTGGAACCCCTGGTTGGCTGTTTGCTTTCCTAAATGTTAGCAGACTCTGAGCTGATGAGTTTTAAGTGCCTGCAGTGATCAACACCAGGTCCTTCTTGATTAGTGGCTTTCAGTTTTGCACTTATATATTGAAAAATGGAAAATGTCAAGATATAGGGCATCCCATGTCTCTTCCTTCCTTTTTACCTTCCTCCTTTACTTTCCTCTTTCTTCTTTTTCTCCTTCTCTTTCATTGTGCCTCTTTTCTACCGTCTCTCAGTTTTAAACATAGCTGTGTGATAATAAAAAATATTTCCCTTTTTGCCATGGTTTCAATGTTTTATTCACTATAGAAAAATTAAAAAAATAAAAGGAATATAAAGAAAAATACCAGAATTCTATCACACTGGAAAATTAAAATTAGCTTTTTGGTTTATATTTTTCTTCTCAATTTTTTCTCAAATATGCAGATAAATTGATAGATAGATGATAGATAGGTAGATGACAGAGAGACACAGAAGTAGAACTGGTATAATATTATGTATACATTTTGTTTGCTGCGTTTATTGCTTCACATCATGAACATATTTTTCAAGGTTAAACGTACCTTGGAAATCATTATCTGTTTAAAAATTTTTAATTAATTAATTGAATTTTTAAATGTTTGTTTATTTGGGGGGAGGGAGAGGCAGAGAGAGAGGGAAAAAGAGGATCCCAAGGAGGCTTTGTGCTCAGTGTGGAGCCTGACATGGGACTCGATTTCACCACCATGAGATCATGACCCAAGCTGAAACCAAGAGTTGGATGTCCAACCGACTTAGCCATCCTAGGCACCCCTAAATTTTTTCTTAAAAAGTTTTATTTTAATTCTAGTTAGTCAACATATATTTGCAGATGTACAGAAATCATTATCTTTATTGGCTGAATGTTTTATCATATAGGTATATCATAATATATTTAATTAATTCTGTACTTCAACTAATAAGGTTGTTTTATTTTTTCAAATAAATAAAAATGTTATAATGAATAGTTTTCATATCTTTGTAAGTAAAAATTAAATGCATAATTGATGTTCTGTAGGATAAATTAATATAAGCAGATAGATAAGGTTGGATGATATAAACTTCTTAAGAAATCTTGATATACATTCTGAGACTTCTTCCAGAAAGTTTATTCTAAGCTAAATGTAAAGATAACATTCAACAAAAACATACCTAGAATGTAAGACAATGAAGGGTGATCATTAATTATTAGTTTGTTCTGATAAATTATTAATGTGATCAAATGAACATGAAACAAATATCATGCATCTTTATAACTCAAGTGATTTATAAAACTGTATTTGTAAAGGCATTTGTAAAACTGTAGAGAAACTTCTTAGAGAGAATTTTATTCTTGAAAAATAGTTCTACCATATATAAGTGATGAGTGCTATGGATTTAGTGATCTATATCAAGTCAAGAAAAACCGAATTTCAAAGTGATTATGTTCATAAAAGATATGAAACAATAATATTCATGCATTTGGGTCATTAGAGTGAATAAGCTCAGGTCTTGAAGTAACATGGGTAGAGTAATCAGTATTGTTTGAAAGTAAAGAATATTGGGGTGCCTGGGGGGCTCAGTTGGTTAAGTGTCTGACTTCATCTCAGGTCATGTTCTCATGGTTAATGGGCTTGAGCCCCCTGTCGGGCTGTGTGCTGACAGTTCAGAGCCTGGAGCCTGCTTCAGATTCTATGTCTTCCTCTTTCCCTGCCCCTGCCCCACTCATGCTCTCTCAAAAATAAATAAACATTAAAAAATTTTAAAAAGAAGGTAAAGAATACTGCCTTCCAGTTAACAATGACAGCATAAGCATAGGAATTAACTTATAGAAGCTGAGTCTTCAACCTAAATCAGAAAGTATATGCTTACGTTCATCATTCCGTGTAAAGTAAGACGTGTAAAAATAACTACATTAATGATCTTTAAACATACTTAGCATTTTCAGATTGATAAGACTGAAGTCTTCTACTTATGGCTGTGCAGTGCACTGTATACCTTGAACATTTCTCCCAAATGAAAATGAAGCTATACACACATTAAACTATAGTTTTATACATATCATTACATATATATATATTTAAAGGTTTAAATCCCTTGCTGAGCTAGTATGAAAAGAATAAATCTACAAGCACCATAAAAGAAGCAAAAGCAAGAACTTTGGAATTGAAGGAGTTGCCTTTCTCCCTGAGGATTCCTACCAGATTCTGAGGCCCTAGGGGGTCTTTGGTAATGACTTCACTGGATGTACTGGGTGGAGACAAATGTGAAGACCGTAATAGATGCATATGTAAAACTGCAACCCAAAAGCACAGTGCAAGCAATATAAGGGTGCATGCTAATAATAGACCATATAAAAATATAAATGAGAAAATGTGCCTTACTCAATACTATGTAAATTGATGATGGCAAGTCTCTTGGATTGAGGGAGTGACATGCTACTTATGTATCCAAACTTCAGATGGATAATTTAACTTAAAGTGTAATGAAGTGATGGTGTTCAGAAGTCCCTAGGAGAAGCAAACACAATTGTGTCTGGAGACATATAGTTTCAATTCAGGGCACAAATTGTACCCTGGATAGAGATCCTAGGAAAGCTGGGTAACTTCCAATAAAAGAAAAAAAATATCACAAAACATACAAATAAACAAGCTGGGAGTTTCTGGGTGGCTTAGTCGGTTAATTGTCAACTTCAGCTCAGGCTGTGATCTCACAGTTCGTGGGTTCCAGCCCTGTGTAGGACTCAGCATTGACAGCTCAGAGCCTGGAGCCTACTTTGGGTTCTGTGTCTTCCTCTCTCTTTGTCCCTCCCCTGCTCGTGCTCTGTCTCTGTCTCTGTCTCTTTCTCAAAAATGAATAAACATTTAAAAAATAATAATAAATAAATAAATAAACAAGTTACCCTGAATGACAAGCTAGTAGGTAGGGATAGGAGGACTCAGACAACAGAATTTCACTTGCAAACACTTTAGGTATTTGAATTATTAAAAAGTGATATAAATTAGCCATACTTAATATGTTTAAAGAAATAAAAGAGAAGCTTGAAAATACGAACAAGGCAGAGAGGCTGTCAAAATAATAAAGAAACTTTAAAGTTGAAATACATCTATAAATACAAGGGTAATACTTGAAACTAAAAGCTCAATGGATGGGTGAAGAACAGATTAAATATTTGCACACTCATGCCTATAGCAGTGTTATTCACAACAGCTACAACATGGAAGCAACCCAGTGTCTATCAACAGAGGGATAGATAAGCAAAATGCCATAGATACACACAATGGAATATTATTCAGCTTTAAAAAGGAAGCCAATCCTGACATGTGCTACATCAACGCGATGCACCTGGCAAACACTATGCTAAATGAAATAAGCCAGTCACAAGAAGACAAATGCTGTATGATTCCACCTGTGTGAGGTATCTATCATAGTCAGATTCATAGAGACAGAATGCTGGGCGAGAGAGGACTGGGGAGTTGTTCTTTAATGGGGACATGTCAGTTTTGCAAGACGGAAATAGTTCTGGAGATTGGGTTGTGCAACAATGTGAATGTACTTAACAGCATGCTCAAAAATGGTTACAATGGTAAGTTTTATGTATGTTATACCACAACAAAAAAATGTTTTAAAACAAGAAAATACAATAAAGAGAGAAATACTAAAGTGAAGTACAGAGTTAAGAAATTGCCTGCAATATAGCTCAGAGAACCAAAGAAAGGGAGAGATTTGAGGACTGTGAAGAGAAGGTGAGAGACACAGAAGATAATATGAGAAGTTTTAACATGTTCTGATGGGGGTTAACAGAAGGACATCATAAAGCAAATAGGAAAGAGGGAATAATCAAAGTGGGAGAGGTTGAAAACACTGAAGAATTGTTGGCAAATACCAATCTTTAGATCCCCAAATTACAATCAAACACCAGGCAGGGAAATCTGCATGAAATCCTCACCTAGCAACATTTAAACAAGATCTTTAAAACAGCCAGGGAAAAGAAATCAAACACCTAGAAGGGATGATTGGAAGATAGAAAATGGGCTTGTTAAGAACAATAATTACAGGCAGGAGAGCAGAATGATTTTTGACTATTCAGAGAAAATTAATGCTTGTCTGGCTGCAATGTTTACATGTGTAAATGATTTTATGAAAGAGAGAAAAGTGAACTTGTTACAGACATAAAAATGACCATATACCAGTCACTGAAGGAAATTCTGAATGAGGCAGTACTTCAGGCAGAAAGACAATGATTCTGAGTAGACAATCTCAAATATAGAAGAAAATGGCAACAAAATACGTTGGTGATTTTGTGGGTGACTTTAAACATATTAGAGTATAAAATAATGATAGTGTCTAACTTATGGAAAAAAGCAAAAAATAGAACTAATAATACTGAACAAAGATATATATAATTTGGAAATGGTTAGTGGATAAAAAGCAATGTAAGTTTTACTGCTGTTATTGTTACTGTTTTGAAAGAGAATGAAAATACTGAATAAATTTATTTTTTATTGTTTTAAATGCTGATTAATTTAAACATGGTAAGTAAAGGATATCTGATCAAATAATTCCTCTAACCACTAAAATAACATGCATAGAGGGGGGCAATAAAGGGAGAAAAAGAAAGAAAGTGTTAATCAATCCAAAAAAGGAGAATAAAGAATAGAGTTCATAAAAAACAAATTGAGCAGAAAGAAAGTACATAATAAAATAGTCTACATAAACCCAGATAAAACAGTGACCATAAAAAATGTTCAGGACTTAACTATGTAGTTAAGAGTATGTATTGTCAGTGAATATTAAAACTGTCAGTGTCTAGTAAAATCAAAATCCAGTTTTATATTATTTAGAGAAGACACAAAATATACAGAAATAAAAGGGTTTGAATTGAAAAGATGGAAAAGTATTTGCCACATAAACACTAAACAAAGAAACTTGATTTAACCATAATGATATCAGGCAAAATATATTTAGGAACAAAGGATAAGCGATTAAGAACTTTATAAAGTTCAATAACTAGATAAAATATTATATTTAGGATATTATATATTACATAGGATATATATGTATAAAATATATGTACATATATATTTATATCTATCTATCCATCTATCTCTATATATTCCCTATATATCTATTCCACAATTCATATGTGTATATGTATATCTATATCTATATATATATGTATATATGGAGGAAAAATAAGGAAATTATTAGAATCAATTTTAGATTAGACCTTAACTCTAGTGACAGCGGCCTGGGGGAACCTAACTGGAGAGGGAAGTGAACAGACTTATAGGGTACCAATTATTTACTTTTTAGTCAACAGTGTGTATGAAATGATAATTTATTATTTCTACCCAAAATTTGTATTTATATCTTATTAATTTTTTTTTCAGAGAGAGAGTGCAGCAATCGTGGGGAAGGGACAGAGGGAGACGGAGAGATTCAATCTTAAGCAGGCTCCACCCCCAGTGCAGAGCCCTACATGGGGCTCAGTTCCAGACCGTGAGATCATGACCTGAGCCAAAATCAACAGTCAGATGCTCAACTGACTGAGCCACCCAGACATTCTTTATATTCATTTTTAATGTGCGTTTAAACATAAAAAAATAATGTGTTAAAGGATAGCATTTTATTTTCTTTAGAATGCTATGAGGAAGCTACCAATGTATTTTCATACATTTGAGAAAGAAGCAATTGACAGCCTTGGAAATGGGAAATATACATAATGAAATACAAAGGAAATCGGTTGGACAAAAACTGAGAAAAACACTGCTGTGATAGAATTAGTGTATCTGACACAAGAACTGAAGACCCAAATGGGACACAGATTCTTAAGAAGACAAAAAATATTGAAGACCCTTCAAGAATATGTAATATACTTAGAGAGAGTCCATCACACATCTACTAGATGGTTTAGAAAGAGAAAACAGTTTTAAGTCCACACCTTGAAAAGCTTTTCTAAGTATGGAAAATAAATAATTTTTAAGAGCACATATTTGAATGCATCATATTTGTAGAACAACTAAAAGAAAGGGAGGTTCTAGACATAATCTAAGAGAACACAATCATAAATTGCCTATAGAGGAGTTGATCCAGATTGGCAACAGACTTCCCGTGAGCACTGATAGATGCCTGATGACATGGGTGAATGTGAATCCAGTAATCAGGGTAGATTATTGCACTATGATTCTAAATTCCTTCAAGTGTGAGGTGAAATAAAATCCTGTTTAGATGCAGAAGAGATAACAGAGAATAACTACCCACAGACCTGGGGCACCGGGGTAGCTCAGTCAGTTAAACATCCAACTTCAGCTCAGATCACGAACTCATGGTTTATGAGTTCAAGCTCTGTGTCAGGCTGTCCACTGAAAGTGTAGAGTCTACTTTGGATCCTGTCTGCCCCTCCCGTTTGCTCATTCTTTTTCCAAAATAAATAAGCATTTAAAAAAATTATCCATAGATCTTTACTGAAAAAAGAAAAACACTAAAGAAAACAACTAAAAAATGATTTTAGGAATAAAAATAGGGTCATTTTTTATTTAAGTGGTCAATCTGTCAGAAATATACAATTATTAATTTGTATCCTCCAGAAAACTTAGTTTCATAATGTATAAAGCAGAAATTAATAAAACAGAAAGGAAAAACAGGCAAATCATCACCAAGTTTGCTAATTGTGTTAGTACATCTTCAATATTCCTACTGGATTTTGACTATTTTTACCTATCAGTGCCAAAAGACAGGGATTGAGATCTTTCATTTAAATGGGAATTTGAATTCCATTTCTATGTATCTTATAGGCATACCTTATGACCCCCACAGTAATAACCAGCAGAAATACTTCCATATATACACCCCAAACAAGTGTTCAAGAATGTTCATTTAAAAAAAACTTTTTTTTAATGTCTATTCATTTTCACGAGACAGACAGAACACGAGCAGGGGAGGGTCAGAGACAGAGGGAGACACAGAGTCTGAAACAGACTCCAGGCTCTGAGCTGTCAGCACAGAGCCTGACATGGGGCTCGAACTTGGGAACAGTGAGATCATGACCTGAGCCGAAGTCGGATGTTTAACCGACTGAGCCACCCGGGTGCCCCTAAAGAATGTTCATTAACAGTCTTATTTTTAAGGCCTCTATACTGAACACACCCAAGTGTCTAATCACAGTAGAAGGGATAAATTAATCATCATGGTACATTCATATAATCGAATACTATACACCATTTATCGTATTGAACAAAGGAAAGTAAATAATGCATGATTTGGTTTATAGTCAGTACAATTGCAGACTAATCTGATCTCTGGACATCAGAGAAGGGGTTATCTTTTAGAAGGAAGAATTAGTTACTGGGTAAAAGAACGAAGGAGTATCTGGGTGACAGTACTCTTTCTTCATCTGACTGGTGATCACTCTGGCACAATTACTTTGTGAAAATTCATCTAGTCATAGCATCAACTTTGGGTAATTTTCTATATGTTTGGTGTCATCAAAGCAAAATATTGTATTAAAAATAATTGTATGTGGCTTAAGTGGGTTAAACCATGAGGTAATTTTGTAAGTTTATATATATGTATATATATAATTTTTTTTTTTTTTTACAAAGTGACACCCATGGTCTTTCACTTACAGCCTCACCCTTGCAGCCACTTGAATTCACAAGCTGAAGATTTTTGTTTTGTTTTTTATGTTTTATTTATTTTTGAGAAAGAGAGCGTGAGCAGGAAGAGGAGCAGAAAGAGAGGGGTACAGAGGACCCAAAGCAGGCTCTGCACTGAGAGCAGTGAGCCTGATGTAGGACTCAAAATCACAAACCTTGAGGTCATGACTTGAGCTTGGATGTTGGATGCTCAATAAATGAGCCACCCAGGCATCCCTGTAAGCTGATGATTTTGACGTTAACGTTTAGGCTTCAAAATAAAATGTTAATTGCTACTTCTCACTTTTCAGTTATTAAGTATTATATTTGCCTCTCAATAAATATTTGTCATTGAATGAAGTCCAGGCTTTGTTTATTGCTTTTTATTTTTTTCTTTGTTGTTTATAATTGAAATGTAGATGGAGAGATTTATAAAGGTATTAATACAACATGTGTACTGGTCCTAGTGGGGTCCATTAAAAGACTGTTATATCTTGGGGCACCTGGGTGGCTCAGTTGGTTAAGCGTCTGACTCTTGATTCCGGCTCAGATTGTGATCTCCCAGTTTGTGAGGTGGAGCCCCATGTCGGGTTCTGTGCTGGCAGCAGGCAGGGTCCTTGGGATGCTCTCTCACACTCTCTCTTGTGGGGTCTCTCTCTCTTAAAATAAATAGATAAACTTAAAAAAATAAAAGAGTGTTGGATCTTGAATTATTCAATGTTGCAGATAAACATATACAACCCCACAGTCATATTTTGAGGGTGACTGTCACTATACACACATGCACTGCACGGACCCAACTGCAACCACTATGATTTTGTAGAATTATCTGCTTAAATGCATTTTCCCAAATATTTCCTGAGTACCCATGTGAGCTGTGCCGTAGTACCTTAGAGGTACTAAGGGTGTGGCAGAGATAAAGACAAAGCCCTGCCCTTGTTAGATAGGAAGAAAGGATGAGGGAGGAACAGACAACTTGACAATCAGTGACAACACAGTGCTACATGGGGTGGTTGACAGCGTCTCAGAGAAGGTTCTGAGAGAACCGAAGCTGAGCCTCCTGGTGGGCAGGGTGAGAGCTGCAAGACATCCTTGGAGGACAGGGAAAGCTGACTGGTCCAGGAAAGGTGAATAATCCAGCAAGGGAGAAGAAAAACAAGGGACTTCAGATGGATGAAGCCAACACAGAAATCCGGGTGGTGTGGTGCTTTCAGATCTATTTGGGGACCAGAGTGCAAAGAACAGGAGGGGGTCTGTGGGGAAGGAGGTCGGGGACCGTAGCCAATTTCTAGACACCAGAAGGGCCCTCCTCTGTCCCTTTCATCAGTCTTGCTGTCCAATGAGGCTGACTTTTCCTTGCAGGTTTGGGGTGGTTCCAGGTCGTGCAGAATAGGAAGTGAGGCACAGGGTAGTATTGGCAGGTTCCATCGAGCCTGTCATAGTGAGAAGTTATCTATGTTCCAGGAGACTGAAGTACTGCTGGAATGATGAGGAAGTTAGGGGCACAGCTGAAAATCCACACAGAACTTGGGACTCCCCCAAAACTTAATTACTAATAACCTACTGTTGACCAGAAGCTTTAGTGATAACGTACAGTAAAACTTCAGTTTGCAAGCATAATTTGTTCCATAAACATGTCTATCGTTCAAAGCACTTGCATATCGAAGTGAATTTCCCCATAAGAAATAATGGAAACTCAGATGATTCGTTCCCCAACCCAAAAATATTTATATAAAAATGATTACAATACTGTAATATAATACAAAATAATAAAGAAAATACAAAATATATAGAAAAATAGACTTAGTCGGTTAAGCGTCCGACTTTCGCTTAGGTCATGATCTCGCGGTTCGTGGGTTCGAGCCCCGCGTCGGGCTCTGTGCTGACTGTCAGCTCAGAGCCTGGAGCCTGTTTCAGTCTGTGCCTCCCTCTCTCTCTGTCCCTCCCCTGCTCACGCTGTCTCTCTCTCTCTCTCTCTCCTAGAAATAAATAAAACATTAAAAAAAAAATTTAAAAAAANCACGCTGTCTCTCTCTCTCTCTCTCTCCTAGAAATAAATAAAACATTAAAAAAAAAATTTAAAAAAAAAAAAAAAAAAAAAAGAAAAATAGACAAATTAACCCGCACTTACCTTTGAAAGCCTTCATGGCTGATGTGAAGGAGACCAGAGAGAAGCGGGTTATTGTGCAGGAGGAGTATCACTATCACCAATGGAATCGCTGCTATCTAGTGGTTCAGTGGAGTCGTTCTCTTTTTGTGCAACTTTAACAAGGAACCTATCCAATGACCCAGAAGGAAACAAAGCATTCCTAGGCTTACTCTTGTCTGGAAAAGCAAAGGACTGTCCACAGGTACTTTGAAGTGACAAAAAATTCAGCAGTGCCAGTCATGGGCACCTTCCAGCATTCTGAAAAATTACTGATTCCTGCCAGACACCGTGGCCTGAGACCAAGCATCTGAGCATGGGAGCCAGTCACCTGCAATCCCGCAGTGAGAGAGAGAGAGAGAGAGAGAGAGAAGAAACATTGGCTCAATTGTGATCATGTGCTGTTCGGCGTCACGTACTACTTGTATTGTGAGACAATTGTTCATTTATTAAGTTAAAACTTATTAGAAACATTTGCTTTTCTTATGGAACACTTGCACAACAAGTTACTCGCAATCCGAGGTTTTACTGTACAGTCCAATGACACCTATTTTGTATGTTATCAGTATCATATACTGTATTCTTATAATAAATAAGAGGAAAGAAAGTACTATGAACAAATCATAAGGAAGAGAAAATACATTTACCATATTGTCTTTTTTGTAAGTTTATTTATTTATTTCTGAGAGAGACAAAGGCAGCATAAGCAGGGCAGAGGCAGAGAGAAAGGGAGAGAGAGAATCCCAAGCAGGCTGCCAGCATAGTGCCCACCATGGGGCTCGAACCCATGAAACTCTGAGCCAAAACCGAGAGTAGGACGCATAACTGACTGATCCACCCTGGCACCCCAACAATACTGTATTGTCTTTATAAACAAATAAACACATTCAGTGGTACCTGGTTGGCCCAGTCAGTAGAGCACGCGACTCTTGATCTCAGGGTTGTGAGTTTAAGGCCCACCTTGGGTGCAGGGATTACTTAAAAATAAAAACTTAAAAAAGAATTCACATTTAAGTGGACGCGCACACTTCAAACCTGAGCTGTTCAAGGGTCACCTGTACTTAGAACCCAGTTTCGAGGCTGTTCAGGTTAAGAAATACAAAGCAGAAGCTGCAAGGGAAGGAAATGCCCTGTACCTCTTGTCTGCTGTGAGCTATAAACCAGGACCAACTCATCTGCAGACATTGTCTCATTTCTTCTTTGCAACAAACAAAAAACAAAGGGAGGCAGCTACGTCCATTTCCCAGATGAGATCTCTGAGGCTAACAAGAGTGGATCAAGGTCACACAGCTGGTTACACAGGGTGGCCAGGAGACTTGGGGCTTCCAAGCTGAGGATGCTTTGGCTTAATTGGTTCTGGGGGTGAAAATCAGTTGCTGTGGGTAACGCAACAAGATTTAGTACTTTCCTGACGTCTGAAACGGAGTCTGTGCACCAGGGGACGACTAAACATTTAAGTCCTCACCCGCTATTAACTCTCTGGGCAAGGAAACACGCGTCTCCATTTATACTGCGAGTCTTGGCTGCCATGCCTGAGCATGTGTTTCTCCGTGTCCGTGGCAGGGGGCCACACGCCATGCCTAGGTGCACGTTAACATGACATAAATGTTAATGTCCTGTTCTAAAACCAGAGCCTGTGGGGAGAGGAAATACCACCCCCGCCGGACCCAGGGCCCGTGTTTGGATACTGCAGTCTATATTTTGACTCCAGAGTGTGATGACTATGTAACTTTTCACAAGGATTTCATTTTTTCCCTGTCAAGCCGCATTATTTTAAGGGTGACAATAACTTGGCTGCAAATGAGCTGAAACCATCAAGGTGATAAATGAGTTTCTGGGGGAGGGAGGCATCGGCCCGGCCCCTACTTTGCAGACCACACACCTCTGTCGCGCTTCCACCTTCTTAGCGGAACAATGCATCACAGATCTGCCCTCTCTGCATCTCCCAAGGCCCCCTTCCTCCCAGCCTTCTGCTTCTTAAGCAATAGAGAGCTGTGAGCACTTGCCTTTGGAAAATACACCCTATTTCACAGAGTTTGGGAAGTAGGGGGCGGGGGGAGAAAGATTTGATATTTTCCTCTGGCTGTTAGCAAGGATCTGATTTATAAAACTGCCTTTGAGGCAACTCCTCATGCTGTTTATTTTCTCTGTCAGCCAGGTCTGTCTCTGAAGTGGGGTTGCCCATGGTCAGCTCTCTGGTCAGCCTGCGTTTCTGGAATGAAACCTAAGAGTTCTGTTCTGAAGGGCCTGGTGAGCCAGTGAGCTCGATTTCTTGTCTGGAGAGATGACATTCATTCCTCTTTTATTGGATAAATTAGGAGGTAAAGGACAGGTTACATGAGCTCTATATACATAATCTCATTTAAATGATTCTCATTTAACTCATGTAACTTATGTAGGTTAAGGGATTCTGAAGGGTTCTTCCTGAGATTTTTAGCTGCCAGGATTTGAACCAAGAGCTGTGTGCTTTGAAGCCTCTTCACTAGCCTTTCTCTTAGCTGTTGTTGTTGTTTTTTTTTCAAGGTTTTGTTTATTTTTGAGAGACAGAGAGACACAGAGCACAAGGAGGGGAGGGGCAGAGAGAGAGGGAGACACAGTATCCAAAGCAGGCTCTGAGCTGTCAGCACACAAACTATGAGATCATGAACTGAGCCAAAGTCAGAGGCTCAACCGACTGAGCCACCCAGGCGTCCCTCTCTTAGTTTTGTTATGCCAGGAAGTGCTGGAGAAAATCGGGGTCACCGCCTTGCACATTCAATGGGGGAGGAAATACTCAGGAGCAAGGCTTTGTCCTGGTTAGTGCATGTAAAGCATGGCTTAGAGCTATACCCTTTTTTCTTAAAAAAGTTTATTGATTTACTTTGAGAGACAGAGTGCGAGCACGAGTGGGGGAGGGGCAGAAAGAGGAGAGAGAGAATCCCAAGCAGGTTCCTCACTGTCAGCGATCAATGTAGGTCTCAAACTCACAAATCATGACCTGAGCTGAAATCAAGTGTGGACGTTTAACTGACTGAGCCCCCCGGGTCTCCCAGAGTTGTACTCTTTTTATTTGCTTATATTATCTTGTTTGTAGTTGTTAGTCACATATGCCTTTGTATTTGCTATTATTTGATTTCTTGAGAGTGGGAAAGAAAAAAGGTGTCAGAAGGTGGGCTAAATTCACGTCACCAAGGAAAGTAAGAGGCTTCAAGCTGATGAAGAACCTCAGTGTCTAAGGGGTAAACCATGTGCTCCGTAGGGCAAAGAGAGGCGTGAATTGATTACCTGAGATGTGGCAAAGGGATGAGCTCTCTCTAAGGACAACGGGCTGCTGTGAAGACAGAGTTCTAATGTCAGGAAGACCAAGAGAAGAAATTCAGTGTGCTGTTCTCCTTTGTCTTTCATTTGTTTTGTTATGGTTGTTTTTCATGCTGTGTGTACTTGACAGGTTGAAGTTAAAATTCAACTGATTAGAAGGTATTGGGTGCAATCATTTTTATTTATATATGTTATATATATGTGTGTTTATATCATGTAACACATTCTCCAGTCTTGAAGCTACTGGAGGACATGGTTTTCACCTTATTCAGTGGTGTTTCCTTAGAGTTTTGGGGACGTGCTCAGTGAGTGTGTTGGAGGGGGAGTAGTCAGTGATGGGGGAGATAGAGAGGTCTCAGCGTCCTTGACACTCAGTTTGCTTCGTCATTATAGAAGTAAAAATGCCGGCCCCATGGGGCTGCTGTGACCATCCAAGAAGGGCATCTGTGACAAGATGTTGTGTGAAGGACAATATTTCTGAGAATATATGTTAAAATACTTAATATATAATGAAATCAATTTGTTAATAATTGTACTATATACACAAGGAACTCAAAAATCAGTCTCCATCTCTGCCCAGTCTTCTCCATGTGGTTATTTGATGGCATCTAAGATTTACAAAACAGAGCGTTATGTTCCAGAAAACCCCAGACTCCTCCGTCCGAGGCTTCCAAGCTGAGAAAATGTCACCAATCTTCTCCCAGTTGCTCAAACCAAAACATTTGGAGACTTCTTTAACTGACCTCTTCCTTCACGTCCACAGTATTATCAGCATTTTATTTTTTAGCTTCATATGTATCACATTTGCTGATCTTTTATAAGCTCTGGGCTTTTAGTTATACTAAGATATTCCCCACCCTAATTTTTAAAGTTATTCATTTTTCTACCGGTGTTATTTTGATTTAGGGGATGGGTGTCAAAATCATCAAACCATGTGGAGTTTATTGTGATGCAGATGTTGGGGTAGGGGTACAATGGATGTTGGTTCCAGAAGGCTAATCGGTTGGGCCAATACCATCTGCGGAATCTGCTAAGACACAGTGTCACATTAGTCATATTCTAAACTCTCGTAAATGTGTGGGTTCCTCTTTTGACTCATTTCTACTTAGACATGTGCCCTTACTATTCTCTTGAGCTTTTGTTATATGAATTAATATCCTGTGGGATTTATCCACTTGATCCCTACTCCCACCACACAGGGTCCCTTGTTCTTTTTAAGTGAGTTTGCTGGATAACATCTGGACTCTGAAATCAGACTGGGCTCAAATACAGTTTTTGCCATGTACTAGCTGTGTGGCTTTGGGCAAGTTACTGAACTTCTCTGTTTCCTAAAATTGCCATCCATAAATGTGGGAATAAAGTAATGCTTTTCCCATACAAATGTTGATGAAAGTATATCATCTAATATAGGTACAATGCTTAAAAACGCACTTGGCACATCATCAGTAGTTAATCTATTAGGGTTCTTCATTGTTTTTCCACATGGAAATTATATTGTCTACGTTTTTAAAAATTTATATTTTGTTGTAAATTTGTTAAGTTTATATATGAATTTATTTTTTTATTAAAAAATTTTTAATGTTTATTTTAGAGACAGAGAGGCAGAGCACAGACGGGGGAGGGGCAGAGAGAGAGAGGGAGACACAGAATCTAAAGCAGGCTCTAGGCTCTGAGCCATCAGCACAGAGCCCAACACAGGGCTCAAACTCATCAGCTGTGAGATCATGACCTGGGCTGAAGTCGGACGCTTCACCAACTGAGCCACAGGCGCCCTAGATTAATTTAGAAACAACTACACCTCTATGATACTGGATCTTCCTCTCCAACCACAAGATATGCCTTTCTGATTATTCCAGTCTCCTGGGTCTCTCTCCGTAGCTTTTTAGCATTGCCTCATATAGACCTTGCTAATTTTCAAGACAGACTTATCTCTAGGTATCATGCCTTTTTTCTTATTGCTGTAATGTATTATTTTCTTCATTAGATTTTTAACTGGTGGCTATTTTTATGTAAGAAAGTTGTTATTGTATATATTAACTTTGTTTCCAACTACTAATATTTACTAATTTACTATACTATGGTCCGAAGGTTTGTGTCACCCCAGAATTCATATGTTGAATCCTAATCCCCAACATGGTGGTATCAGCAGGCAGAACCTTTGAGACCTGTTTAGGTCATGGGGGACACAACTCTCATAGATAGGGTTAATGCCCTTATAAAAGTAGTCGGAGCAAGCTCCTTTGCCACTTCCATCATGTGACACAGAAGAACCCCAGGGTCCCTGAACCAGACACTTAATCTGCTGGCTCCTTGGTCTCAGACTTCCAGCCTTCACAACCATGAGAAATAAATTTCTGTTGTTTATAAGCCACCCAGTCTATAGAAATTCTGTTACAGCAGCCAAATTCACTGTAAAAAGTGAATTTGACGTGATGATATTTATAGTAATAAAACGCTTGAAATAGCTCCTTTATTCTTCCTAAGGAAACGTAAGCATTCATCCATAAAATCTTGCATTGAGATAAATGGGACAAAATCAGCAACTTTTTATTGTCAGTTATGCTTCCTTAAATTTGTCGGACAAATGACTTTTATTTTAACTCAAAAGTTAGATGGGGACAACAATGGATGGCACTATATGCTTATCAGCGTGGATAAAATGCAAGACACTGACAACATGAAATGCTGGTGAGAAGGGGGAGGAGCCGGAACTTGTTTCCTGTTGGTGGGATGCAACATGGTACAGCCATCCGGGAAGATGGTTTGGCAGTTTCTTTTTTTAATTGGCGTATAGGTGACCTACAGGGTTACATTAGGTTCAGTTGGACGACATGGTGATTCCACAACTTAATACATTATGCTGTGCTCACCACAAGTGTAGCTGCTGTCTGATTCCATGTGACATTATTACAACACCACTCGCTGTTCCCGGTGCTGTGCCTTTCATCCCTGTAACTTATTCTGTAACTGGAAGCCTGTACCTCCCTCTCCCCTTCACCCATATTGTCCATATCACCCCCTCTTCTTCCCTCTCGCAACCATCAGTGTGTTCTCTGCATTTATGGATCTGTTCCTACTTTTTGTTTGTTTATTTATCTGTTTCATTTTTTAGATTCTACACATACGTGAAATTGGATAGCATTTGTTTTTCGCTGTTTGACTTATTTCACTTCGCCTCGTACTCCTTACGTCCATCCATTTTGGCAGCTTCTTACAAAGGTAAATGCACTCTTTTTTTTTTTTTTAATGTTTTATTTATTTCTAGGAGAGAGAGAGAGAGATAGCATGAGCAGGGGAGGGTCAGAGATTGGGAGTCACAGACTGAAACAGGCTCCAGGCTCCGAGCTGGCAGTCAGCACAGAGCCCGACGCGGGGCTCGAACCCACGAACCGCGAGATCATGACCTAAGCAAAAGTCAGACGCTTAACCGACTAAGCCACCCCGGTGCCCCAAATGCACTCTTATTATATGACCCAGTAATAATACATCTATGTATTTACCCAAAGGAATTGTAAGTTTATGTGCACAGCAAAATCTGTACAGGGATGTTTTTAACAGCTTCATTCATAATTGCCAAAACTTGGGAGCGACGATATGATGTCCTTCAGGAGGTGAAAGGGTAAAACAAAACAAGAAACTGTGGTACATCCACATGTGGAATATTATTTACAGATGAAGACAAATGAAATATCAAGTGATCAAAAAATGTGGAGGCATCTTAAACACGTATTTCTAAGTGAAAGCAGCTAATCTGAGGAAGGCTATATGGTTTCAACTATATGTAATTCCGGAAAAGGCAAAATTAGAGAGACAATAAAAAAAGATAAGGTGTTTGGCAGGAGTTTATGGGGAAAGAGGGATGTATAGGTGGAGGACAGAGTATTCTTAAAGCAGTGAAGCTATTCCCATGTGATGCTATGATGGTAGATACAAATCATCTGGGTAAACCCATAAAATGCACATCTTCAAGCATGAACTCTAACGCCAGCTGTAGACTTTGGGTGTCCACATGTCATGCCAGTATAGGTTCTAGGATGGTAACAAACGTACCACTTTGGGGGGAGGTGTGGACATTGGGGGGGTCTGTCCATGTGGGAGGCTGGGGGCATATGGGAATTCTCAGTACTTTCTACTCAACTTTGCTTTGAACCTACAAATTGCTGGAAAAAAATAAGGTCTATGAAGAATGTATGTAGTACTCAAAAGGGATGTTTAACATTATCGCATGGACATGGAAGACGTATACAAATCCATGGGTTCACTTCATTAATTCGACAAGTGTTCGCCAATTCCATCGTGTTCCATTTGCAGCTGCACACACTAGGGCTATAGAGTCTGAGAGGTGCTAACATTTTAGTGACAAAAGCAGACCGGCAAATGAATAGTTATAATACAGCCTCATGAGGACTATGACAAAAGCGAGCCTTCTCTCTTAATCTCTCTGTTCCTGACTTTCTGTACATTCACACAGTAAAGAAGACAAGGACGCTGAGCCGGGTATTTGTTTTGATTTCTCTTCAGTGCTGCACCTGTGACATCAAAGTTCTAGATGACTAACATTGGCCTCTAGAGAAGCTGAACCGACTTGCCCTGACCTTTCATGACCTACCTCCTGGCTAAATCTACGCCTGGGAGGGACCAACACCGGTGTGGACAGAGCCCTAGTTCAGCTATGTTTATCAAGAGCGGATCACAGGGATGGCTTTGTGCAATGCAACCTTCTCTGTGTGCATTCCATTCTCACAGCACTTGGAATCATTAATGCATTTATTGCTTTTGCTCTGATTCATCATTTTTAACAGCGTATGTCTTAGTGTCTGCTGAATAGGATGTGACTCTGTTCTAACAATCGCCTTCGAGTAGGTAAGAGTGGGAAAGAGAACATAATCTGTTGCCAGTATTTCCCAGAATCACTCGTTGAGGACAGCAGGCCCACTCAGAGCAGACAAACTGCTAGTTCTCATCACAGGTGTCTGGAAGGGGAAGGAACGGAAGACCCTGAAGTCTGCTTTCTGATTCACCTTTCACTCGCAGGCCAAGGTATATGATTGCTATTGACCTGTAATGGCGTTTAGTATTACCCTGCGTAAGTCACTTCCTTTCTCAGATTCTCATTTCCTCAGATGTAAAATGAGAATCTTAGCCTACATCAGTGGTCTTCAATCCTGGTTGCACATTAAAATTCTCTGAGAAGCTTGTAAAAATGATAACCCGTGGAACTTAGATCAATGGAATTCAAATGTCTAGGGGCTTAGGTATTGGCTCTGGTAGTTTTTGTTTTTGTTTTTACCTGCCCTAGAGGACTTTAACATGCACCCACATGGAAAATCCATTGGAAAGGGCCATCTCAGATGCCCTTCTATCTCCCAGAATATCTGTATCTACGAGGTTTCTCAAAGGCTAACTTCTCTTCTAAGAATGGGATTCTTCTTTGGCAAATGTAAAGAAATCCATTTATTTGAAACTTTTAGGGGCACCTGGGTGGCTCAGTCAGTTAGGCATCTGACTTTGGCTCAGGTCATGATCTCACAGTTTGTGGGTTTGAGCTCTGTGTCAGGCTCTGTGCTGACAGCTAGCTCAGAGCCTGGAGCCTGCTTCAGACTTGACATCTCCCTCTCCCTCTGACCCTCCCTTGCTCACACTGTCTCTCTCTCTCTCTCTTTCTCAGAAATAAATAAAAAACATTAAAAAATTTTAAAAAAAGAGAAACTTTTAAACTTATTTAAACAGATTGAGGACATGTTGTGTGTTAGACTCTGGCAGTTATGGTGGGAAATGTGCTAATTCCCGGCCTCATTGCAGTGCATCTGAGTCAGAATCATCAATCTGAGGCACAGGGGCAGAACCAAGTAGATAACTTATAGGGCCCAGTGAAAAGTGGACATGAAGACCCCTTGTTAAAATTATTAAGAATTTCAAGATGGTAGCAGCAGAGTGTTGAGTCAAATGCAGGGACCTTATGGGTGTGGGGCCCGCTCAGATAACATGGCCTACATGCTCATGAAGGTGGCTGTGCTCAGGAGTTGGCTATTAAAAAATTCCTCAAGTCATTCTGATAGGCCACCTAATTTGGAAACCTCTGTGGTAGGGAATTAAGAAATAAATAATCCATAGTATTTATCCTAATGAGATCAGGAGAGCAAACCAATATGTTAAGGCATCAATCAGGTCTTTTGCATATAAGGATGGAGATTTTATTGAAAATGTTCAAGAGGGAGGCATCTGGGTGGCTCAGTTGCATTCGTGAGTTCAAGGTCCTCATCAGGCTCTGCGCTGACGGTGTGGAGCCTGCTTGGGATTTTCTCTCTCTCTCCTGCTCTCTCTGACCCTCCCCTGCTTGTGCTCTTTCTCTCTCTCTCTCTCAAAATAAATAAATAGACTTAAAAGAAAAAGAAAATGTTCAAGAGGCACTTAAGAGGAGAGGGAGAAATAGGCTGTAGTGCAGGAAGTCTGATACTCCTTAAAACTGACCATGGGAAGCTGTTTGGGATCCAGTGAAGTCTCCAAATAGGGGGTATCAGTTAGAACTCTGCTGTTTGTAAGACACAGAAACCCCAATCCATATATATATGAGGAAAATCGCATCAGCTCACATAACAGAAAAGCTC
Source organism: Hyaena hyaena (assembly GCF_003009895.1). Classification (NCBI taxonomy): domain Eukaryota; kingdom Metazoa; phylum Chordata; class Mammalia; order Carnivora; family Hyaenidae; genus Hyaena; species Hyaena hyaena. The sequence goes on along the minus strand of NW_024081768.1, from coordinate 381,517 downwards.
CTCTGTAGGACTGGTTTCTGACATTCTTGGCACCAGACCTGGTTTTCTCCATTCTTGACTTGGTTCTTTTATTATTTTATTGACTTCTTTCTGGGACATATGTTCTCCATAGCATTAAAATGCTGTAGCTGACACTGAAGACTTTCTGTCTGGTGAGGAGGAGGGCAGATTCTCTCCCCAAGGATCGAACCGTCTTCTTCTAGTTAGGAGTGACCCAAGTTATTCCCCATGTTAATGACTTATCCAATTAAGGTGGACTGGGAGAGGAGATATATTAATTAGGCTAGGCTTGTAAGATCCCATTGGGAGAAAGCTGTTCCCTCCTTTTCACGGATGCGGAAATTGAAGGAGAGAGTCATAGCTTGCCAAAGTCATAAAGCTAGTAAGAATGAAGCCTGGAATGTAAGTGTACACACCTGACTTCAGGACTCACTTTGTTAACCACTTAGCTATCTTAAAATTTTTGATTAAACAGACTTTTTGTTTTTTATGGTTTCTTACTTATAGATTCAGCTGTCTCATAATTTCAGGACAACTGTGGCCCCTCATGACTTACTTTCTACCCTCTGAGAGTTGGGTGGAAATACCACCATTGCTAACCCCCTCATTTCCTGTTTTTCCTGTTTCATATTTGTGGCTGAGATAATATGATTGACCTGATTTGACCTTGTTTGAGCAGAGCCTTAAATGCCAGACCCCTTCATTGGCCACTGACCACCATATTGTGGTGGGTCAGGGGTGTCCTCTTGGTCTAACGTCCTTATCAAGTGAAGTTGTCCATGATGATGTGATATATAGGCTGAGTCTCCTTTCTTTTCTCCTTGCCTACCAATCCGTACATCCAGCTGGAGCTTGGAGCATGGCTGTTTACCTTTGAGGTGGATACTGTGGTTGATCTGTATGTGCCCTAAAAAGTATACTATGAGGCAGAGTAAATGCATGGTCTAAGGCAGTCCAAACCCAGTGCTGTGAGATTGAAGAAAATGTCAAGTGGTCTCATTTGGCATGGGCTTTGGAAATGTGGCCATAGGGATGGTGAGTCAGGTAAAGGGCACTGCTGGAGCGAGGCAGAGTCCATTACAGACATTGTGATTAGTCATTTCCTCATTCAAGAGATGTATGGTGAACAAGTACTATATGTACTGTATTCCCAAGGAGATCATATATATATATACATAAATATATATGTATATGTATATGACCTCAGAACTCAGATTTCTGGCTCTCACTGCTATGAGTCAAAGGGGGGGCTACATTAGTTCCTGAGTCCTGCCATCAAAGCTCACGTACCCTCTGTAACAATGTCTTTGCCTTTCCCCAAGAAAAGCTGTCCAATTCTCCTGTTTGTGAGTTTAGGTCTTCTGGGAAGCAGATACTACGATGGAATTCAAGGTGCAAGAATTTATGGGAGGGAAAGCTGATGAAGCATAAGTGTGGAGTGAGAGGGGAAGGGTGAGGAGAGTCTTCAGATCATGGTGCAGGTCTAGCACCTATACAAGGAGAGAGAAGATTGTGTTGGGGATAGAAGAACTTCAGACCACAGTGCAGCTCCGAGAACATGTCAGATACAAGGGGGTCTAGAGCAGGGACTACCCACCAGAGGAGTCCTGCAGTTGGTAGGAATGGTCCGGTCCAGCACAGCCTGAAGATAGCAAGCCTGACCTTGCTTCGAACATGGTGGGCCATCAGCCATCCCAAAGGTGAGGTCGCTGGAGTCTGTCAGCCAGCTACACTCTCATGGTAGTTTAAAAGATCTAAATGGTACACCTCAATGGCTGCCCCATGCCTTCAAAAAGTAACTCATAATTTGCCAAATTATTTTAATTATTAGTATATTTTGTCTTTTTTGCATGCTGGCATAATAATGATTTATATCATTTGCCCCACTAAGTTTAGCTTCTGGAGTAAGAAGGCCATGTATTGTTACTTATTTCTGAAATCTGAACGTCTAGCCAAACATAAAGTAGGGATTCAGCAAATAATTATTGCATGAATAAATGGACGGTCCAATCAATCAATCAATAAAGGGTGGCATAAAGGCTTAAATGGTTAGAGTCATTCTCTAGAAAATGATTGTGACGTTACCATAATTGTAGTGGTGTTACTGAAAGACCCTGGATACTCAAGTCTGACAGTCCTCTATTTGGATCATATCTCAAACTGCTTATTTGGTTTGTATCTTTGGCCCAAAACCTGGCTTTTTTTTCTTAGACTCAGTTTTCTCATGTTTTTCCCATTTTCATAAAATGAAGATTGCATTTACCTTATGGCTTTTTGTGAGGGTTAAAGATAGGATACCCATAAATGGCTGATACAGATCCTGGAACACAAAGGAATGTCTCCTAATGTTGTGTGCTTCTATCTCTTTTCTTTCTGAACTGAATCACCCCATCTCTTGCCGAAGAGCATGAATCTGTTTCCCTACTCTTCCCTTATGAGGACAAAGGCAGCCAGGGCCATCCCAACGGTGACTTCCATGGTCCAATATGAGCATCGTAACAATATGATTAGGTACTTAACACCTGGGTTGCATTTCAGCAAGTGGAACTAATAGGATTCAAATTCAAGTCTGTATTGAGTTTGAGCTACTACCCATTATACTGGCTTTCTAGGAATGGGCAATCAGTTAGGAGACCCCAAAGACTGAGCCTCTTCCAGAGGTCTCTTAAGAGTATTCCTGGGATCCCAAGAAGCTGCTCTAGGGTACTGGAATCATGAATAGCAGGAACCAGATAATACCATTCAGAGGGGGAAGTATCAGGACTATAGGAGACAGCTTTTCCTCTTTTGTTAGGGTGTTCTGCCCTCTGCTGGTGGCTCTTAATGCTTTTGGACACCTGGGTCATTAAAACGCCTGGTATATATCTTTTTTTTTTTTTTTTTTTAATTTAGGTCGCCTTGGTGGTAACCAAATTATTTCAAAGAAGAATACTTCGTAACATGCATAACTAGTTTATAAATAAGTAAGTATTTGCAAGGATGTGTGTGCACTCTCCCACAAAGCTATAGAGCATAGCACAATGCCCATTGCACCATAGGTGATCAGTAAAAATTACATGAGTGAATGACTTGAAGCTCATGCACAGAAAGAACACCAACAATTAAAGACTTGGATTGAGTATAGGATTAAGGTGATAGAAAAAAAAAAAACAGTGGCATAGCTACAAGGAAACTTACGAGTTGGTGTAGTGGAGTGAAAAACTCTCATTACCACCATCGTACTATTAAGGGAAATGTGGTACAGGAAGTTAGATACCTTGATTAAAATCTCACTCAAAGGAGTGGCCAGCAGGTTCTCTAACTCAATACCTGAGTCCAAGTTGGCTTCTGGGGCAAACCAACCCAGCTCTGCCCTAGGTTGGTAAGGACCTTCACACCAAATCCTGAAATGAAAGAGTGGGGTCACAAGTGGTCGAGAAAGTATGAAAGGCATTGAGAGTTTGTTTGCTCAAGAGGAACATGTACTGGTGTGGACGGATGTGAAGAGATACAGGTAAGAGATTTAGGAAATCATCAAACGATGAAGAGCTTAATAGAAGCCTTTTGTGCTGATACAAGGTTGGCAAATACTGTTTCAAATGAACAGCAGAAAAATTAATGAGTTGAGTTTTTCTCAGGGTTTCTGGGAGGAAAAAAGCAAAGCTCAAAAAGGATTCAGGGGTTGCAAGTTTGATGTTTACCTTTGTCTCAGGTATTGAGAAGTGGCCCCCATATTCTAGGCCTAGGGGCCGAGAATGGCAGCTTCTGGAAAAGTCAGGAACCACAGTATTTAAATGGTGAGCTTGATGGATTCTAGGGCTCATCTAAGTCAATGTTTCTCAAAGTTTAACCCATAAACTTGAAGACCTGAGCATTTTGTTAACATGCGGGGGGATTCATTCGTTCTGGTGTAGGGCTTGACATTGTGCCCTTCTAACAAACCTGTAGATGACCCTAGTTGTGCTGTTTCATGAGCCACACTTCTGTACGAAGGGTCTGGATTGCCTCTTAATAACCAGCTTGGCATCTGGCTGAGGCTGGCACTCCAAGCTTCTTTGTGGCTGACGTGTTTGCAATTACAGTAGAGTCATGAGTCAACCAAGTGTGTCCTTTTTTTGAGCCTAAAATCAATTTCGTTAACAGAGAGCTTTTCCTTATTTTGCCATTTTGCAACTTCTTGCACCCTCTGCCTCCTGGCTGATAAAAATCATTGGGATAGTGAGAGAAAGCGTTGCTTCCCTAGCTGGGGTATTCTGGAGCCAGCACGTCTAAGTAAGAGTATCTTGACATATTACTGAAAAATTCTGACACTGTAGGGATTTTTTCACTCACCTCCTTTCTCTCCCCCTTCTTTCTTGTTAGCAAAACAATCCATGTGAAACGCCTGGACTTTTGTGATTTCTATTTTCTCTTCTTTTCCATCTCTGTCTGTGTCACTCTCGAGGACATGATCGCTCTTGCGAATGCAACTGCCCCCCGGGGAACATGCTAAGCTTCTTTACCCGCCTCATGCCACCCAGTCCCCACATGTAGAGGAATTATTTTAGAAGCGATTCTGGCACGTTTCACTGCAGTGTCAACCAACTGAACTATTTCTGGACCAGGTATGCAAGTTCATCACACAGATCAGCAAAACCGGGAGGCCATGCATGGGTACGTGGGCTTAACGAGTATTTTATTACCTTCAAAGCAGTGCTACCCAGCCTGAGCAGTTAGCATTTTGCTGAACGCTGCTTGGAACTGTTGATATAAGCCCAGACCTCAGCTGATTTTACCAGAGGCTTCGTTCTCCAGTCCCTCTGGGGGAAACACAACAGGTTTGGAGGAAGGGGGATGAGGGCGTGGTCAGAAGTGATGGCATCTGCTTTTCTTTTCTTTTTTTTTTTTTAATATTTTTATTTATTTCTAGGAGAGAGAGAGACAGCGTGAGCAGGGGAGGGTCAGAGAGAGAGGGAGTCACAGACTGAAACAGGCTCCAGGCTCTGAGCTGGCAGTCAGCACAGAGCCCGACGCGGGGCTCGAACCCATGAACCGCGAGATCATGACCTGAGCGAAAGTCGGACGCTTAACCGACTAAGCCACCCAGGCGCCCCGTCATCTGCTTTTCTGAATTTTCAAGTTTGAATCATTTAGATTCTAAGTAAAAGGCATCAATGAAGCCAGGAAAATGGCTCAGTGCCATACCCAGGGTGTTTTTCTCTAAATTCAAATCCCAAAATGAAAAATAGATAGATATATATATACACATATGTACGTATTTTATATATGTTTATATATTTTTCCAAAATAATAACTTTATCATGATAAATGTACTCTTTAATCCCCACCGTCTTATTTCACCCATCCCCCCACCCACCTCCTCTCTGGGAACCATCTGTTTGTTCTCTATAGTTAAAAATCTGCTTCTTGGTTTGTTTTTCTTTTTTTCCCCTTTGTCCATTTGTTTTGTTTCTTTTTTTAAATGTTTATTTATTTTTGAGAGACAGAGCATGAGTGGGCGAGGGGCAGAGAGAGAGGGAGACACAGAATCTCAAGCAGGCTCCAGGCTCTGAAATGTCAGCACAGAGCCCGATGTGGGGCTTGAACCCATAAACTGTGAGATCATGACCTGAGCCAAAGTCTGACGCTTAACAGACTGAACCACTCAGGCGCCCCACACATATGTAACATATTGCAATGTCATTTGCTTGTTGTATTTTATATTATTTGCTGTAAGGTTCTTCCTATGCCCTTGATCTTGGAAAAGCAGGGCATCCTGGGCAGCTACTAGAAAAAGCACTGCTATCAACACCAAAGTTCAAAAGCAAGCAAATAAAAGAATGCTCCTGTCTGGTTGGGATCCAGAAGAATGTTCAGTATAAGGCATGGTGGGCTTTGCTTATGACTTTGGGGGCTGTCCAAGAGTTACCTTTTCTTGGGACCTCAGAAACTCTCTGCCCTAAAATCCATTTCTCCCCCTCTCATGCATTGTCCCTCAGACTCACTGATCCTCATTCAGAGGGGGCCCATCTCTATCCCAGGCTGGATGGTCATTTAATTACACCTGGTTTTCTTCCAGATTGAGCTACAGAGGGTGCCAGGTTTGTGAGTGCTTCAGAGAAAGTGAGGCCAAGCCAAGCCATTTGGCTTTAGAAGAAATTACTTGTAAAACTAAAGAATCAGAATGTCTATTCTGCTGATAAATTTGAGGATGGCGTTATACACAACATATCTCTTGGTCTCTCTCTTTGTCTTTCTCCTTGATATCAGCTAGTACGAGAGGGCAGGAAATACAATCGATCTTGCCACTTTCATATAACCACAACCCAGCAGACTTACTATCGTGTGACATAGAGGGAACACTGTTATAACAAGAACCACGAAGTGATAAAACATAGTTAAGAAACTATTGAAGAAGGCACTATACAATACTCCGTGATCTCAGAAGTCAGAAGTAACAGCCACGTGGTGACTATCTCACAGCACCTTATGCTAGGTCTCCCTTGTGCTAATGGACACGGCCTAATCTGCAGTGTCAAAAGAAGACTTGCTACAAATAGAAACCCGATACCCACAACTAGTTTTCCCCAGTAGGACAATATCCCATTTCTTTTGATTGGTTGACTTCCGAAATTTTTTCTTAACCAATGTTTTCAGAGAAATACATGTCTCAAAAATGCCTTCCAGTAAGTTGAACTTGCTTAAAATTTTTTTCCCATTCATTTGGATTCATAGACCAGCTCTCACTTTTGTTGCTTTCAGACCCTGGATCAGAGACACTCGGGCCTCTTCATGTTTCCGCGTGCTGTGCTTCTCATTTCGTCTGCCTGGCACATAGGCTACCTCATGCGACCAATTGTGGCCAATGGATTGAGAACAGAAGTGACCGGCAAACACGCTTGCCTTTTCCATCCCTATCTGCCCCAGCTGCCGCAACCCTGAGGGTCATGCTTTTCAGATGGAGGTTCAAGACTGAAAGAAGTACAATTTTTTTAAAAAAACCAGCAGTTGAACCCTATCAAACTGTGATACACGTGAACAATAAGCTATCATTGTACTAAGCCACTGAGACTTCAGGGTTTCAACGTTGCACACGTCAGCATTAATTAACTTGACTAACACAGCTTTGCAAAAAAGCAGGTTCAAATGCCCAAATGGTTTGGGCAGGGGACACATCCGGCTCTCTCGCCAGTGTTTCGCACATCAAATTAGAGAGGCGTGGCTGTTGCGTAGATAATTTAAATTCACTGCCCAATTATTTTCAGAAGGTTGTTTTTATACTGTGAATTTTGCACATGGCCATAATGACTTCTTTGTGCCTTCTTAGGATGTTTTAGTCCTAATGTCACCTTTACTAGACTTTTAGCTGCTAAATAACTGATATTATATGATTCGTTTCTATCCCCAACATGACATCACCTAAGAAAGTGATCTGACAGCACGCAGCTGATGCTTCATGAATGAATGAATCGGGATACTCTTTCTGATATCTTCTTCATTTTCAGAAACAGCAATTTATTGATTTGTTTCCCTGTAAGACAGCCAAGTATAGCTCTAGCTATGATCTACAATGGCAAGAGGCTGCAGAATCAGAAGTTCTGAGTCTAAATATCATCTCCCCAGTACCAGCTACAGACTTTCTGCAAGAGTTTTATGCTTTGCCAGCTAGTTCCCCACTCTCCTGATGCGGGGAGATTTCACTGGGTTGCTATATTAGATGGATAAAATTACCAAAAGTATGTGAGGTTTCCTCACACAGTAAAATAATTTCTCAATAAATATTAGTCATTCTCTATACACATTAAATTCTTCAGGGCAATTACAGCTTCACCCAAGAAAGGAGAAAAATAAACCTTCAGGCTCAGACGACTTATGGCATACGACCACGAGGTGTCACCATTGAGTCAACATCAACGTTTTTCCTGGCAGAAAGCACACTGAGATGTCAATTCTGAAAGTCTAAAAATTTTATTTATCCAGTGTGATCACAACACAGATAGTTGCTAAAGATTATGCAGTCCGTGTGTTGTAACAGCAAGACCTGCGTGCTGTACCTTTCCATTATGATTGCTTTATAAGACTTCTGAAAGCATTCACCATTGACAGATTTTATTGTAATTATTTTTTCAGTTTTTATTTTTATTTTTATTATGCAGTGGGAATGAAGATGTTTTCATTTTCCTAGCACGGAGACATTTATCAGGGAATGATTAGGTTTTCACAGGGGGAAGGGGAAACTTTTTCAAATTCCTTATCAGTGGGGATGTTTCAATGTTGCCAATGCACGAAAAAAGGCTTTTCCCATAAAGATGGGTCCCTGAATGATCGGAAGAAGAATTACGTCCCAGTTCTTTGGGCAGCTGAGAAATAGAAGATGAGCAGATATGGCTCCTGGGGACTGGGTCATCCTCTGTCCCCAATTCCTGGGGTTTCCCAGAGGGGTCCCTCTCTTGATCCTTAGAAACTCTTTCCACTGAAAAGCTCTCCTCTCTCGACGAGAGTCCCCTTCCTGCGGGGACCCTGTCCCTTTCTCCCTGTCCTCTGGTCCAGGTTGACAGTCACTGAGCTCTTCTGCTGCATGAGCTCATGAGGGCTTCAGATACTCAGGTACTGAGCAGGAAATGGGTACGAGGAGAGCCTCATTTCTTTTTTTTTTTTTTTTTTCCTAAAGAAACATTTAAAACACTTAGCAAAGTATGGAATACAACAATACCTGTGTATTACCAACTACATTTTTACAAATGTTATAATTTCATCATTTATTTCAGCTCTTAAAAAAAGAAATACAGACAGATGACATTACCGCTCACAATCCTATTTCCTTTTTTCTCTCCCCAGAGAGAAATGTTACCTGGGAATGAGTATTGCAGTGCACATTTCGATTCTTTGGCTGCTTATTTATCTAATGGGTACGGAGGGGGTTCTGTGCCATGCACATACTTTCTCTGCTTTGGAAAGGTAGGGAATGAGACAGACGTAGATTCATTCATTCACCTGCCCTTCGTCCGCCCAGCCCCAAAGACCTATGCAGCTGTTTGCCTGACCCCATCTTTCTTTTGAGCTCTCATTTCCCAGGTTGCTGGCACAGAAAGCAACATGCTACTTAAATTCGAAGGGCGTAGGTTATGGTCCTAGCACTGCTGTGAATGAGCTCGAAGACCTTGGGCAAATCCCATCGTTTCTCTGGGCTCCATCAGGTTATCGATGTAAAATGCCAGAAATAATAATGTTTCCATGGGGATCATTAATTTAATCTGTAATTACATACTGTAGATTTTTATTGCTCTTGACCATTACATATTTCTTGTGCTTGGTATTAGAAACACCAACTCAAATAAGACTGTATCTCCAGGAAAAAAAATCCCCTTCTTGAATAGAAAACAGCTGCATTAAAAAGCGTTACTGTCGGATGTGATCAGTATTGTAACTGAGGTGTTTATTAACTGTTGTGGGAGCCCAGGAGAGGAAAATGTTCTTTGTGCCCTTGGGCATCAAAGGAAGCGTTCTTGTTGTTTGCTTGGTTTTGCTTTTGATTTTTTGAGGTGGGGGAAGCCTTGGTTATTTGGTTGGTTTTACTTTTGATTTTTTAAGGAGCCTTGCGATATGAATATGATGGAGGAAAACAGGAGAGAGAAGTCAACATTTATTTGACCTTTACTGAACACCAGCCTCCAAGCATATCTGTCCTCATTTCCTATCTCAGCTATTCATTCATATTTTTTTCCTTTCTTTATCTAAGGCTTTTACTGGGCTTGGTATTAAGCACATGATATCTTGTCCCTGTTTTCTAGATAAGGAAGCAGACAGTCAGAAAAAAAACAAAGCCTCCAACATGTCAGAGCAAGTAAGGACAGAGGCAAGGTCCCACACCCCCTCCTGTCACCCTTGGGTCAGGGCTGGCGGGTGGGGAGGGGGTCTCACCTCCACTCAATCTTCTCTGAAGCAAAGTTATTTGGGGATAACTAACTCTACCCAGTCAAAAGGGGCCTTATGGTATCTATCTATTTGCCAGCAACTCACAGTGAGCTCTTTCTGCCCTTTTGCAGCTCTCAGCTGCCTGGGTTGTGTAGACCCCACCTCTCTTCATTCTTCCTATGCTTCCCAAGAACCATCTCAGCCTCTTCAGAGGCCCCCGACCCTTGCCAGAGGCTACGTTTCCTCACAAGTCTTAGAAGCCATTTACTCAAGGTTTTAGCCTTAAGCATCCTCCCTGGCTCTCTGGCTAGCATGTCTGCTCAAACTTGTACCTCGTTATCCTACACTGATTATGATGCAAAATTAGAGAACTCACGTGGTCTTTGGCATAGGACTTTTCTCCTCTTCCACACACTGAGTTCCATGAAGACAGACTGTATCTATTCAGCTGAAAACTCCCTATCCATCCCCTGGCCTGACCATTGCACACAGTAGGCACTAAATCAGTGTTTGTTGAAAGCAACATGGAAACAAACAAGCAGATAGTCATCTTTAGTTCACAGCACATCACTTTGGTGAACTCTTAGCCCACATGTCTGACTTGCCACTTCCTGTCCGGCAACCTCGTGCTCACAGGATGCTGACCACACAAGACAAGACGTTTTATCCCTATATCCTCTAAATGGCTAAGTGGCTCTGGGTCCCCGTGGTCCCTCTTGGAGAGCCATCAGGCAGGGTTTCTCATTCATCAGAGATTTCTCCTCCTCTCCTTCTTCTCCTCTATTCAGATAATCAGCCATTCATGCTGATAGTCCTACTAAATATTTTGTAAATCTCTCTGTCACCTCATCGGATCCATATGCTATGGACATATTTCAGACCCCATCTTCTGCCATCAGCATTGCTTGGAATAGTATTTATATAAAGCTGCCCTTTTTAGTTTGGTTTCCCAAATGTCTTGCTTCTGTGGACCACCTTCAGAATGTCCTTTGGCTATATGGATCACGTCTCCGTAGCAACTCTACTGTTTTTCATGTTATGAAAAGTTGACTTTGACTTTCTTTTTAAATTTAGCTCAGTTTTTGCTAAGCTACAATATCAATGAAAGCAGTCGTCATATACTAGTCATAATTTGTCTACTATGCAATTAACATGAAAAATATTAATTTAAGTGCCACCTGAAACATGTCACGTCAAACATCCCCGGTGGAATGTGTTGCACATTCTCCAAACACTGATTTGGTCCTTCCAACATACATTCATATTATAGCTCACTGAATAGTCTACATTGTTTCTGAGTCATTACAGTAACATCTATGGTGAGTATGATTATCTCTTTTTTTAATTTATTTTTTATTTTTTTAATGTTTAGTTAGTTTTGAGGGGGAGAGAGACAGAGTGTGAGCAGGAGAGGGAAAGAGAGAGAGGGAGACACAGAATCCGAAATAAGCTCCAGACTCTGAGCTGTCAGCACAGAGCCCGATATGGGGCTCGAACTCGCGAACCATGAGATCATGACCTGAGCCGAAGTCAGAGGCTCAACCAACTGAGCCACCCAGCTGCCCCTGATTATCTCTTATGAAAGGGAGCCCTGGAGTCACAGAGCTTCAGTAATGAGCCCAGGTGGAGAGGAAGGGTCTGGGATAAGAAGTAGCATCTGGGTGACAGACCCCACTTTGGCTCAGGGCTCTTCTTCTCCTCCCCAGGCTCTCTGGTGTTCCCTCCAGTTCTGAATGCTGAAAATCCTTGTTTCACAGCCTTCAATGTTGTGCTAAGCTTATAGGAAGGAGCCCACATACTTTATTACAGTATAAGAGACCGCAGCAGACCAGCTGGGGTGGGCCCTTCCCCAGTTCTGTCCCATCTTTTCACTTTAAAACATTTTTTCAAGTTTATTTATTTACTTAGAGAGAGAGAGAGAGAGAGAGAATCCTAAGCAGGCTCTGCGTTCTCAACACAGAGCCCAATCCCAATGTGGGGCTTGAACAACTTAGGAGCCATGAGATGATGACCTGAGCTGAAGCCAAGAGTCTGATGCTTAACTGACTGAGCCACCCAGACGCCCCTGTTCTGTCCCATCTTTCACCACATTCTGTCCTGCAGAGCTTGGACCTGCTGGCTGGAGCCCATGCCCATCTGCTGGGTGATTTCTGGCTTCTGGTCTCTGTTAATGCTGCCCTCTGGGGCTGGACCACTCTTCTCTCTATTGCTTTGTGCCTCTGGATTTGTCCTCACTTACCTCCTCTCCGTTAACACACACACACACATGGCCTCAGCTCCTCTGAGACACCCTCGCTGAGCTCTCCTTCTCCCATCCCAGGCGGGGTTGCTAGTGTCACCCACCACCACATGCATTTTTCTTTCTTTTTTTTTTTTTTTAATGTTTTATTTATTTCTAGGAGAGAGAGAGAGAGAGAGAGAGAGCGTGAGCAAGGGAGGGTCAGAGAGAGAGGGAGTCACAGACTGAAACAGGCTCCAGGCTCTGAGCTGGCAGTCAGCACAGAGGCCCGACGCGGGGCTCGAACCCACGAACCACGAGATCATGACCTAAGCGAAAGTCGGACGCTTAACCCACTAAGCCACCCAGGCGCCCCTACCACATGCATTTTTCTAGGTCTGCTGTCACCACATCCTAGTACAACTACCTGCTGTGGTTTCCTGCAAAGAGGATCTGTATTTTCTTTTTCCTCCTCCTTATGGTCAGCATCCTAGCCCAGAACTCGGTTCGAGAAGTCATTATTAAACCTGAACGGAGTCTCTCTATTTCATAGAAACCTGCATGAGAACAGAAACTCAGGTCCCTCTTTGTATCCATTTTGCATAAGACTTAAGAAACTGTTGAAATAAAGTCTTGAAATGTCTATTGCATTGGGAGCATCATCCTGTTATTCTGATCTAACTTAAAAGTAGATTTTTGGAGGAATTTAGTTGGTTCTCAGAGACAATATAAATCATTGTTCATCTTGACCTTCATAGTCAAGTGACCTTTTATGGAGAAAGAGGGAGCTCTTTAGGCCCCTGTGGTTTGCTCCTTCAAGAACCTGACTGTTCAGCCTCCTGAAAACCACCTCCTGTTTCTCTTGATGAAGACATTGCTGGGGAAGTACCTTCCAGAATTCTGACTGCTCAGCTTTTGGATTCTTGCCCTGTGCTTGCGAACTCTTTTTAATTAGCCCCTTGGTAATCATCTCTCTGTCCAAAAATACCATTTTGCTGCAGGGAGACAAGGAAAATCTCTTGTCCCCAAGAGATAATCCTGGATCTCCACTGCAGGATCAGATAGAAGTTGTAACACATTTCAGAGGCCCCTGTTGTCAGAACGTCTCTGCTCAACCAGTGCCCACCCACCTCCACACACAGCAAATACGGTGCATTGTCTGGTGACATATGCAGGTCACTTGTTCTTCATTTTGAATCAGGCTATTTTCACAATCATTTTGATGAGCATTTAATCCTCTCCTTTTTCTTTGCAGTAGATTTGCCTTTTCTCTACTGGGTGAAATGTCGCACCAACCTAGGCGTTTCACAAATGTTATTTCATCTTAGGTTTCACATCTACTATTCAGACGACTTCCTTCAGAACCCTCTCCTCCTCCTGCAGCAGGGAAGAGAGCATCGTTGCTTTGCTATTTCAGCAGAAGCCATTTAGAACAGAGCTTGGTGTGTAAACGTCTCTTCTGCTGAGCAGGGCGCTATCACAAAGGACATAGCTTCTTTATGTCATATTTTTAGCGCTTACACAGTGTAGGCTGTGTAAGTATTTGCTGAGATGAATGGAGACAAAGTGGTTGGTCTGTTTGTCTCCAGGCTTTCCCATCATTGGCAGAGGGATCTTCCTGAAACAAAGTTCTGACCCACCTGCCTGGCCTGACAGGGGGCATCTGCTGGGATATGACGTTGTGGGGGGCTCCATTCTTCTCTTTTTGTTCCTTACATGGCCTCTGACCTCTTGGAGCTCCTTAGAACTGCTTGAGCCCCACATCCAAGCCCATCTTGCCCATGTCCCAGTGATACACGGTGTTCCAAGGATAACTTGTGTTTATCATAGTCTAAAACTTGACCATTTGGCAATAAGATCTTTGAGAGTTGGGAAGGACCTAGAGTCTCTTACTCAGGGTCATATTCTGGGTGCCTGGTATAGCATCAACACAAAGTAGCTGTTGAGCCAGCCAATATTCATGAAATACATGAGAAGAAAAGGAAGCGACCCATGCTTTTCACTGCAATGCCTTCTCTTGCCATTCTATTTGCTCCCCTCCTTCCTCTGCTAACTCAGAGTCGTGCTCTGAGATTCAGTCCAGACACATCTTATGGCAGCATTCCCAGATCACTCTCCTGGCCCTTGGATGAAGTCTCTTCCTTGGTAATTCCAAAATTTCGCTTTGCAGATATTTCTTACTATCTTTATCATGCCATATTATAATTCTCTATCACTCTCTCTGTCTCCCCCTACAGGACTGTGGGATATATGAAGGTGGAGATTTTAATGGAATCATCTAGTTTTCTTGACATATAGGGCTCTACCAATAGTAGGCACTGGAAGTACGTTTATTAAATAGTTAGATAAGAACATATGTAATGTTTGGTGGCAATATTATACCCTTTGAAAGTAGAAGGTGAGCCCAAACATCAAGGGTCAGCTGAAATACCAATATCTGTCTGATGAGGTGAAGCCAGGAAGAAAAGGGACAACATAAGTGAAGGAACAGATCATTGATCTGGTGGTCCTTGGGGTCTAGAAGATGCTTCAGCAAGCCCTCCATCGATTCTCAGAGACTTGCTGGGACTCAGGTGCTAATTAGCAACGTGCAGACAAAGACAACAAGGGAAATGAAGCATCTGTGAGTGTATTCAAAGCCAAATGGCCCCAGTAGGGATATTAGCAAGTAATTCCCCAGGAGAGATAACAACTACTGATAAAGGGTGTGTATACAAGGAATTTAGCAAAACGTTATGTTTTGGTAAAGCAAGGCTTCATAATATCTGACTGTAAATGGTTGTTCTTGAAAAAAATGGACCTTTATAATACCTGACTATGAACATTTATAATACCAATGCTTTGAAAAGTTGTCCTTTCTCATTATTTTGTAGACAAGGAACATGGGACTCAAGGGATTTTAAACTGTGAATTTTTGCCTATTTTTCTCCAGAAGCATGGAATTTGTGGCAGTGTGAGGTAGTGGATGAGAGGATGTGCTTGGAGCCAAGTTAACATCAATTGCAATCCATTTTCCACCCACAACTGACTATGTATCTTTAGTTGAGTTGTTTCAACTCTCTACCCCTTGGTTTTCTTTCCGCAACACAGGACAAGTTATGGTATCTACATCATGGAGCTGGTGGGAGAATGAAATGAACCAATGCAAATAAAGCATAATGCAATTATTACTCTCTTGGGGAGAATGACAGACGATAGTTCTTTAGACTTGTCTCAGAAGAGCTTATGGGAAATCTTTAAGCCCTCCTTGGGTTGTTTGTTCAAACTGCTTGCCTGTGCAAGAGTGGGAGTGCCTCTCCATTTCCTTGCCAACCTGATGGTAAGAGCTCATGGTTTTTATGCTCCCAAGGTCCTGCCATCTGCTGGTGGCATCATCTGACCCAGCCCAACTTACTTCACCATCACACAATTTTAGAGCAAACATATACATTCAAGGAGTTCAAAGGAGGGCTAAGAAAGAAGGAGAGGAAGCATTTATTCTCATTCTTCCCCTTTAAGCACCTTTTCAACATGGCTTGGGAAAAATCCCAACTATCAGTCTTTTCCAGCATACCCTAGCTTTGTGCCGCTATCTTCAAGCCTCCTAGAAACACAGTTCACATGCTGTTTAGCTTAGCACAGTCATCACTGAAATAGAGCCCTGCTTCAGTACCGAACTTGATCAAGGTTACCCAGCTAATAAATGTTGGACTTAGGAATATCATTATATGTCTCTGGCCATCAAATCAATTTATTCATGCGAAATCACGTAAGGAACACCTACCATATGGCAGGTACTTTACAAGGCACTTAGGAACGGAATGTCAGTAGTAAGTCCTATCAAAGGAACATTTTTATAATGTATTAGGAACTCAGGGTGGAAACACTTCCTGATGTGGGATCCAGGTGTCTTTGGAATCAAATTGAAACAGTGCTTTTAGTTTTGTTATATTGCATTATGTTATTTTGAATTTCATTCAGTAGCCATGGTATAGGCAAATGAATCATATAAAGCTCAAATAGCCAAACTTACAGGTTAACCTCTACTTAAAAACATGGTTAAACTTAAATTTTAAACTTTTAAAAACAAAGCTTTTAGTTTATAAATTCAAAATTCACCCTCACATATGTGTCCACTAAAGTCAAGTGTTGGTCAAGTGTTGTTGACAAGTTTCAGCTCTGCTATGTGATGGTAGGTGATGGTAGACCGAAGAATGTTCTCAAGTTGAAAGTTCAAAAGATGGAAGATTATAATGAGCAAGTTTATGAATGGAAGAGCTTCTTTTCTTGCCTTTAATCTTATAGTTGTAAAAAGTGATAGGAATTTAATACCCTTGTGTCTAATACCCTGCTTCACAATGCCCATCCCTACATGTTCCAGGTCTTTGTGCCCTGAATATATATATAATTTTAAAAACACAATTGTCCATTATAACTGCTGAGCAAAGTGAGTTATAGATTTTCAGAGCTATTGAGCAGTGTTAATGATGATGATGATGCCACTTGTGGTGGTGGTAGTGAATCCATTAGGTGATTAATCATAATGAGGGCTAATAATTGTTGAATGTGTGCAGAATCCAGGCATTAAGCTAAAATATGTATGTATACCATTTCATTTAATTCTTACAAAAAATAGATAATATCCTGGTTTTCAGATGAGGAAGGTAAAGCTTTGGCATGTGCCACCCATCAGAAAATAACAAGTGGCAGACTTGGCACTTGATCCCCAGTGTGTTTGGCTCAGAGCCAAGTCCCTAAGACACACATGATTCCTCAGCATCATTAAGTAAATCTCTTTCATGTCACAATTGTCATAATTGAAACCTAAGAGGTTACGTCTTGTGCCTGAAGTCAGTAAGTCAGTGACAAAAAGTGGTGGGAATATAAGTGCCCTGACCCTGAGGTTGTGTGTGTGTGTGTGTGTGTGTGTGATATAATTTATATACATATATGTGTATACATACATTTACATATATATACACATATGCATTATATATGTATAAATAGTTTATCAAACAATTTCAATGCAATTCTCAGTCAAGATGCTTTCCCTTTTACTGTCTTTAGTTTTTAAATTCCATCCCACGGCTCATGCCCATTCTTCAAGTCTCAGTTTAAATATCTTTATCAGTCATGACAAGATAGGTCACACTATGGTTAAAAAGAACCTTAGTGACTTAAAGCAAAAAAAACCACATCACTTCCTGATCATACTTGATGCCTACTTAAGGCCAGTTCAGGGCTCTGCTCTGAGTACCTCACTCCAGGGCTCAGGCTGATGAAGCACCTATGGTCTGGAAGGTTTCTTGTCCTTACACAGAAGGCAGGAGAGCACTGAGCATTTTGAATCATCACTCAGTGCTGTGAGTGGAAGTCTCTTACCTCATGTCAATTTATAACCATTTAGCTGGAAATACTGACATGGTCCCGCTCAACCACAATGGGATCAGAAAGAGGAGTCCTACTGTTTGCCTGGAAGATGGAGATCCAGAATATTCTTGAGGACCTTGATAGTTACTTCCTTGGGGAAGACTCTGAGAACCCCCTTCTGCATTCTCAGCAGTCACTGCATTTTTCCCACTTAAGGCCACAGCTCTTGTGGTTATACTTTTTGTCAGGTTCTGTCAACACTTTTTCCCTTTCTTAGAGTTGCTGGTCCTTGGGTGCTTCCTCATCTTGTGCTGGTGTCCTTAACCCTACCAACAACCTCATAGAGAGTCCCTTCATCAACCTCTTGACATTGGCCTATGCAACTTCTCTCTCTCTTTTTTAAAGATGATAGAATTTTTTAAATGTGTATTTATTTTTGAAGGAGAAAGAGACAGAGCATGATCAGGGGAAGAGCAGAGAAAGAGGGAGACACAGAATCCAAAGAAGGCTCCAGGCTCTGAGCTGTCAGCACATGAAATAGACATGTTAGCACATGCTAACAGACACATGAAAAGTTGCTCAACATCACTCATCATCAGGGAAATATGAATCAAAACCACAATGAGATACCATCTCACATGTGTCAGAAGAGCTAAAATTAACAACACAAGAAACAACAGGTGTTGGCAAGGACGTAGAAAAGGGGGAACCCTCTCACACATTTGGTGGGAATGCAAACGGGTGCAGTCACTCTGCAGACTAGTATGGAGGCTCCTCTCTCACATTACCACTTTGATTGAGACCTATTTCTTCCTAGACCCTCTGTCCCCAAACAAGCAAACTCAGGTCTAAGTGTAGATCCATCCAATTATTCCTTCTCAAAAGACATTGATATCCACATTGATGCCTCCCCTGTGTCCCTGACATGCTGTGACAAGTTTTCTGCCTATCAGGCTCTCTCATGATGGCTCTTCCCAAACTTACCAGTAAGCTCCTTATGACAAAGAACGGACAATATGCTGCTTCTCTCTCATTCCCCCTGCATTCATAGGAGGAGGAGCAGGTGAGCCAACTGCTGCCTAACAGAAGTTGACCAACTAAAGACATAGACACTAGACTTACCTCAGTCTTTGGACCATTGAGATTAGCATAGGGGTTGGACCTAGCATGTTGGAGAGAGTGTGTAAGACACCACAGTCACAAAATCGCTACTTACTCTTTTTCTCCCCTTGGGTATCTTCTTATAGATATAGAAATCCAAGGATGATAACTGAAGTACTGGGTTTTTATTGCCTTGAAGAAAGTTTTTCCCCAAAATGCTTCCAGTCATAGTTAGGATTTGATAAGTGCTTTACATGACTATCTTCAGCTTTGGCTCCCCATCTCTGAATTAGAGACAGTAAGACAATCTCACTCAATATACTGCTATACCTTTTGTTTCAATGATCTATCTCTATATAAAAAATTACTCAAGGGAGCCTGGGTAGCTCAGTTGGTCAGGCATCTGACTCTTAATTTCAGCTCAGGTCATGATCCCAGGATTGTAAGATCCAGCCCCATGTTGGGCTTTGCATTGAGTGTGGAGCATGCTTAAGATTCTCTCTCTCTCTCTCTCTCTCTCTCTCTCTGTGCACCTTTCTCCGACTTACACTCTCTCGCACTCTCTAAAAATAAAAAATAAATTACTCAAAACCTAGTCTTAAAACAACAAACATTATGTCATATCTTATGATTTGGTAGTTCAGGAATTCAAGCAAGGATGAGGTAGGGGACTCTACTGTGACATGCTGGAGTAGGCTTGTATTGGCTGATGAGAGCCAATTTTTAAATATTCAGAAATTTTGTGGGCTCTTCAATAGCTTGAAAGTGGCTATGGAGGGGATGTTTACACCATAGATATCAGCAAACACTAGAATCTTTTAAAAGTGTTTCCCAGAGTGTCAGTTTACCTACATACCACTATTTCTGTTAGGCATATCCCTGACAGCGGTTAGTATTTAGCTGGTGGTGGGCTTGTCTCGAGGGTCCAAGAAGGTTTCACCCACATGTCTGGCACTTTAGGGGCACAATATACAGATTCACAACTTATCAGAAAGTTCAACTAGGATTGTCAATCAGAACACGTACACATGGCCTCTCCAGCATGGTGGTCTCAGGTTAGTCAAATTTCATGTATGACCACCAAAGTTTCTTAGAGTCACTGTTGCAGGAGCCCAGGTAGAAGCTTCTGTGCTTCTTATGACGTACCTTGACATATCATGTTAATTTGTCAATCAATGTATTACATCCAACCAGGATCCAAAGGAATTAAACTTGATCTTCCTATGGAAAAATGAGAAGAGTTAAAATGATGACATTAGGCCTATTTCCTAGATGATAGACTCACACACATAAATGATCATAGTTGCCTCATTAATATCTTAGCCTCAATGTTTCACATGCATCTCTAACTCATCGTGTTCAACACTGGATTCATATTCCCCACCATGTATTGGTCAGAATAAGTCCTGCTAGCTGTTATAACATGCAAATCCTGAAAATGTAATTGCCTACCTTATTCAATGTGGTCATGGGAGGGGAGGACCACTCCTCCAGGCAGGCATTCAGGGACCCACACTCTTTCAATGCTATGGCTCAACTATCTTTCACAGGTGGATTCAAGGTT
Organism: Hyaena hyaena; assembly: GCF_003009895.1. Taxonomy (NCBI): domain Eukaryota; kingdom Metazoa; phylum Chordata; class Mammalia; order Carnivora; family Hyaenidae; genus Hyaena; species Hyaena hyaena. Next base: position 361,412 of record NW_024081768.1, on the reverse strand, counting down.
TTGTGTTTCCCTCTTCACCCGTGTTGGCTGACAGAAAATGGAAAGGAACATGGAGGTGACTTGGGGGTTTTCAGGGTCAACCCATATCCTCCCAAACTGGGGCCAACTTTATCTTCTATCTAAGGGTGACAACTCCCAGCCTCATCTAAATATCACATCCATTCCAAAGCCTGGGTAAATGGGTGATGTGCAGTCTCCATCAGACCAGATACTATTCCTTGTGGCTCAGTGTCTGGTGAATGAAAATTCAAGCTCCACTGCCAGCCAATAGGGAACAATGCAATATAATTCTGAATTTGGACAAGGAAAAAGGAGAAGACACATATCAGCTTCTGGTCCATAGTCATTCATATCCAATTCTTACTGGGTAGAAATTTTGAAAGTTTTCTACTGTAAAGGAGGGGAGAGATTCTGACTTGGGCCATCATTCTTGCAGGCAGAAACTCCACTGTGCAATGGCCCACTGCACTCTGAAATTACCTGTTCTACCTTCGAGGGTTCCTTTGCATCTACAATCCTCCTTGGCCACCTCTGAAGGGGATGGGCAGTATTTCCTTCTGCACTGGTTTTTCAGCCCTGTTCCTGCTCACGGAAGATTGGTGATTGCAGAGTTATTTCGAGTCTTGAACAAATTATTTCCCCCCTTCTATTATTATTTTTATTCCAGTTTCATATTTTCTCTGGAAAAATACTTTCCTTACAAACTTTGCAAACTTCTGATTTATTTCTCATTAGTCAGTCTCATGCCGTCATTACCATACCCAGCATTCTTTCATAAGTCATGATTTGCCAGCCTGATTTATTTCTTTCCTTTTTTGCTGCCAGACCTTTTTCTTTAGGGAAGGGTAAGAGCTATCTTGAGGCATTCTGAAACAGCATTGAGGAAGGCCACACCCTTAGTCTGATCTTTGCCATCGGGCTGTCCTTTTGTTCAGTTGAAAAGTTGTACTAGGCCTTTCACATGAAGCTTCTTTAAATTTCATCTCTTATGCTTGGGGCTTAGAATAGTTAGCTTTTCTAAACCTGTACCACTTTGAGTTCTGGACTTTGGCATTCTCTTTCTTTTCTGCTTGCTGACTTGCCAATTCTTTCCCGAGCTATTTCTTTCCTTTCATTTAATCTGCCAAAGTCACCCAATTACAACGAATACACAGTAGTAACATTTGTTCTGCAGAAAGGAGCAAGATCTGCCTTTCAAGCAATTATAATTTTAGCAAGTCATTGCTAGTGTATAACAGGGGTCTTTGGCCATTGAGTGGACATCCTGTCACCTGCAATCAACTCTTTCCTTGTCACTTGCTAATCAGTCTAGAAAACGACACCTAAGTTAAGTTTATTTTGTTCTGTTTAGTTTCTGTTGTTTGTTCACTTTTTAAAAAATGTTTTATTTATTTCTAGGAGAGAGAGAGAGAGAGACAGCGTGAGCAGGGGAGGGTCAGAGAGAGAGGGAGTCACAGACTGAAACAGGCTCCAGGCTCTGAGCTGGCAGTCAGCACAGAGCCCGATGCGNAGAGGGAGTCACAGACTGAAACAGGCTCCAGGCTCTGAGCTGGCAGTCAGCACAGAGCCCGATGCGGGGCTCGAACCCACGAACCGTGAGATCACGACCTAAGCGAAAGTCGGACGCTTAACCGACTAAGCCACCCAGGCTTCCCTGTTGTTTGTTCATTTTTGTTTTTACAGTAACCCTCTACTTCAAGGTACCAATTTATGACTTACTCGGAGTAGGGAAACTTCTGTGAGAAACTTCACCAGATCTTGCTGTTCCTTGAAGACGACTATTTGTCTAAGGTGTGCATGGTGACTTTCCATTCAGCAGTGACTAACAGTCTCAGGTTGCTTCAATTCTGGAGTCCCTACTTGGCAACCGGGAGAAGAAAACATGAAGATGGTTCATGTGGGTGGCGTGAGGGGCTGGGACGGACCAGAAGTGACACACATCATTTATGCTCAGTCACAGTGTGCAAATTGCTTCTTTTCTTCATTTTGTATCTCATTGAATAATGACATCATTTATGTGGTCATAGAGTCAGAGATAAAGGCAATGAAGTAAGGCTGCTCAGCCAGTCTCTCACCAAGTCCTATCCCCTAGACATCCCTTTCCACCCATGTCCTTTTTTCCTGCTGTGACAACCACTGTCATGGTTTAGACACTCATTTTTACCCTGTGGGAATGTTTCTGGTCACCGCCTACCTGGTCTGACTACTTTCCTTTGAGACTTTGCCAGGCTATGGTCCACTCTGCAGCTGGACAATATAATTCTGAATTTGGACAAGGAAAAAGGAGAAGACAAGGAGAAGACAAGCTAACTCTTGCTCCAGGGCTTGAAATCTTTCAGTTACTCCTTGTGTCTTTTAGGAGACGTGTTAAATTTCTTAGAAACACAAAGTCTCTTAATGATCTGCTCCATTTGCCCATCCAGTTTTACCTTTGACCTCACTTCTCCATTCTTTGCTCAAGCCAACACAACTTCTTAAAATTAGACTTCTTTATTTTGAGATAGGTGCAGGTTTACCTACAGTTGTAAGAAATAATATCCTAACCACTTTTCACTCTGACATCTGCCATGCCTCTACCTCCCTTTCAACCTTCCCGAGGGGTATATCTATCTGCCTCTTACCCAAAACTTGCTCCTTGTTTCAACTTTCACTTTCTCCTCTCACTCCTCAGTGTTGCCCTCCTACATCACTGTCTACATATCCTTGGCTTTGCACGCAAACTGCAAAGTTGGATGACTGGAGAGTCCACTTGGCGTGGCAGGGTCATTTCTTTTCCAGTTTCATAAACCTTAATTATGGGTCAGGTCTTGGCTCATAGAAGGTACTCAGCAAATAACTGTGGATTAGTGTGTGGAGAAATTTATAATGGCTACAAGCATTCAGGCCTCTGAATTCTATCTAATTGGTATTTAGGTAACAAAGGGCTAACTCAGCATCTGGGGTGTTTAAACTCTGCACATTCAAAAGAGAAGACTGGCCCTTAAGAGGTTTCTTCAAGATAACCTCTAAGCTCTTGGAAAATCCTGCCAGATAAGAATGTCTTTGTATACTTGGGGACTTGGGCCACTCCAGATAGTTTATGCTAGCAGTGTGATTTATGGTAGGGCCCTGGACCAATTTGTAGGAGTTTGATAATCAGGAGGGGTTGAATGTGGAGAAACTAAGATCATTCAAGTAGATGTCCATCTCTACGTGACTGACTGACAAGGGAAACTCCAGACACCAAGGTTCAGGTGAGCTTTCCTGTTTGACAATATTTCATATGTGTCACCACACCTTCTTGCAGGGAGAATTAAGTGGCATCTGTATTACTCCACTGGAGAGGACAACCGGAAGATTGTTCACCCTATTTGCCTTTGCCGATTTAAATCTCTATCTTTTTGTTGGAGTAAATCATAACTGTGAGTACAATGGCTTTTTAGAGTTCTGTGAGTCCTTCTAGTAAGTTGTTGACCTAAAAGAGACCTTGCGGACCCAGCATGGCACAGAATCTTGTTTCTAAGCTAATTCTGTAATTCTGACAATGGACAGAAAGCTCAAATCCTACAGTCTCTAGTTATATCATGTATCATGTGGGATAATAATAATAATAGTGATTACCTTATTGGGGTCTTGTGAGGATTCAACCTTTCATATAAAACACTGAACTTATAATTAGTGATCATAAATATTAGCTTTCATTACTATCATAATTACTATACCATGAGGATGTCTATATTATTATATATTTTATAAATGCCATCTTATAAATATCAGTTTATAAATATCATCTTAAATATCTGTATACTGTTCTTTTTTATTTTTGTTTTTTAGGGTTTATTTAAATATTTATTTATTTTTGAGAAACTGAGAGAGACAGAGCATGAGCAGGGTAGGGGCAGAGAGAGAGTGAGACACAGAATTCAAAGCAGGCTCCAGGCTCTGAGCTATCAGCAGAGAGCCCAACGTGGGGCTCGAACCCATGAACCATGAGGTCATGACCCCAGCCAAAGTCAAATATTTAACCAACTGAGCCACCCAGGCACCCCTGTATACTCTTCTGTTAAAGGTAACACCATAGTTTATTTAGCCACCCGTTTATTTCCGAACTGTTAAGTCTTTTCTAGTTTTTTCATCACTCTAAATAATATGGTACTGACTACACATTATGATTTCTATGTTTCGGATGATTTCCTTAAGACTCATTCCAGAGATGAAATTTCTAGGTCAAAGCATTAAACATTGTAACATTTCTTGATGCATATTGACTGAGTGCTTTTCACACTATTTCTATTATTTTGTCCTTTTCAAAGTTTATAAAGTAAATTTTTTAAAAGTAATATTTACTTAGACTCATGAGGGCATAGGAAAAAAATTATTTCTTTGGATCAAACATCTCAGAGTAACTGATCATCTTAATATGGCCATAAATTTCCTGAGAGCAAAGTAAAAAAAATCATTTTTGCTCTCTCTTGTTCTGAAAATGGAAACTCCTTATTTGCAGACTGCAATTAAGTATATTCTCTTCACTCATCAATGCATAAGGTGAGAATCCAACTAATAAATGCATCATAATGTAGAAAAAAATAACTTCTATTAGCAAATGTGCATCTATTAAAGAAGATTAAGGGGAAAGGAAAACATTTTTACCTTTAGTTCCACAGAAGGAATTAATTCATTAGGCAGAGTTATGCTAATCATATTCATGCGTAATGTGATAGTCTTGTCATTAATGTTTGCACAAATCTGAGGCAGGAAATGAATATTTTTCCAGAGGTGAATTTTAATTTCAGTTTGCCAAGTGCATCACTGACATTATTGCATTTTTTTTCACCTTTCTTACACACTTCTTATAACAAAGTGGGGGTGACGGGCTAAATAAAACTTGCAGTGGCAAGCTAAAGTTTTATCCTTTTATCTGTATATTAGAACTCCTAATGCTTCAGTTGGTGATGCTATTGGCGTGTAGGAATACAACACAGACATCTCGTGAACTCCAATTGGTAGAGGAAACCTGACGGTTCTCTGACTGGTTTGAGATCAGAGTGGCTTCCTAGCCACGATGAATACTCTTAGAGTGAAGATTTTGCAGGCTCATTTTGTCCTCCTTGACACTTGACTGCAGACAACAACTGCAGTAAGTGCATTGGGGGGGAGGGGCTCTCTCTACAGTGAAGGCTTCTAGGGTTGCCGTACAGAAGAGGTGGCTACAAATGGATGCAGAAACTTGGGGATTCCTCGAATCATCCTTGTCACTTACCACCCACCATTCCTTGAAACTGCCTCATTCAATGCTCCCCTGGTCAGACTGTTTCTGGTGCATTTTTGTCCTCTTCCCATTTCTGCAGAACCAAATTCTAAACATCCCTGCAGTCTTAAGTGAAATGGGTCTGCCCCATATGTCTTCTCTATCTCCCTTCTGGAATGTTCCATTGGCTCGGCACATTCATACTTATGGGATAGTCATTTCTGTGCAAGTCCATTCTCTTCCAGTAACTATTAAACTCTCAAGGAAAGCCATTTTGTCTCATTTACCTTTATATTTCCTACAGAGATTTGCACACATAGCAGTTGTTAAAGAAGAGCCTGCCGAATGGACTAATGAGCATAAATAGATAATTGGAAGATTACAGACTGTTGTGTAAGTGTGCACCATGGGGGGAAATTCTGGTGTTGGGGACATTTATTCCTTCATATATATATATACATATATATATTACAGTTTGTAATCTTCCAATTATCTATTTATGCTCATTAGTCCATTCGGCAGGCTCTTCTTTAACAACTGCTATGTGTGCAAATCTCTGTAGGAAATATAAAGGTAAGTGAGACAAATATATATATATATTCCTTCTTTTATATATATATATAAATATATATATAAATATATTCCTTCTCTTATATATATACACACACACACACATATACACATATATATATACACTCATACAAACACACACATATTATATATATATATATATATATATATATATATATATATATTAGATCAAGTCCTGGCTCCTTTCTAATTGTGTGATTTTAGACAAAACACCTAACCTCTTTTGAGTCTCAGTTTCCTCATCTGTAAAGTGGAGATAAAGGTCTCCAATTTGCAGTGTGCACCTGAATGGGAACTTTCAATGTGGCAAATTACATAGAGCTCGTAGCATAGTATTTGCTCAACACTTGATATTTTCCTTCTTCCTTGCCTTTCTGTCTAACAACCAAGAATCCATCGAATTGCAAAACACAATTCCTGTTCCAGTTAGCACTACATGCTTTCCTACTCTTCAGTGAGAAGAAAACCAGAAGAAAATTAATTCTCAAAAATAGTCTGGTCTTACATACTTCTACACTTCTATACACATATACACTTCTAGAACGTATAAGGGATATTTCTAAGACTAGAATGTAGAACAGTATACCCTTCTAGATCTATGATGTGCCATGTCCCAACAATCCTGGGAGTTGGAAGGGCCTTAATTCTATTTTATTCCTAATGGTGGACCTGAGGCCCCAGAGGAGCTGTGTGGCTTCTTCCTGGCTCTATAGGCAGGAATCACGGGAATGAGAACCGAGACCCCTTCTCCCGCCGGGCCCACAGCACTTCCCAATCTCTGCAACCTCTATTTGTAAGAAGAGCTGGTCCTAAACGTCCACTTCAGCACAGGCTCCTCTCCTCGGAAGCCCTCCGCCTATGATTCTCCCAGCAGGCTCCGTTTCTAGCAAGCCTCTCCTTCTGGAGCTGTTGCAATCCTGCAAGCAAGGCTTGGTAAATATGTCATCGAAGCAGTGTGTCATAAATCCATCAGCTTCCCCAGCTCTGTCAGGATGCTGTGGAACCCTGTGAGGGCAGCCCAGGTAGAGGCTGCGGAGCCGTAATGGGAAAACAAATGAGCCTGCTTTCAGTGAGCTGGAACCTTCTCCCTGAGTTAATGTTTCAGTGGATTTGTTTGCTTCCTGCAGATGGCTAAGCAGTTTTGGTGGCTGTGACAACGGAGGCCCCAGATTTGTTTTTACTCCTCATCAGGCCTGACACGTAGCCATTCTGTTCTTCTGTTTCCTTGCTGGAAGTGCTTTTGTGATCATGGCTCTGAGAATGAGCCGAGGACACCAGGAATAGCTGCAGGAGGGAGTTCAACATTACCCCTTACCCTTTTCTGAATCATAGCGGGACCACAATGTGGGCTGACCCCAGGAATATTTCTTTCAAGGAGATAACACACGGAAAGAACGCTGGGAGCTTGGGGCTGGGGCTTTTCTTCTCTTCCTGATAGGATGTCACTAGGCAACCACAGACAATTCACTCGAAGTACGAATTTTCCTGACCAGAGGAATCACTTGGGACAATTGGTTGTAAAAAAAAAATACAGAGTCTTAATCTTTCTTCATATTGTTACATCAGAGCCTCCGAGGGATATTTCTGGGGCTCTGTAGTATTTTTCACCAGTGTTTCAGGGGGTCATTGCAATCAGGTTAGTTTTGGAGGGGATACTGGCCCCCAGGATCTCTGTGTCCCTTGGGGTCCACATTCCACCCGCTTCAGGTTACCTGCAGAGTTTGATAAAAATGCAAATTCCCATGTTCTATTGAAGACGGGCTGAATCAGAATCCCTGCAAAAACAACCTGGTGCACTTTGATGACAAGTTCTCCAGGTGACTTTTACCCACACCCAAATTTGGGAACCACTAATAGAATTTCTGTATACAGTTTATTATCTTTGGAGATATTATCCGCATCCTAAGGCAGTGGTAGAGATTGCGGGAGATAAAGTGCTTAGCATAGTTTCTGCCATGGGTGAGTCCTTGATACACATTAAGCTACAAACACAATAATGTGGTTTAATGCTTTCTTGGGGCAGGGCTTGCATCTTCTACCTAGGATTTTCACAACGCACCAGGAGGGGGCACGGTGGCTGGTCAATATGTTCTATAAAAGACTTTTTTTTAATGTTTGTTTTTATTAAAAAAATTTTTTTTACATTTATTCATTTTTGAGAGACAGGAGAGACCGACTGTAAGTGGGGGAGGGGCAGAGAGAGAGGCAGACACAGAATCGGAAGCAGACTCCAGTCTCTGAGCTGTCAGCACAGAGCCCCATGTGGGGCTCGAACTCACTGACTGTGAGATCATGACCTGAGCTGAAGTCAGACGCTTGGATGCTTAACCAACTGATCCACCCAATTGCCCCTGTTTATTTATTTTTGAGAGAGAGAGAGACAGAGAGAGACAGAGCACAAGCAGGGGAGAGGCAGAAAGAGAGGGAGATAGAATCTGAAACAGGCTCTCAGCACAGAGCCCGACGAGTTAGAACCCATGAACCATGAGATCATGACACGAGATCATGACTGGAGCCAAAGCCGGTCGCTCAATCGACTGAGCCAACCAGGCATGCTAATGTTCTTGTTAATTTAATCTGCTTTTGTATTTCAAAAGTTTATGCTTTCGATTCTCCCGTTGCTCTTCCTCTTCTTGTCTGTTTTTGCACTGGAGCTATCTCAGGGGAATGAGAAGTATGTCTTGGCCAGAGCTATTTTGGTTGCCAGAAAATGTTACATTTGGAAGGTTGTTGCAGGGCTGCCCAGGCCATGTCTTCACAGATGACCAGGGGGGTTATTATTAGTCTGGTTTCAGGTAGGAAAAGACAGATCCAGAGAGGCAAGGTGACTTTGTTACAAGGTTACTCCGGAGGTTGCTAAGAAAGCTGAGACTCGAATTTGGACGGTCAGTCTTACATCCAGAGTCTTTTGCTTGTCACCACACGGCTCCTTGTAGCTGTGATTTCGGGACCGCTGCTAACAGCAGCTCTGTTTTCTAAAACTTCGTTTCTCCTTCCCTTTTCTTCATTCTCTGCACTCACCTCTTTCCCTTTCTGTGATCTCATCTTTCCATATTGGCCCTACCATCACTTAATAAATAAATTTTAGCGATAAATAAATCAAGGTACTAGGCACAAAGGAAATTGGTTCCTTTGGTGGTGCTGCCTCTGACAAAAGAGCAACATGCGTGGGGGGTGATTGTGTAACATGACGGTGGAAATTCAAACACCATGACACCTAAACAAATGAAAGAGATTCAGATAGGAAGTTCATGTATCCCTTCGAATCATAATTTTGAAGGCAACGTTCTCCTCTGTCCACGTCTAAGACTGTTACGGACAACAGGATTATATCACAATCTTTTTGGGATAAGATTCCCCTAATTGCTAGGGCATTCATAGTATTTAGATAGAACACAGACTCTATGGATCATTTAATATCTTGGAATTTACTTGAGACGCAGACTCTTTTCCAAGTACCAATGTGAGAATGATGTCTGGAGCAGGCCCCAGAGGGAGATCAAATCCAGATCAGAGACCAGTGTCCTTAGATCAGGCTTGACAACTTGACCATGGGCCTCTAGATGGATAGAAAGGTCCACTAGGTGGCTGAACTGATACAACTTTAGTCCAGTGTTTCATGAGTGTGGGATGTGATGTTTTCTTTTCTTTTTTTTTTTAATGTTTTATTTATTTCTAGGAGAGAGAGAGAGAGAGAGAGAGAGAGACAGCGAGCAGGGGAGGGTCAGAGAGAGAGGGAGTCACAGACTGAAACAGGCTCCAGGCTCTGAGCTGGCTGTCAGCACAGAGCCCGACGCGGGGCTCGAACCCACGAACCGCGAGATCGTGACCTAAGTGAAAGTCGGACGCTTAACCGACTAAGCCACCCAGGTGCCCCAAGATGTGATGTTTTCATATGTTCTTCTCTGGGACATAATTTCTACTTTTCACATATTACCTTTTACAGTATTACTTAATTTATTCTTTACATTTAACTATTTAAATGATTGTGTTTCAACTGCACTTAGCACTCAGTATATTAAAACATAGTTCTTTATTATGTTATATGAACTACTCTTTTTATTGATTTTATTTATACATATATATTTTTGATGCGAACTCTTAGGATCTACTCGCTTAGCAATTTTCCTATATATCTTACAGCAGTGTTAGCTCTAATTATGTTGTACATGCTTATCCTGTAATAAGAAGTTTGTAACTTTTGACCATCCTCCTTCAATTCAGCCTTCCCCACCCAACATCTTGGTAATAATAAGTAAGATCTCTGTTTCTATGTTTTCTTTTCTTTTAAATATATTCTATGTATGATATACAATATTTGTCTTCCTTTGTGTGACATATTTTGCTTAACGTAATGTCTTCAAGACCTATCCGTGTTGTTACATGTGGTAGGATAGCCTAATTTTTATGGTTGAATAATATTCCACTGTGTGTGTGTGTGTGTGTGTGTGTATAACTTCTTTATCCATTCACCCATCAATGGACTTAGGTTGTTTCCATGTTTTAGTTCTTGTAAATAATGCTCCAATGCACATGGCAGTGCAGATAACTTTTCCTACTACTACACATCCCTTGAGGGAGTATCCCTGCCACTGACTCTATTATTTTTGGAATATGAGAGCTGCAGATGGCCAGTGGGGCTCGATTTAACCTTCTCAATAGCCATCTGTGTATATTTGCATGCACTGCACATTGTTGTGCCCGAATTGCAAGTCCCAGAGACCCCCAAGGAGCCAACACCAATGCAAATACAAAAGTATCTTTATTACAAGCTCGAGCAGGGGCTCACCTGCCTACCGGTGTCATGGCAGCACGGTGAAGCGAAGAACAATAGCGAACAGGGTTTTTATGGGGTAAGAGACGGGGGCGTTACAGTGCACACGTTGTATGTATGGCATCATCACATTAGCACCAATTACAATTGTACAGCAACACCCATGGTAACAGCTTTGACCATTCAGTACCTGTTTCAGTATCTGTGAGGTGTTCATTACTTTTGGTGGGACCCAATCATAACTTTTGAGAATCCTTTGAAAATGACCAATAATGAGGTGAGTTTAAAGGGCCCCTGTGGGGTTCAGGCAAGCAGTGAGAAATTGGCTAGTTTGTATCTGCAGTTCCCAGCCTTGACTCAGACCATAGGAATGTTTTTTGGTTAGCTAATCTGAGGGCGGTCCGAGGATGGCTTTAGCCTTGAACAATCTGAGGCTTTTCCTGGAACTGGGACTGGGGCTACGTGCAGCCCGAGGTTGCTCTTAATGGAGGCCTTAATTTCAGGCTCTTCACTATTGCAGGCACTAATATTGTTTGTCTCACACACTATGTGCTCTTTGACACCTCTCATTCTACCTGCAGACCAAGATGATAGTTAGCAGGAAAAAATTTTTTTTCTGTTAAAAATTCAAAGTAAGCACTAGTTACGTGAGGCCTGACAGCTGTTCTCAAGGTGCAGTTAGGATCTTGGAATGCTCTAAAGGAACGTCCTACAGAATACCCTAGCGCTGTCCCTTCATTCTGTAGGAGACGGCTGCTGCAGGTTTTATCAGCCAGGTTTAGCCAGCGGGGTTTTTGCAGGAAGCCTCGTGGGAAGGCAGCCGTTTAGGAGATGATGTTCCAGGTGCAACATAGTCAGGGTCTGGAGCCATGATCAGTGTCAAAGAGGACACTACTATTTTGCATACCTCAAGGATTACATTGGGGAGTGGAAGTCATTGTGCTGGCTCTGAAACATATTGGTTATTGATACATATTGGTGTTAGATACAACTCTTATTAACATTTGTGTGACTCCTTTAAATATTCCCACAGTGTTCTTAAAATGTGTATTAAATGAGAAAAGGAAAGTGTTACTCAACTCATGATGCAGGACAAATACCATTTCAAAAATATTCTATACATGAGGTGAAAGATTTAAAAGCATCTGCTTTGCATTCTGAATTTTTAAAAAAATATTTTATTTATTTCTGAGAGAGAGAGAGAGAGAGAGACAACGTGAGCAGGGGAGGATCAGAGAGAGAGGGAGATACAGAATCTGAAACAGGCTCCAGGCTCTGAGCTGTCAGCACAGAGCCTGACATGGGGCTCGATCCCACAAACCATGAGATCATGACCTGAGCCAAAGTCAGACGCTTAAACGACTGAGCCACCCAGGTGCCCCTGCTTTTCATTCTTAAAGAACAGTAAGAGATTTTTGTTTTGTTTTGCTTTTCAGGGGTCAGTTAACTCAGAAACAATATTTCAGAAAATTGTAGGGGGAAAAAAACACACTGTGTTGAAGAGAAAGGCGGCTGACAAGCAGGCTGAGCTGAAAAGGGAGCTGAGTAAGCAAAAGAAAGCCTGAAATTAAAATTAAAGAGTTAAATTTGAATTGGCATTGGTACCAGCAAGGATAAGAATATTTTTTAAGTTTATTTATTTATTTTGAAAAAGGTCGTGGGGAGAGCCCAAGTGGGGTAGGGGTGGAGAAAGAGAGAATCCCAAGCAGGCTCCACACTCACCATCAGTGCTGAGCCCCAAGTGAAACCTGAACTCACAAACTGTCAGATCAGGACCTGAGCTGAAGTCAAGAGTCAGAGCTTAACCGACGGAGCCACCCACGTGCCCTGATTTTCTGCATTATTAAGTCTTATCCTTGGGACGCCTGGGTGGCTCTGTTGGTTAAGCTCTGACTCTTGATTTCAGCTCAGCTCATGATCTCACAGTTCATGAGTTTGAGCCCCACAGCAGGCTCTGCTGCTGTCAGTGGGGACCCTGCTTTGGATCCTCTGTCTGCCTCTCTCTCTGCCTCTCCCCAATTCGTGTCCTCTCTCTCAAAAATGAATAAATATTTATATTTGAAAAAAGTCTGCTGAGTTTAAAGAGAAAATTAAATAATCACCTAAAAACTTGTTGAATTTTTCCAACATTTTTTGTAAACATTTCTACCATGTATACCATTAATTGAATTTCAAGTGCACACCAAATTCACGTACTGTAACTTTGATTCTATCATTGGAATTTTACTATATTTATCACACATCAGTGCATCTATTCTCCCTATCCATCCATCAACCCATTTTTTCTGGATGCATTTCAAAATGAAGTGTTGACATTTATGTGCATGCCCCCAAATACTGCAGAATGCATATTATTAACTACTATTCAATATTTGCTCAGAGTGTTTTGTCTTTAGATATACGATTTCTTTTCAATGAAATGAAGAAATGTTATGATACTTTTACTGACTTTGACAAGAGCGTGCACTGAGGGTTTAACTCAAACCCCTGTCACGATGTAGAATATTGCCAACACCTCATACCTTCCCCTTCAAACCCTGTTCTCACCCTCCCTCCCTGTGCTGACTGCTGTTCTGATTTTTCCAACCTATGTTTGCTTTACCTGTTTTGTAATTTCATATAAATGGGATTACAAAGTATGTCGCTGCTGTTGGAAGCTTCTTCCACTCCCCAAGTCTTTTGAGATCATTCCCTGTTGCTTGTATCATTCGTTTGTTCCTTTTGATTGCTGAGGGACATTCCACTGTTCAAGTAAAGAAGTTTGCTTCTCCATGTCTGAGTTCCAGTTTTGGTCTGTGATGATTAAAGCTACCATAAACATTTATGTACAAATTTCCTTGTGTATTCGTGAAAACATGCTTACATTTCTTACAGGTAAATGCTCAGGAGGAAATTCCTGAGTCACAGAGTAGTTGTATATTTGATTTTATCAAAAACCAACTTATGGGTAATGGAGTTATGGAGGGTTTGTTAAAATATCTTATTATTCTTTACCTTTTTAAATATCTTATTATTTTTAAGTTGGATTGTTGGACTATGTAATACTAAGCTTTGGAGTTCCTTATAAATCCTGGAAACCAGTCCTTTATGAATAAGATATCTAGTTTCAAATACTGTTCTCAAATCTGAGGCTTCTTATTTATTATAAATATCTTTTAGCAAGCAGATATTTTAATTTTGACAAGCAGATATGTTTTAAATTAATGAAAACTAACTTATATTTCTTTATTTTATGAATACTATTTTTTATAATTTGTCCAAGCCTATGCTAAGTCATGGAGAGTGTTTTTTACCATTCACTGGGTGGCTAGGCTGTGGCCAAAGTTAAAAGGCAGGTCAGTGCCACCCAGGGAAGAGACCAGTGCAAGATTCAAGGTCACTGGAACAGACAACAAGCACATGGGACTCAGGTGGTGTAAGCCACTTAGAATAGGCGAGGAGAATGTACAACATCCTGGCCCTGAAATATGATGGTCCCCATGCCCAGCAGATCCACTCCACAACTGATGTGGGCAGTATGGATGCATTGACCCCATTTCATGTTGCAGTAGAAGGACCCCATCTCTCTCTGGTGGGGTCTGAAATGAAGAAAACTGGGTCCTGCCTGAGGGCCATTGATGCATGCACTTAGGTAAAACACAGGTGCACACATCAAGTCTGGAAGAGGTAAAGATATTCCCTTTCAATACTACAAGCCTAGCATAGGCTGTGACAGTTCTTTAACTCTGAGTAGGAAAATGTCCCGGGCCCAAGATGACTCTCACATGGCCATGCAGAGGGTGGTAAGCTGTCCACTTCTCCCATCCCTCACTCTACACATACCTGCCAGGCTGCTGAAATAGCAGGTAAAGCATTTCAAATCCTGTGAGATCACTGTTCACCCTGAATGTAGAGGTGGGAGGATGTTCAGGCCTCCCTAGAGGATGTTTTTCTATCAAAAGCCCCAACTTCCTGGATTAAGCCAACTAAAGAGATTACAAAATGAATCCGGGGATGGGGAATTGTGGATGCACAGCTGATAGCCATCCTGCCTGAACACGGATCTTCCCCATTACAGGAAAGCCACGGGAGCATGCCCATTCTGTGTGTCAGGGCTGTGAATGGGGTGCCTTGATAAGATTGAAATCTTGAATATGATTGGAATCGGCAGTGAGGCACCACTGGAATCTGTGACTTGGGACTAATGGTCTGATGTGGTCAATTTGTCACTTATACCCAGGTAAAGTGGCCCAGTTCACCATGCTTCATGGCCTGGATTCAGTGGCAGAATACCTGCAATTATGCACCTTCTTCTGGGGTCAATCCCCATAATGTGGCCCATTCTTGGATCTGAGATGAACTTCTATGTTCTTTTCTGTGGTGGACCTTATTGACAATCATGGCTGACCTCATGCTACACCAGTTCCATTCATGTTCCCTCACTAATGGTCTTTTCCCCTGGGCACCAATGTGAGTGACAAATAAGTTTCCTTCTCAGTGTATAAATTCCTTCCATTGTTCCTCTTACCACACAGGGGAGCCCTTAATGGTCCAGTCATTAATCTGTTAGTCACCAGACCATATGGCTAGTCTGCTTCAGTAGCCCATGAGGCGGTAAATATGTAGCAGGGGTTGCTGTAGGAGTGGCCTCCACAGGTATCTTTACTGCATAGTGTTCAGCCCACTGGGGAGAGCATCCTTATCCAGTTTTGGCCAAAAGGTGAAGATCCTTGGGGCAGATGGCTGCAGCAGCCCAGTGTACCCCATCAGCTCTCATTTTCATGGATCCATCCATGTTTAAGTTAAACGGTCAGCTGGAGCATTTTCTAACTGTGAACTCCACTTAGTTAAGGGAAGGGCAGGAGTGGTCATTCCATCCCCCAGCATGGCAGCTATTCACTCATGAAGTTGTGGAGTCAATTGTCCCTCCAAGGCCCTGGTCAGCCACGACCCTTCCTACCAAAGATAATCTCCTATAGATTTTTTATTTAAATACTTTATGACCTTAGCTTTTATTTTCTGATAACTGATCCACTCAGATTAAATTTTGAGAATAAATGGGAGATTCATTTTTTCCCACATGGATATCCAGTTGTTCCAGAATTTTTGCTAAAGTGTTTTGCTTTTCCTCATTTGATTAATTTAGCACTTTTGTCAGAAATCAAAATGATGTATAAGTGTTGGTCTATTTCTGGGTCCTTTGCAGGGCCATTGATATAGCTGTTAATTTATATGCCAGTATGAGACATTTTTATTGTGATGGAATTTATATATATCATCATATTAGTTTCAGGTGTACCACATAATGATTTGATATTTGTATAGGTTGCAAAATGGTTACCACAATAAGTATAGTTAATATCCATCATGACATATAGCTATAATTTTTCTTTTTTCTTTTCTTTTTTAAATTTTTTATTAAAATTTTTTTAATGTTTTATTTATTTCTGAGAGAGAGAGAGAGAGACAGAGACAGAGACAGAGACAGCGTGAGAAGGAGAGGGTCAGAGAGAGAGGGAGACACAGAATCTGAAGCAGTCTCTAGGCTATCAGCTGTCAGCACAGAGCCCGATGCGGGGCTTGAACCCACAAACCGTGAGATCATGACCTGAGCCGAAGTCGGACGCTTAACCGACTGAGCCACCCAGGTGCCCCTAATTTTTTCTTTTCATGAGAATTTTTAAGATCTACTTTCTTAGTAACTTTCTATATACAATACAATATTATTAACTATAGTCATCATATCTGTACATTAGATTTCTAGACTCATTCATCTTTTATAACTGCAATTTTGTAATCTTTGACCAACATCTCATTTCCCCCACCCTCACTTCAAATATCTGGGTAACCGCTGTTTTACTCTGCTTCAATGCGTTTAACATGTTTTGATTCTACATATAAGCAATCATAGATTCCACATATGAGTGATTTTATAGTATTTGTCTTTCTCTTTCTGGTTTATTTCCCTTAATAGAATGTCTTCCAGTTTCATCTATGCTGTCACAGATGACAAGATTTCTTTCTTTCCCATAGATGAAAAATATTCCATCATATATATAAGTACTTATATATAAAATTTTTATAATAATATAATATATATTATATAACTATGTAATATTTATTTATATTATATACAATCCATTATATACAATATATTTTTCTATATCAATATATATAAAATATTTTATGTATGTATTCCTTATCCATTAATTTGTTAAAGGACATTATTTTCATATCTTGGCTACTGTGAATAATGCTACAGTGAACATGGGAGTGCAGATATCTCTTAGAGATAATCATTTAATTTCTTGTACATACATATCTGGAAGTTGGACTGCTGGATTGTATGGTAGTTTTATTTTCAATTTTTCAAGAAAATTCATATTGTTTTCCACAATGGCTGCACCAATTTACATCACCAACAGAACTGGAGTTCCCTTCCCTCCACCTTCTCTTCAACACTTGCTTGTTTTTTTTCTGATACTGACCATTCTAACAGGTGTAAGGTGATATCTCATTGTGGCTTTGTATTACATTTCCCGGATATTGGTGATATTGAACATCTTTTCATGCACCTGTTGGTCATCTGTATGTCTTCTTCAGAAAAAATTTTATTCACATCATTTGCCCATTTTTATTGGGTTATTTGTTTCTTGTTATTGAATTGTTTGAATTCCTTATATAGTTTGAATGTTAACCCCTTACCAGATGAATGGTTTACACATATTTTCTCCCATTTCAGAGGTTGTTGCTTCCTTCAGTTGATTATTTCCTTTGCTGTGCAGAAGCTTTTTAGTTTGATGGAATTCCACTTGTCTATTTTTGCTTTTGTTGCCCATGTTCTGGGCTCATATCCAAAAAAAATCAATGGCCAGATCAATGTCAAGAAGCTCTTTACCTATGCTTTAGTCTAAAAGTATTATAGTTTCAGGTCTTGCATTTAACTCTTCAATCCATTTCAGGTTAGTTTTGTGTATGGAATAAGATAAGAGTCCAATTTCAGTCTTCTGCATATTGAAAACCAGTTTT
The DNA here is from genome assembly GCF_003009895.1 of Hyaena hyaena. Classification (NCBI taxonomy): domain Eukaryota; kingdom Metazoa; phylum Chordata; class Mammalia; order Carnivora; family Hyaenidae; genus Hyaena; species Hyaena hyaena. Next base: position 343,812 of record NW_024081768.1, on the reverse strand, counting down.
GTCAACATCATTCATTGAAAGGACTGTCCTTGGGGTCCCTGGGTGGCTCAGTTGGTTGAGCATCCGACTTCAGCTCAGGTCATGATCTCGCAGTTTGTGGGTTCGAACCCTGCATCCGGCTCTGTGCTGACAGCTAGCTCAGAGCCTGGAGGCTGCTTCCGATTCTGTATCTCCCTCTCTCTCTGACCTCCCCCCCACCCCCGATTAAGCTGTGTCTCCATCTCTCTCTCTTTCTCTCTCTGTCAGAAATAAATAAAATATTTTTAAAAATTAAAAAAAAAAGACTGTCTTTTCAATGGGTTCCTGACTCCTTGGTGAAATAGCAACTGACTATAAATGATTGAATTTATTTCTGGAGTGGAACTCTTGAAAAATAATCAAAATTGCAAATAAAAAAATAATTTACAAGGGCTAATGGTTATATTAAAAATGTTTATTGATAGAATAAAATGTGAGTGCAAATTATAGCCATGTAATATGAAAATAGGATCAATACACATAAATGAAAACATTAAGTGTATTAAACAATGATTACAATCATTTGTTCATTCATAATTTAAAATAAAATAAATTAAATTAAAATTATATTTTAATTCCTTAACTCCATTTATATTAATAATAATTGCTTTGGGTCCTGGTATAATTTCATCTGAATGTTGATATCAGACAAATAAAGACGAAGGACTTTGTTAAAGCTAAACACATCTACTAGTAGAAGTAAAATCTGGTGTGGTGCCTGGATGGCTCACTTGGTTAAAACATTCGATTCTTGATCTCACATCAGGTCTTGATCTCAAGGTAATGAGTTCAAGCATTGTGTTGGGCTCCATGCTGGGCATGAAGCCTATTGAAAAAAAAAAAGTAAAAAACTGGCTATGTACTTTCAAAATCAGTACAAAAAAGAAGTACAAATAATCAAAGGCAAGGGGAAATTCAGATTCTATAAAATCCTGAAAAATATATTATAATCCTAAAATGTGGTTATTGTCTGGTGGTGTAAGGGAAAGTAATGTGGGATTCTTTTATCTTTTTAGATTTTTTCCTATTCTTAGCACTGAGAATATTTGCATTAGTAATTGGAATAAAAAAGAAAGATTCTGTTTAAAACACTTGGAGAATTTTTTTTTATTTAAGAGATTTTATTTTATTTTTTTAATGTTTTATTTATTTCTAGGAGAGAGAGAGACAGCGTGAGCAGGGGAGGGTCAGAGAGAGAGGGAGTCACAGACTGAAACAGGCTCCAGGCTCTGAGCTGGCAGTCAGCACAGAGCCCGACGCGGGGCTCAACCCACGAACTGCGAGATCATGACCTAAGCGAAAGTCTGATGCTTAACCGACTAAGCCACCCAGGTGCCCCATAAAACACTTGGAGAAATTTTTAAAAAGTAATTCATGTTTTGAGCCAGAATGCATATCATCTTTGATTCATTTTCCACGTTAAAAAAATTTCTCTTAGGAAATATTTCACTTCACACTATGGAAAAATGTCCCCTGTACTTCACTATTGCCCTTGGAGAATGCATTGTAAACCTCTTCGTAATTCTTATATTTGCTTATGTTGCTGTTTTACAGAATAAATGTTGTGCCTAATGAATACCAAAAGCATAATATATTTTTAATTTATCCAAAAGATATAAATCATCCAAACATTAAAAAAATCTTCAGTTATAAACAATTACAACTTGGAGAGACATATGTTCTATATATAATATATATATTTTTTATATATATAACATTTATATATATAATAAATATACAGAATATATACTTCTCCAAGTATGTGTGTACAGTGGAATGCAGTTTGGGATTTTAGTATATGAATTTTGGTGGAACACAAACATTTGGTCATTAACAATGCATTCCTTGAATTCTGACCAAAAGTTTGTGTAACCTCCAAAATTCAAATGCTAAAATTCTAACCCCCAAGGTGACAATATTCAAGAGGTGAGTCTTTTAGCAGGTGATTAGGTCCTGAGTGTGAAGCTTTCATAAGTGGAGTTAGTGACCTTATAAAAGGGGCCCCAGAGAGCTCTCTCCCTCCTTCTGCTATGTGATGACACAAAGAAAAGACAGCAGGTATCAATCAGGAAGGAGGTTCTCACCAAACACTGAGTCTGCCCACAGCTTGATCTTGGACTTTCCAGCCTCCAGAACTATGAAAAATACATTTCTGTTTATAAGCCACCCAGCTATGGAATTTTGTTATAGCAGCCTGAAAGGACTAAAGCATACATTTAGAATCTTCTCTCTACAGTCTTAGTTTCAATCTTAGTTTCCACTTCAGACAAAGCTGGTATGACCATTTTTGAAAGCCCAGCTCAGTCACCAAGAAGGCAAATTTCCACTGATAAAAACCCAAAGTAAGCAATAGTTACATAAGCCCTGACTGTTGTTCTCAAGAAGCAGTTAGAAGCTTTTTCTAAAGAATGTCATCGTGCTGTCTCTTCATTCTGTGGTGGAGAGCTGCTGCAAACTTTGATAAGTCTGTGGGAACAAAAGGCAGTCTTGCTTCTTTGATGATGCAATAAGTAAAAATTAAGGAGAAAGGACATATCATTACAGTGGGGTGATCTTTGGGGCGCACTGAACTGTGGCACAGGAAATCTCGGCCTGCCCTGTGAGGTGAACCCAATTACTTAAGGAGAAGAGACTAGATGGGAAGGATGCCTCTGCATTTGGCATATGATCAAAAACTCCTCACAGTAATATGAGTAATATGGGTAGCCAATCTTGAGGGAGTGGAAGAGAGACCAATGGGAACATCCTGAAGTGGCTGAAGAGAACTTGATGGGGAAGAGGGGTCAGGAATTCTTCAATCTTTTAGGATAAAAGTAAATATCAACAGTCTGTTTGGGAGGAACCTCTCTCCTCTTTTTGCTCATGTATCTAAATCATAACACAGAGGAAGGACATTTTGGCCATCCATCTACCCAACAAGGAAGGGCTGTGGAAGACACTGCTTCTCTCAGCTCCCAAGGCAGGAGGAGCAAATAAACTGGCCTGCACTGGGAAACCTTTAAAGAGAGAATAGAGATAGTGTAAAAAGGCCATGTTCCTGGTCTCCTTACCTCTCATCCCAGCCTGAACTTGGACTCACGGGCTGTCTACACTTTCTTGACTTCCTCCTTGACCTCATTTATGATTTCTTTCTCTGTATGTTACACTGATCAGTCCAGAGTCTCTGAAGCTTTGCAGTATTTTGTTGGCAGGAAGGTTATATAAGACCTGCACAATTCACCTAGGGGCTTCTGAGCTGGGAGTGAAAATGTCTTTTTGTTTTCGTGTTGAAAGCTTGTCCTCTGATGAAGTTTATCGGGAACTGTATATTTGAGAGTGATTTGATTCCTTAAAATTTTTAATGTTGGAGTGCCTGGGTGGCTGAGTTGGTTAAGCGTCTGACTTCAGCTCAGGTCATGATCTCATAGCTCATAGGTTCCAGCCCGGTGTCAGGCTCTGTGCTGACAGCTCAGAGCCTGGAGCCTGCTTGGGATTCTGTGTCTTCCTCCCTCTCTGCCCCTCCACTGTACATGCTTCCCTTTCTCTCTCTCTCTCTCTATCCCCCCAAAATAAATAGCCTTTAAAAATAAAAAAATTAAAATATTTTAATGTTTACTTATTTCTTTTAAGAGAGAGAAAAGGCGGAAGGGCAGAGAGAGAGGGAGAGAAAGAATCCCAAGAAGGCTCCAGTGTGAAACTCAACACACGGCTCCATCTCATGACCATGAGATCATGACCTGAGCTGAAATCTAAGGTCAGATGCTTAACTTACTGAGCTACTTAGGTGCCCTGAGAATGACTAGGTTCTTGTTCAATACTTAATAAACCTGAGTTTTTGAACTCTACTTGATGGTGATTCCTATTTCTTCTTATTGGTTGAACTTTCAGTGGGAAACAGGGGTAAGTTTAGCTTGTTTCTGCCCTAAATTTCCAACACTGTTTTTAAGATAGAATGATGATACCCCTTTGTTAATGGAGGTAACTGTTAATATTTAATCAACTTATTTATGATAAATGTACTGGCATCAGAACAAGGACCATTAATCAGGGTCTTCATTTAATAAGAACATGAAGTTCTCAAAAGATTGCATATATTATATCACCTATTGTTGAGGTTTAACAATATATTCTAGATGTGGTAAACACTTACTGATTTGGTTTTTGCATCTACTTCTTCTGTGAATTGTTTATTTAAAGTATATTTCAAAAAATATCCTATCTCACCTCTCTGTCCAGAATGACTGCACCTGATTCAAAATGAGTCAATAAGAACGCTTCCCTAGGATTTTTCACACTGCAGATGCAAGACAGAAGGCATTTTCATTGGTGGGATGACATGATGCCGGTGTGAGTTTGGAGCTGCCTGTGGCCACACCCAGCTTGTTTCATGGAAAAACCAGCTGGTGATAGGAGATAAGGGGTTAACCTAGCCCAAAAGTCAATATGGAGATAGTGAAAAAGGAGGTATGTTTCCAGTCAGGTGGTCTCCAGCTTGCTCTTGGAAGTTTGGTTGGTCAGCTCATCTGAAAGGCAACTCATGTATCGTTCTAACAAATTCCCCTTTGTATAAGCCTGTTTGAGCCATGTTTCTGTCAATTCAACCAAAAGTTCCAATTAATACACCAGATGCTTAAATTAATTTCTGTTGTATTTGTGACAACATTACAAGGTAGATGTCAATTCCATCTATAGACTAGGAAAGTTAGACTAAATAACCTGTCTCATTCTGAAGCCCATGCTTTTTCATCCCATCCTCAGTGATTTTTTTTAAAAATACTTTGATAATAATGCAAATAGTTGATCAATTGCTAAAAGGGCAGATTGTCCTGAAGCCCTATTGTAGATGAGATGGAGAAGTTTATCTGTGGAGGAGACTTGTGAATCCCCAAACTACCAAGTTATGCTACATACTCTTCTCTCCTGCTTCAGATTCTGTGTCTCCCTCTCTCTGCCCCTCCCTTGCATGTGTACTCTCTCTCTCTCTCAAAAATAAACAAATATTAAAAGAAGAAGAAGAAGGTTACAGGGCTCAGATGCCCAAATAGGAACACAGGGCAAAGTCCAATAATTATCCATTTATAGTAATAGGGTATTACTATTATAATATTATAATAGTAATCATTAAAGTAATCTCCTGCTTGGTGTTGCTTTCCTCCTCTGCAAGAATATTTTTTAATAAATTCCCTCTTTACATGCATGGGTTTTATTTGTATTTGGCATCAAGCACACAGGTGATTTGGTATCTGGACAATAAATGCTGCAGACAGTAGATACTTTTTAACCCTTATAACTAACAGTAGGGATGTTACAAGATTTTGAGTCCACAGATGTTGGCGTTAGCCAGAAGGGAGGGCAGGGAACAAGCCACATGATCACTAGCAATTTAATTTCCAACTGTAATCCTCAGAAATCCATGAGAGCTTTTATAAGTGCCATAGCCCAGATTACTGAATCAGAATCTCAGGATGAGAATCAGTAATCTGCATTATTAAAGAGCTTTCCAAGTGATTTACAATCACCATCAGTTGGAGGAAATTTTAAAACTTTTACTCCTTCATTTGTATCCTCTTTATTGAATCTGCCAGTGTTTCGAATTATGCATTTCAATATTAACAGAATTGAGCTGTGCAATTTAAATTTTTAATCCCTAAACATTTAAAATCAGGCATTAATTTCCAGCTCATGCCCCCCTCCTTTGAACGTGACCTTTATTTTAATAGTGATGAAATTTATGAAGCATGCTTCATTTCCCTGATTTACTGTAACACAGCTAAATTCGTGTTGGAAATAATTAGACTGTGGCTCCATATTAAATCCTTAATATATACACACAAGTGAAATTATTGGTTCTTCTAAGCTACCCTGTTAAAAACATAGATAATGGAAATCAAATTTCCAGGTAAATTTCCCCTTTTTATGACTCAGCAGAGCTTGTCATTGCCATACAAAATCCAGGAACAGATAACAGAAAGGTGATAAAGACCTGAAGGCCCTGCCTTCATCAAATCAAATTAATTGTTAGGCACCTGATGGCAAATGAGCAGCTTGAGAGATTTTCTTTCTGAATAGATTGGTTTTTTTTGGCACATTACAGACGCAGCCTAAAATGAGTGATGGATTCCAGTATATGCTTTGGCCCCAGATTTATTTTTTCCTTATTCCATATCACTTGCCAACACGGTAGGCAATAAAACTCAGTTGGGAAAATATGAAGCCAAATAACACAACAAAATACTGCAACACCTCATATGGTCAATTTTGAATCCATAAAGTAGCTGTTAATATTTTCCAGGATTCACTCCAAAGAACGTTCGTGATCACCGCGGCACTTCTGTGTCCCCTCCGGAGCGGATGGAGGAGGACAAGAATGAGAAAGTGATTGTGGGGACATATTTCCTTATAGAAAGACAGAGTCCAAGCATGCAGAGGACAGAGGACATTAGAATAACTGAGTAGTATCTATATGCCAGACATTGCATCAATTCTTTCATTTAATCCTCACAAAACCTTGCTAAAAAAAAAAAAAAGTTATACCTCTCTTTTTACAGACGAGAAAACTGAGGCTTATAGACCCTAGGAAAGTAGGCCATGATTACGATTTAGAAGGTTAGAGGGGTCGGGGCACCTGGGTGGCTGGCTCAGTTGGTTAAGCTTCCGACTTCATCTCAGGTCACGATCTCACGGTTCGTGAGTTCAAGTCAGGCATTGGGCTCTGTGCTGACAGCTCAGAGCCTGGAGCCTGCTTCAGAATCAGTGTCTCCCTCTGCCCCTCCCTTGAACGTGTACTCTCTCTCAAAAATAAACAAACATTAAAAAAAAAAAAGAAGAAGAAGAAGGTTACAGGGCTCAGATGCCCAAATAGGAACACAGGACAAAGTCCATTAATTATCCATTTAATTCTAATATTTCCTAAAATAAACTGGTGCACTTTTGTGCGCATTTTCTCACTTAAACCTGATCACAGTCTTGTGGGAATGGCAAGGGTAATTATTATATCCCCTTAATGGAAAGAGAAGGGAAGAAATAAAAGGCTTTCACTTTTCTCTGTTCTATCTCTAAGTAGGATGCCTTCTTACTGGATTTTGTGTTTAACCCCTCAAGCGTGACCTTCCAGATACACCTTATGTGGACCATCACCCAAACACCATTGTCAGTCTTCCTCAAAAGGGAGAGGACTTGGAATGAGAAGATGTGAGGGGCACTTGGGTGGCTCAGTTGGTTAAGCGTCTGACTTGGTTTCAGCTCTGGTCATGATTTCATAGTTCATGAGTTTGAGTCCTGCACCAGGCTCCAGCCTAACAGCACAGAACCTGCTTCAGATCCTCTGTCTCCATTTCTCTGCCCATCCCCTGATCGCTCTCGCTCTCTCTCTCTCAAAAAAAATAAAAGAAAAGAAAAGAAAGAAAGAAAGAAGCTGCCCTTAAAAAAAAAAAAAAAGATGTGAATCTCCATTCGGCCTCCTTCTATGGCATTTAATATGGAGATTTCTCTCTGAGGTTCAAGAGTGCGTTCTCTGCACACTGTGGGCAACTTCAAAGTACATGCTTTACACTGTACCACAAGTGGGCTGCCTGAGAGGCTCAGTCGTTAGGCGTCTGACTTCGGTTCAGGTCATCATCTTGCGATCCGTGGGTTCGAGCCCCGCGTTGGGCTCTGTGCTGACAGCTCAGAGCCCGGATCCTGCTTCAGATTCTGTGTCTCCCTCTCTCTCTGTTCCTCCTCCGCTCGTGCTCTGTCTCTCTGTCTCAAAAATAAATAAACTATAAAAAAATTTAAAAAAATAAACTACATCAAAGGGATATTTGGTCAGGCCCAAATTGGCTGCAGAGCCAGCATGATGAGAAATGGAGGTGTGGTACTGCCTAACTTCTGGGATCAGATGGGGAGCTAGGCGTGAAGTACACCGGATTAGCCAAGGGTATGGTAAAAGCTGTGTCCTAGCAGAGACTGTTTATTCTGAATTGGGTTTTGTTTTGTTTTTCTTTCTCTTTTTTTTTTTGTTTTTACCGAGGCAATATTTTTCTTTTGACACCTCTCTGGACCTATCCATTATGACTTCTTCACTCCATGTGCTGACCTGGTCACTCTATCCATCACTTCTGTTGACAGAGAGGCACCAGCTTCTTCTGACAGGAAGAGCCTGGCACTGTTTACACCTTCATTCCTGGCTGGGGCTCTTGGCTTTGGAGGCCTCCCCAAGTTTTTCTTTCTCCTTCTTAGAAGATGAGCGTTCAGTAAAATATGTTCCATTACCTCGGCAGTATTTTGAAACAGATATTCAGTGCAAACATATGTATTATTTCTTTTCTTTTTAAAAAATTTTTAATGTTTATTTATTTTTGAGAGGCAGAGAGAGTGAGCATGAGCTGGGAAGGACAGAGAGAGAGGGAGACACAGAATATGAAACAGGCTCCAGGCTCTAAGCTGTCAGCACATAACCCGATGCGGGGCTCGAACCCACCAATGGCAAGATCATGACCTGAGCCGAAGTCTGACACTTAACCAACAGAGCCCCCTGGGTGCCCCTGTATTATTTCTTTAAGCAGCTAGTTTGAGGATACTTTCATCTAGAGCAGTTTAAAAAAATTTTTAATGTTTATTTATTTTTGATTGAGGGAGGTTGGGGAGGGGCAGAGAGAGAAGGAGACACAGAAACCGAAGCAGGCTCCAGTCTCTGAGCTGTCAGCACAGCCTAATGCAAGGCTCAAGCCCACAAACCAGGAGATCATGACCGAAGCTGACTGAACCCCCCATCATCTAGAGCATTTTAAGCAAGAAGCCCTATCTATCAATTTATCATACAAGTAATACCTTACATGTATTTTTTTATTCATGCTATATTATTAATGTATAAATGAAAACAACTGACATGTATTAGAAGCCTACCATGTGATAGATATTGGGGTAAGGTTCACCTTTTCAGTTTCCCGGGGCCACCAGAGCAAAGCAGCAAAGCAGGAGGCTTGAACAACAGGAATGTATTTTTCTCCTGGTTCTGGAAGCTGGAGGTCTGAGATCAAGTTTTGCCATGGCAGGATTGGTTTCTTCTGAGGCTTCTCTCCTTGCCTTGTCAATAGCTGGTTTATCTCTGGGTGGTCACATGGTCTTCCCTCTGAGTGTGTCTGTGTGCTAAGAGCCTCTACTTAAAGGGACACTAATCAGATTGGATCAAGGCCCACCTTAGTGTCCTCAGTTTTACTTTCTTACCTCTAGAAAGACCCTACAAACACACACACATTTAGAGGTCCTGGGTGGTTAGGAATTCAACATATGAATTTTGAGGGAACATAATTCAGCCCATTATAGATATTTATATGGATTCTTTTTTAGAATGAGTATAAATTTTGTATGATTATTCAAATTTTTGAATAAAAATAAAGATACTGAGTATCCTCCCCAATGTTAGAGAGCTGATAAGTGACAGAACTAAGATTTAATACTAGGTCTTTGACACTTAAAAGCTCTAATAACCAGCCCAATGTCTTTTCCACCCTCTGCCATAGCTTCTTCTAGGGATTCTATCTCAAAATATTAATGTTCATCTCTCCCCAAACATTCGGACAAATTGACTCCATGTAGCTGTTGCTACAGACTAGCTGTTGCTACAGATAGCATTTTGCTCAAATGATGTTAAACTTTGCCTGAAGAATGGACGTTTCACTTTAGGCATTATGTGGGACTGTCATGATGACTTTGATAGAGTTTGATGCAAGTGTATTTTATTCAAGTTCAGAAAATTTTAAGTAGTTTTTGTGGATTATGGGTTTCCTGTTTAAATGATGTTGTGTTGTGGATTGGTCCAGGTCTTAGTCACTTCCAGCTGCTATAACAAAAATACCACAGACTGGGTGTCTTAAACAGATTTTTTTTCCCCTTATAGTTATGGAAGCCAAAAAATCCAAGATCAAGGTGCTGGCAGATCTGGTTATCTAGTGAGGGATCTCCTCCTGGTTTGCAGATGGCCATATTCTAGCCTCACATATCTTAGAGAAAGAGAAAGCAAATTCTCTCCTAGCTCCTTCTTATAAGGGCACTAAGGCCATCATGAGGGCTCTACCCTCATGATGTAATTACTTTCCCAAAGCCTCATCTCCAAATATCATCACACTAGGGATTAGGGTTTCAACACATGGACTTGAGGTGGACATAAACATTCAGTCTGTAACATATCATGAAGGCCGGATGCTTTTGACAGATGTGTGGCATCACACTTGCACATAGGCTACCTCATCTGATCTTAGTACAGATATGTCCAGAGGTAGAAAATACCAGTATTATTATTACTTAGTTCATCTGTACTGTCTGCCATTCCAAGCTTCACATTTATGAGCACATTTCACTCGTATGGGATTCTGTTGGTTTCCATTAAAACTGATTACATAGGCATAAAATCACAACTTCGGGGGGCTCTGTCAGGCAAGATAATATAAATGTGCACACACTTAAAAAACAGGTAAGAAGACATTAAATTCTAAAGAGTGTTTAAATTGTTTTCTGTAGAAATGTTTTAGGCATTTCCTGCTTCTCTATCATGAGGAGTCAATTTTATCTAACATGATCAGTTGCGACAAGATGGCTGAAACTTGCAAGGTATTAAAGGAATTTTCTGATTCAAAAGTGAGCAGGAGAGGAGGATTATGAGCTACATACAAGCCAGAGACACTAGTGGGCGCAATGTGGGTATGAAAAAGGCAAGTTGGAGATAAAAACAGAAAGATAAGGCAGTAGTTAGAAAATGATAGGGAACTGAATACAGATATGATATAATTTGGCCTCAGTCTATTGTGGAATACAGGTGGGGCTCCCCTAATAGATTAAGGGGTGAGGGCTTTATTCAGAAGACAGTGGGTATAGTTTATTTGCCTTCCACAAGATAAAATGTCTCTTTTCTGGAAAATCACAGCAAAACCTCTTTTTCTGGATTTTGGAATAAAGCCACTGTCAACTGTCTTTGCCTTTTAAATTTTCACATCAGAATTTGGTCCCAAAGCAATTGGCCCAATTTTTTCTTAAAGGAAAACCTCTTTTGATCACTCTCCAAAAATTAACATTTGCCTTGACTGTTTAATAAGCACTCGTAGAGAATCAAGCTTTAAATTGAAAAATCTAAAATGCAGACAAAGATGATCCTAATAGCAATATTATGTATAATAGCAAAAAGTTAATAATGGCTTTAATTTTTCTGTTTAGAGGAATAGAAAAATTTGTGATAGATCTATACAATGAACTACAATATGGCCATTATTTTTGAAAATGTGGCCACTTAAAAGTTTTGATTATGTATGTAAAATTGGAAAGAAACACAGAAACATTTTAACAATGACCATCTTGATATAATATAGGAAGTTTTTAAAACAAGTTTTTAATGCGTTTATCTATTTTCCAAGTTTAAAAGTTGATCATGTATTTATTAGATAATCAGAATAAAAATTAAAATGAATCTGAAGTCAATTCCAAACAATGGCATTCAATAATGGCAGTAACAATTAAGAGTATGACTTTGAAGGAAACATGTTATCGACAAGAGTACATTCTAGTCATTGATACTCTAGTCCTTCAATCTGTGTGTAGTTTATTTTGTCCCCAAATCTCTGTAAAGAAGAGTAGCCCCATCCTCTGGGCAGGTGGTGGATGAAAGTGCCAGTAGCATTCTGGCCTTCTGATTGGAGGCTCATGACCAAATCTGACTCATCTCTGTGCCATCAGAGTCCAAAACTGTGCTCGACATATAAATATCAAAGCGTATTTCTCGATAGTATGCAAAATCTAGTCAAAAGATTTGTTCCATTCACAAATGGTGTATGGTTCATCTGAGAATTTTGCCCCAATTTATTTTGACAATTTGTCCAAATCACATACTCAACGTATCTATTTGTGTTCTATAGAATGTATGTTGCTGAAATTTGCTTTGTGGGGTGGGGCGAATCCTAGCTCTTCTCCTTACTAGCTTCATGACCATGGACAAGTCACTTATCCTCCCTGATTTTGATTTTATCCAAAGACTGGCATTAGAGTTAAATTAAAAATAAATGTGAAAATATGTAGCATTGGAACAACAGAGGTAGCAGATAAATGTTGTTTGCTTGAGTGGACTGCTTTTTGGTAAACATGATTATAGGGATTTTGGAGAAGTCATGAGCCTATCAGAAAAGAGATATTTAGGATTCATGACAGCAACAAGCAATGATAATGGGTGGGGTTGTGTTAAAGAGAAGACCTGACCCATCTTAATATCAGGAAAAATGTCATGTCTGGTTGCAAAACCCACCAACTGACTCCCAAGAATTCTACAATAGGAAATAACACACTAGGTTTGAGAGTCAAGAGTAATCTCAAATCTGTAGGGACATTTGCAATGTTGACGGATTCATGACTCTTCCAACACGTGCCAGAAATGCACAGAAAAATCTTGATAAGTTTATAAAGTGATTTTCTCAGTATATTCTTCAAATATTTCCACATTTACTTAAAGATGCTATTAAGACAAGATATAGATCAAGGAACATAATCCCCACATTACATAATAATGTCCCACAGGAAATGATCCCAGGCATTGACATCCAATAACAGTACCAGTCCATTATTGCAGGTTTTCTGCGGATTATAGAGGTACCACCATCTAGTGGACAGAGCAAGAATTTTTGGAATAGGAAGATCCCATTCACTGACTCATTTTCTTTTTGTGGGTAAAATGTGATAAATTACATTTCTTAAAAGAAGGAAAGAAGATAAACTTTCTCTTAAGTGAACTCTAATTATACGCTTTATGTAATGGAATAAAATCTTTATAATAACCCTGCCTTTTCAGATGAAAAACCTGAGGTTGATGGAGACAAAATAAGTTGTCTGATGTCATATGCCTTTCAGTGACAGAGTCGGCTTGCTGCCAAATCCACTTGACATTCAAGCTACGAGAGAGTGATATTTACTTCACAGCACCACACACAAGTTACTATTAAATGTAGGCTGACTGTCCAGAACTGGGCTTTCATTTGCGGCTCTGACAGTTATCAACTGTGTCATCTTGCACAATTTAATTTCTGTAATCTTTGAGGTTTTCCTTACAAAAAAGTGAATATTAAACAAGAACATGTATTTAAGTATTTTATATTCTACTCCTAAAACCAGTATTACACCATATAACTAGATGTTATTTAAATTCATAACTAGAATTTAAATAAAAATTGGGAAAAATGACATCCAAAAATTTAAAAAAATAAAAAAATAAGTACTCTATACATGATAAAGACTTGTGTTTATTGTTATAATGGCAAGCATATCTATTTTAGTTCGTGTTTTGTATAAACATGGAAAGCAATGCAATAGAGAAAGGTATGAGAAAAATATGTAATAAAATGAGAAGGATGGAAACTGGATAAAGAATTTGATGTTTTTTGTGCTTTGGCTGAAAATTCCCAAAACCAATAATACTTTTGCCAGGAGAATCACTCAGATGTCAAAATAAAGACTTATGTACACATACATAGGGAATTAGACAGCTTCTGCATATTCTCTCATCCCCCATAGATATTCATCACTACTAAGGGCCATCGATGAGAATCTAGGATTCTTCTGCTTTAGATGAGGTATATGGACAAGTCAGATTTTATTTCTTAAGATTTTTAGAAACCTCATACTCTTAGGTATTATAGCTTCCAATTCCTTCTTTTCTTCTCTTTTGGATCATATCCATTCAGAGACATATTACTGACAAAACAAGAATGTCCTCTAATTCAAGACTCTCAGAAAGTACCTCTCTTGACTTTCCCTTGGCTGATAGAAAATAAATAAAAGGAAAAGTTCACAAGGATCCATCTCAACAAGTATTGCAATAAATACTTTTTGCAATACAGAGATAAAGAAACTAGATTAGAGTCTAACAGGTAGGAACTAAATACACATTTCCTGTATTTACTTCCAAGATTTTCCTTTTACTAGCTTATTTGACTTTGGGTAAGTTACAGTCTGTCAATGCTTCCGTTTCTTCATCCATAAAATGGGGTTAATAATAATACCTGTGTCATAAGTTTGCTGTAAAGTTTAAATAAATTAGTATGTGTAAGGTGCTTACAACAGGGACTGACACTTAATAGGTTCAGTATAGTTCTGGTTATTTCCCCCTTGCACTACCAAAATATTGTATGTATGCTGTTAGTCCCCTGTGTTTTGAATTCTAATTATCGTTGCTCTTTGCTTTTGTTTTTTTTTCCCACTAAACTGTGACCTTCTATAACAAAGCTGCAAACTGTAGCCCATGTTCCACTTCAGCCTACAGCCCTTTTGTCTTACAATCCATGATTTTTCTCTTTTTAAGTGGTGCACAAAATAAGGAAGAATATAACAAGAATATGTAACAGAGATTGTGTATAGTTAAAAAAAAAACTAAATTATTTAACATCTAGCTTCTAATTTACATTTTTAAAGTTTATTTATTTATGTTGAGAGACAGAGAGTGTGAATGAGGTAGGGGGAGAGAAAGAGGGAGAGTAGAGAATTCCAGGTAGTCTCTGTACTATCAACGCACAGCCTGATGTGGGGCTCGAACTCATGAGCCATGAGATCATGACCTAAGCCCAAGTCAGATGGTTAATGAATTGAGCCACCCAGGCACCCCACATCTAGCTTCTAATTTAAAACAAGTTTGTCATTTCTTGTTTTAAGAGATAGAGACAATATTATTTTTTATGCTCGATATATTTTTGGTACTGGGAGAAAAGATGAAGGACATAAAGGAGGGAAGTATGCCCAAGCAAAATACCGTGGACACCTTGAAAGGAGAAGTTACTTCTGACCGTGCACTTCATGGATGTCTTTGTGTAGGAACTTAAAAGTGGGGATGATCTCAATGAGAGAAGTTTTGATAAACTCAAAATGGATTGAAGATTTAAACTTAACTCTTGAATCTATAAAACCCCTGGAAGAAAACATAGGCGAAAAAGTTCATGCATGGGTCTAGGCAATGATTTCTTGGATCTAATAACAAAATCACAAGCAGCAAAAACAAAAATAGATGCATGGGATTTCATCAAAAGGAAAGGTTCTGTATGGCAAAGAAAACAGTCAAAAGTGTAAAAGCCAACAGAATTGGAGAAAATATTTGCAGACCACATATCTGATAAGAGGTTAGTATCTAAAATATAAAATATAAAAACATTTTAATGTTTTATTTATTTTTGAGAGAGAGAGATAGAGACAGCGTGAGCAGGGGAGGGTCAGAGAGAGAGGGAGACACAGAATCTGAAGCAGGCTCCAGGCTCTGAGCTAGCTGTCAGCACAGAGCCCGACGTGGGACTCAAACCTACAAACCGTGAGATCATGAACTGAGCCGAAGTCAGACGCTTAACCAACTGAGCCACCCAGGCACCCCAAACATTAAAATTTTTAAATAAAATAAAATATACAAGAAATTCAATAGCAAGAAAACAAGTAACCCAGTAAAAACATGGACAAAAGACCTGAATAGACATTTCTCCGAAGAAAATATACAAGTGGCCAACAGGTATAAGAAAAGATGCTCAGCATCATTAATCACCAGGAAAATGCAAATTAAAACCACAATGACATCTCACCTCACACTTGTTATAATGGCTATTATTTAAAAAAATCAAATGGTAAGTTTTGTTGAGGATGTGGAGAAATCGAGATTTTTTTCCATAGCGTTGATAGGAATTTATGGAAAACCTATGGAGACATTTCAAAAATTATTTTTCTTTACGCTCCAGCAAGCCCACTTCTTAGCATATATCAAAAAAAAAAAACTGAAGTCAAGATCATAAAGAGATGTATTAGCTTTCATATTTTTTACAGAATTATTCACTATAGTCAAGATATGGAAACAA
The DNA here is from genome assembly GCF_003009895.1 of Hyaena hyaena. Lineage (NCBI taxonomy): Eukaryota > Metazoa > Chordata > Mammalia > Carnivora > Hyaenidae > Hyaena > Hyaena hyaena. The sequence goes on along the minus strand of NW_024081768.1, from coordinate 327,976 downwards.
CTTAAATGATTATCGGGAGAAGAATGGATAAAGAAATTACAGTATATACAAACGATGGAATATTATTCAGCCTTCTTAAAGAAAGAAAGAATTCCTGCCATGTGTAATAACATGGATGAAACTGGAAGATTTTATGCTACATGAAATTAATCACAGAAAGATGAACACTGCATGATTCCAATTATGTGATGTTTTTAAAATTGTCAAACTTAGAGAAACAGACTGTAGAATGGTGATTGCTGGGGCAGGGGTGGGAGTGTGGGGGAGGACAGGGAGTTGCCATTCAATGGCCATAAAGTTTCAGGTAAAAACAATGAAGAAGTTCTAGGTATCTGCTGTACAACAATCAGATAAGGAACATTGCCTATTTTTATCAGTCAGACTAGAAAATTTCATAATTCATGAGAAAGTCTTCCCTCGGTAGTAGGAAATGTAAACCCTAAATTAAGCACTGCTACAGACACACAGCATGTCACGAAGCGAACCCAAAATATCCAACGTGTCCAGGTAACTTATCTGCATTATAGCACAAAACTCAAGATTGCATATAGGATTACAATACAGAACCAATACTGTTTGGTCTTGGTCTTTTCACAGCTACAATCTGGCAGTCTCTGCTTTTTTGTTGAGTTATTTAAAACGTTTACATTTAGTATGAGAATTGATCTGGTTACATTTAAGTCTATTATCTTGCTGTTGTTTTCCACTTGTCTCATTTGTTCTTTGAACCATTTCCCCCTCTTTTTCTGCCTTCTTCATATTATTTTTACTATTCCATTTTATCTCATTCATTTGCCTCTATGCCATATCAGATAGACTACTCACTCTGCCAGAAGCCACAGATATGTTTCTCATTGGTGGCCATATGGTGAAATCCAGCTCTAAAACCCCACCCTAGTATCTATTTTTATGAATTATTACTATAATAAAATGGCTCCAGTTGGGTTTCTCAGGAAGCAAACTCTGAGTTGAAATTTAGTATCCAAAATGTTCTTTAAGTAGTGTCTTTAGGATCAATACCTATGAAGGGAGCTGAAAAAAAACATGGGAAGGCAGAAAGAGATGCTGTCATGAGTTATGAGTTAAATGAGACAAGATGATATGCCTCCCACATTAACCAGTTATTGGATGAGGGCCACTCCTGTAAGAATTTTGACTTTGCAAAAAGCAGCTTTCTTTAAGTGAAGTAATCCCTTAAGAAGCTGACAACTATAGACTGTCTGCCAACAGTATTCTCAGAAGCTGGATCAGCAAGTTCTTCATTAAAGGTAAATTTGGACAGCATAGTACAGTGCCTATCACAATATTTTATTAGGATTTCTCAATCAACTCATCCATATAATTTAATTTTCCTTTCTAGTTTGTTACCTATTTATTTCTCTATGCTACCTTCTTGGTGAATTTCTCTGCACCACCTCATAACTGATTACTTCTTTTAGATCACAGAAGTGTTCCACAAGTGAGCAATGACTTTATAAGGCATTGATTTTTAAAAATTCCTAATAGATTCTTGTTCTACTAGGATTTGATTTATATCCACCTTCCTTTGCTTCTATTTTTTTCTATTAATTTTTGTTTGGATGATTTATTTATTATATCTTTGAAGTTTTGAATGTAACTATTTTTGAGTCCCTTGAAATTGTGCTATTATTTCGATTCCTCAGAAGTAATTGCCATTCCATGTTCTTTGGTTTGTTGGCATTCGGTGCAGAATCATTTGGAAATTTTACTTCAGATTGAGGGTAAAGGTTTTTTAGTAATGTTTTTAACTTAATGCCTACCTCTTTCTGTAGAGGTTTTGGGATTGCTTTTGTCCTGTTCATTGATTTCTCTTGTTGAAAACCTTACCTCTTTTTGGTGGCTTTAGCTTTGTTTCACTGTATTGCAGTTAACTGTTGATCCTTCACAAACTATCCCACAAATTAGTAGCTTAAACAATAATCATTTATTTGCTCCTAATTCTGCATTTGAATTTGACTGTGGCTTGTTTCTCCTCATGTGATATGGGCTGAGTACATTCATTTGTATTCAGCTGCGAGCATAGCAGGGAGTTCCTCACCAGAACCACCATCACAACCTCACTGTATATCTGGTAATGATACATGCTATTTTCTAGATCACCTTGGTTGTCCTCTTGTTGAATTTCTCCCCAATAGTTTATATAAGTTTGTTTACATTATGGAAGAAGGAAGGCACGGGATTGCTCGCAGCCATCTTTAAAGGCCATCGACCACACAGAGGAATGAAATGTATTTAGCTAGTTTTACAGTTTTCTGATTATTGAACCATTGCTTGACTTCCTCATAATCCCAAGTAAGCAATCCACTATGATTGGCTTTCTGGACATGGCACCAGCAGTCATCCAAATCTGTTCATGACTGGTTCGGCCCCCTATTGCACACAATGATCCTATTTCTAATCTTTTACCACATGGGACTACTTTGAGTCTTTGTTACCTTTGAGGGGCAGAAGAGAGTTTCTCACATTCCCTTGTATCATCTAGACATCCAAATAGAGTCTAACAATTAGAAAATCATAAAAGGGCTATTTTAAGATAATGAATCATCATCCACTAATAAATACAGGCAGAACTAGGTGACTATGTTTTCAGCATTTTTACATAAAGTAAAATGTAGGGCTAAACGATGTCTTAGTTTTGTTGGTTTTGTTTTTCATGTTTTTTACCCCTAACACTCAGGTTATATTTTTTCTGTTTAGAAGAAAAACAACACTGGATTGAAGAATATAGATTCAAACTAGAACTTGGAGGGAGAACTTTTGAAAACTTTCTTATTTTCCCCTTCATGGATGAGAAAATTCTATAGGGACATCTGCTGCAGTCTGTGGTTGTCAAGAGTAAAGAAGGTCCCATTTTGAATGAGCTCTGTGTCATGTCTAGCTTGATTTGTGAATGAATGTTCCTGTTAGAAATGTAAAACTCTCAATTTTGACTATAAATAGGACAGGCAAAAGAGCACAAATCATCAATCTCTTTAGTGTTCATCGACATAAAGCCTCATTGCAGATAATTTCTCTGCACATGTCTGGGAAATATGTCAAATGCCCTTTGACATACCTATGTCCTATTTAGAACCAAGTCTACACTTTCAGCATTTCAATAGTGCTTTTTCCCACACATGAGCATACTAAGTACACTCATAGAACGTTACATGTAAGAAGGATTTTGGTGATCACTTGGTCTAACTTTTTCATCTCACAGATGGGGTTATTTTTCTAGGATCGGAAGTTATCCAGAGCCTTCATGACAATGATAGATGATGACAGTGATGATGATGATGATGATGATGATGATGATGATAATGTTAGCAACTCTATTTCTGTGTACCTGATATGTGACAGACAATGTGTTCAATGGTTAACAAAGATTCACGCATCATATGCATCATCAGTATGCATCATAATCCTCTGCTGAGTACTGATAACCCCATTTCACAGATTTTTTTTTTAAAAAAACCTGAAGCTTGGATAAAATAATTCACCTGAGGTTACAGTTATCAAACAGCTCTGGAGCTCAGTGACATTTCACATGAGGTAGCAGAGTTGTTCGGCCAGCTGGTACTGAAAAAGCCTGGAGACTCTGTTATATTAAATGCCTATTGTAAGATCATGAGAAGACCACTGACTTTGGATCTAGAATGAGTCAGGATCAAAAAATGAGACGTTCATGTTGTCTGGTCTGGAGAAAATTAATCAACCTCTCTGAACTTCAATTTTATTATGTATCACAAGACGATAGTTGAAGTCCCTCTCTTTCTAAGCTATTGAGATAACTAAAAAGGGTATAGTAAGCATAAACTGTTTAGAACTATACTAATATACAATAGGCACTAAAAGCTGATGAAATAGCACATATAATAAATAAATATATTATTATCATCATTTGATAATTCAACCTTAAGCAGATCTTTGCTTAAATGTTCCTAATTAATGAAGTCATCTCTGGATATCACATTTAATGTGTCTGACCAGCCTCTCCTGTGCACTCACTGTTCCCATCTCTACTAGACTTTTCTTTGTAGAATTTATTGGCATCCACTATGCCACTTGTATATTTATTATTTATCTCCCTATACTATTAGCTTATCTGAACTGACTCTTTAATCTATTTTGGTCACTGCTCAGCTTCTAGAAATAAACTTTTCTCAATACATATTTGTTGAATGATTTTTATGACTACTAGTATTTTTGTTACTTTGGTTATCCAAGAAATCAATCTCTTCTCTTCAAGGACACTGTGAGAGACTGCATTATGTCCTTCCAAATTCATATATTAAACTTTTCTCCCAGTATTTCATAATGTGACTGCAAGAAGAGAGAATATGACTATTCTTTAAAGAGGCAATTGAGTTCAATTAGGTCATTAGGGTAGCCTCTGTTCCAATATGGCTCACGTCCTCATAAGAAGAGGAGATTAGGATACAGACACACACAGAGGGAAGATCATGTGAAGACATAGAGAGAAAACAGCCATTGGAAAGCCAGGGAGAGAGACTGCAGAGAGAATCAGCCTTGCTGACCCCTTGGGTCTTGATCATCTAGTCTCCAGAATTTGTGAGGAAATACATTTCTGTTTTCTTGAGCCATTTAATCGGTGGCTTTTTATAATGGTAGCCCCACAGACAAATGTAGTCACTTTCCTTAGTATAGTTTGCAAGTAATGGGGTTTGTCTTCCATCTGCTGTTGAATACTGTGCTCAGAAGCTGGTTTTGTCCACTCTATTTTGCTCAATGCTTAGCTCTTCAGCATTCATTTGCACTGTGGTTATGACAACAACACACCTCAGTTTGTCTGTTCTTAGATCCACCTAGAAATTGTTGAATTGAAACCTTCTTTAAACACAACCCTCGGCAAAGGAATAATAGTTGAACAGGACTTAACATTTTATGTTAATATATATTTCTGTTTCCTAATCCCTTTATTTCCTATATCACAAGGCTGGCTGTACATATAAAGGAGACCTACTGAATACTTAAGTCAATAGAGGGCATTTATAACACAGTAACATAAACAAATTAAAGTGAAATATTAGACATTTTTCTCTCATTAGAAATTTCTCCTGGGTCATTCTTCTCCATAGGTCCTTTTTCCTAGATCTCTCTCCTGTCTGAGGTTTTCCCTTCTTCTGTTTCTTTCTTTTTTCTTTTTTTTCTTTTTTATTTTTTGCCCCTTATCTTCAAATTACCATGACAGTCTTATGTGCTTCAACTTAGCTCTCCTGTGTATGGTTTCTTCCCTAAATCTCGGCCTCCTGTTATTTTTTCCTGCTAAGATGAATTGTATTGTCAGTTAACATAACTCTTATTATTATTATCTTGCTTATCTTAGTATATTATTATTGATGAACTGACGAGTACCTTCCCCATCAAGAAAGCAGATTTAAATTCACCTCTTGCCTAGATCCCTGACTGCTCTTGGATGACTTATTTCTCCTTCTCAAGCTTTGTTTCCAGCAGCAACAAGATCTCAGAAGATGTACAGAAGAGCAAATCTTCAACCCCATCCGAGCCTATTGAATCAGAATATTTGGAGTTAGAGCACAGTGTTCTGTGTTTTAACAAGCCCTCTGGGAGAGCATAGGAAGAATTTCCAAGTTAAACTCTAAGCCATGCACAGTGTTTTTGTGAACCTAATTTTTCCTGGCTATGAGCAATGTTGAAGAGTAAAAATGATATATGATGTTCATATGAAAGGGCAGATCAAGGATTGGAGGAACCTAATAGTTATAAAAATTGGAGGGATACTTTAAGAATCAACATAAAGTTATGAATACAAAATCAGTTGAAAAGTTACGAATTTAATTAAAAAGATTTAAAAAATCACAACAAATCTCACATTTTAGCAAGCTATGAGATGCTGACAATATCACAATGTCTAGGAAAATAACATTGCTTTCATTCATTTATTTAACTAATTAATATAATATTTTTTCTATATTTTTGGCTGCGTATACATTACCTGATAATATTACAAGAATTTGGTGATATAATTTCCATGGAGGGAATCAAAAGATAAGTGTCTCTCTTTTTGTTTTTCTAACCATGGTTGTTCAACATTCAACATCTCTGTGAACGATAATTTAGAAACATTTCAGCTTAACAACACACTAGAGGTATTGCTGTATAAATATTTAGGATTGCTGTAAAATTTGGCAATGCCATTACTGAGTTTCTTTCATCCTTGAGCTGTTGCAAACATGCTTACATTTTGCAGTTCTCTGCTACAGACATGCCCTTTAAACACAGAAATTCTGATAAGTTCTATGTCATGTTGTTTCCATAAAAAGATAAAAAATTCATGGTGTGTTTTTAATTATATATGCCACATTATTGAACATATTCCTTGTACTAGCAAATCTGTTTTTATTAGGCATCAGTGAAAACAATCATAATTTGCCTGATGATTGTTAGAGTTTTCCACAGACTCAATTCTGGCTTCACAATTTTCCTTCCCTTCTTTTATACCACCCACACACTACTGGTTCTGGGCATCATAAGACACATCTATTTTGATGTGAACTTCTGGCCATGAATGGCCATGCCACCATTTTGAGTGATTGGCACTGGGGCAATATAGTAGTAATCCTGAAAGCTGTGCCTTCACTGATACAACATAATTGTTTGACAGTGATATAAATAGATATGATAATTTAAAAAAAGGATGAATCCTTAGCTAGATTACTCCACATATGGAATCCTAAAGTATGTATGGTTCCTTATTTTTTAATAATTATTTGTTTGACAGACAGATAGAGAGCAGAGCTGTGCTGACAGCTCAGAGTCTGGAGCCTGCTTCGGATTCTGTGTGTGTGTCTCTCTCTGCCCCTTCCCCATGTGCTCTCTCTCTCTCTCTCTCTCTCAAAGTTAAATAAAACATTTTTTTTTAAAAGAAAGCAAGCTGGAAAGGGGTAGACTGAGAAGAAGACAGAATTGAAAGCAGGCTCCATACTACCAGCACTGAGCTACATGCGGGGCTCGAACCCACAGACTGTGAAATCATGATCTGAGCTGAAATAAAGAATCAGAAATCTGGCGCTTAACCAACTGAGCCAACCAGGTGCCCAGGCACCCTCCCACTAATGGATGGTTACTTAAATTCATCCAATATGAAGAAAAGTAGAGCAGAAAGGACCATAAAGTAGAAAGAGACACATCTTAACCTATTGCAATTAGAAGGGTTTATCTTAAAAAAAACACCCAAAAACATAATCATATAAACTCATATTAAGGCTCCTTCCAGAATGTTTAGAGAAATTCATGCAAGTAAGGTGCCCTGAAGTTAATCTCCGTCACCTTTTTGATACATCTTTCTCTATCCACGTGAAACTTCCTCTGTTGATAGGGCCAAGTTGGCATGGGAACAGTGTAACTATTAAAACTCTTCGGTTGTTGTGGCCTTTGAGCCAACGTGGTAACATAAAGAGAGAAGTTTTATGCTTTAGCTCACAGACTTAAGATATTATATTGATATCATGTCTGTCATTTCATATAAGCAAGACTGGTGGGGGACATATTCAATCTACTTTCCACATGTTCACTTAAACAACATTCATATAAATCACAAGGAAACCAAAACAAAACAAAACATCCCTTCACCCTCTGCAAGATTGCATAATCTTTTCCCGATTTGAGTCACTTTTCATCCGATGATGACTGGTGGGATATTTGGGGAAGGAACCTGCTTATTATTTCAGTCTTTATCTCTAGTTCGGACATGTTTGTTCTCAGAGGTATCTTTCCTATGAGTTTTGGCAACTTTTGATCTTTTGCACCTGCTTATGAACATGAGAGATTCTGGGCTCTTCTCAGCAGCTTGGCACTGGAGATAGCACTTAACCTTTCTCTCACTTCCAGAATACATAGATTGGAAAAATTCCAAATATACATGCACCCTAAATATCAACTAAGGAGAAAAACAAAAAGCATGCCTTTCTCAGACAAATGAAAGTCAAGTTATCACAGCATGTACCTACTTAATAAATAAGAAAATGGAGGGTGACAGAGGGCTCTGCTGTTGCATTAAGCTGGAGACCTAAGGGAGGAATAATTAACCAGAGGGGCTGTGATGTTGCATGCTGATGCTTAAGAGAGGAGGGCAGGAAGTTTCCTTTGATTCTGATGAAAAGGACAGCCAGCAGAATAAAGGATACCAGAAAGATGCCTAAACTGAAAATAAAGAATTGTAGCTTCTGATCTGAATTGTGTAACAGGATAGGTAACAGTTAGAGGATCAACATCCGCTATTAGCTTCAGGATTCACATATGTGAGATGGGGTTTTGCCTGGGTAAAGTTCACAGGGATAAGAGATATGAACATAAAAAACTGGAAATATATACTCTGATGGTGCATAAGGAGAATGAAGAGTGGAGTAATAGACGAGAAAGCTATCTTAAGAGAAAGTCCCTGGGGTCCTAAAAAGGTAGTATTTTCTTACCACACAAAAGCATTTTCTCTAAAATACATAAACCATTCCAGACTGGCATATTGTACTCCAGGGCTCACAGGAACCCTGAGGAATTCAAACTCAGTCCCAAGTTGTCATAAGGCTTCAGGTGATCATGAACAAGTTGTGGCATCTGTTGGAGACTCCATTTTCCTATTTGTAAAATGAGGGTCTCAGACTCACTGATCCTGGAATTACTCTTAAGAATTAGCCATAAAATGACAATAGACTCCCAAAAGCCTGTATTTCTGTCATTTTCATTCAGACTACAGTTTGTGGTGTCATGCACTGATGCCAGGAAATTAATATGTTTGTGACTCCATGGAAAAAGGACAATGGATGCCCTACATTTGGTACTTTTCCTAGACTCTGTCCTATCTGTCTTGACCCTTGGCAGATTTTAGTGTGAATCTTTTCTCTATAATAAACTGTGACTGGGAATACAATAATTTTCAGTGAGCTCTGTGAATCTTCCTTGGAAACTATAGAAATTGAGGGTGGTTTGGGGATCCTGCAAATTGTGATTGTTGTCAGAAATGTAGGTAGTCTTGTGTTGGACTATACTGTCTCAAACTCTGCAGTTGACTAAGACTCATACAGGATTTTACAGCTGTGCCTTGTGTTTTGTATTTAGAACAGAGCTTGGAGAACTCCATGCCTAAGGACATCATTAAAAACAACGGAGAGCTTAGTGGAGAACAATTTTGTTCCATAATCTGAGCAAAGTATCATATCAGCCAGAAATTCAATAGAGACAACTAAGAACAGAGACAGCTAATAAGGGTTCTCCGTGGTTCAGAATCAGCACTGGGAGGCATGAAGTCTGTGTACACATGTTAGGCTGTGCCTACTCAGGGAGAATCATTGCAAGATGTGGGGAAGATTTAAAAGCATCCCCAACCAACATATGAACACTCATTAGCACAAGGCAAAAACCTTAGTGGCACAAAAGATTACACACAACCTCTCACCAAACTCTGGGTGAGCAAAGAGCTGCTCTGACTCATAGGGACCAGGCATAAAAATAAAATCACTTGTATCCTTGGGAGTCTGGAAGACTGTGTGCATGAAAATTCACCCAGTTAGGGATTATTGGTGAAGGAAACCAAGCTATTAGGCCCTGGCTAATACCCCACATTCAACAATGAATAGAATAACTAGGCAGAAGCTAAACAAGAAAATGGAAGACTCACGTGACACTATAGATCAAATAAATCTATTAAACATCTGTAGAGAACTCCATCCAATGGAGCATAATGTACAGTCTTCTTAAGCATGGAACATTCTCCAGAATAGACTATATATTAGGTCATAAAACCTTATTCAACTTAAAAACATTGTATGATCAAAATCAAACAAATATGTTCTCCAACCACACTGGAATGAAATAAGTAACATAACAGAATTTGAGAAATTCATAAATACTTGGGGGAAAAAACCAATGCAATCCTAAATAACCAATAGCTTAAAAAAGAAACCACGAGAGAAATTGGAAAATATCTTGAGATAAATGAGGAAACAACACACCAGAACTTATGTGATGCAGTTAAACTAGTGTTCAGAGGGAAATTTATAGCCATAAATGTCTATATTCTTAAAAATCTCAAATCAGTGATTTAACTTTCTAGTTTAAGAAACTAGGAAAGAAGAGCAAGACCAAAAAAATCATACTTCCTAATTATAAGTCAATCATAATTAGTCAACTGTAGTACTGGCATAAAGATATGCATATAAATAAATGGAATAAAATTGAGAATCCAGATTTAAAACCATATATTTATGGTTATTTAATTTACATAAAGAAGCTGAGATAATTCAATGGAGATAGGATATTTATTTATTTATTTATTTTAAAACTTAAATCCAAGTTAGTTAACATATAATGCAATACTAATTTCAGGATTAGAATTTAGTGATTCATCACTTACATATACCACCCAGTGCTCATGACAACAAGTGTCTTCCTTAATGCCCCTTTCCCATTTAGCCCAAACCCCCACCCAACATCCTTCCAGCAACCCTCAGTTTGTTCTCTATATTTAAGAGTCTCTTATGGTTTATCACATAAACACGGTTTATGTTTTTATACTATTTTTGCTTCCCTTCCCTTATATTCATCTGGTTTGTATCTTAAATTCCACATATGAGTAAAGTCATATGATATTTGTGTTTCTCTAACTGACTTATTCTGCTTAACATAATACATTCTAGTTCCATCCACACTGTTGTAAATGGCAAGATTTCATTATTTTTGATTGCCAAGTAATATTCCATTGTATACATATACCACATCTTCCTTATCCATTTACCAGTCAATGGACATTTGGGCTCACTCTTTCCATACTTTGGCTATTGTTGATAGTGCTGCTATAAACATTGGGGTGCATGTACCCCTTCAAAACAGCACTCCTATATCCTTTGGATAAATACCTAGTAGTGCAATTGCTGGGTCATAGGGTAGTTCTATTTTCAATGTTTTTAGGAACTTCCATGCTGTTTTCCAGAGTAGCTGAAGGATGAGGTCCTAATAGTTTTTTTGTTTTTGTTTCCCTTGCCTCCAGAGACATGTTGAGTAAGAAGTTGCTGCAGCCGTGGTCAAAGAGGTTGTTGCTTATTTTCTTTTCTAGGATTTTGATGACTTCCTGTCTTACATTTAGGACTTTCATCCATTTTGAGGTGTGTGTGTGTGTGTGTGTGTGTGTGTGTTTGTGTATGGTGTGAGAAAGTTGTGCAGGTTCATTCTTCTGCATGTCGCTGTCCGATTTTCCCAGCACCACTTGCTGAAGAGACTGTCTTTTTTCCATTTGACAAAATACAGAATCCTTTCTTGATAAACCCTCAAGAAAAGATAGAAATAAAGGATAAACCCTCAAGAAAGGAGAGAAAGATTATACGTTAAGATCATAAAAGTCATATACGAAAGACCCACTACTAATATCAAACTCAATGGGGGAGGGAGGAAATTAAGAACTTTAACCTTATGGTCAGGAACATGACAAGGATGTCCACTCTCACCACTGTTATTCAACATAGCGTTGGAAGTCCTAGCCTTAGCAATCAGAAAACAAAAAGAAATAAAAGGTATCCAAACAGGCAAGGAAGAAATCAAACTCTTACTTTTTGCATGAAACTCTATGTGGAAGACACAAAGACTTCACCAAAAAGCTGCTAGAACTTATCCATGAATTCAACAAAGTCACGAATATAAAATCAATGTACAGAAATCAGTTGCATTTCTATACACCAATAATGAAGCAACAGAAAGAAAAATCAAGGAATCAGTCCTATTTACAATTGAACCAAAACCCATAAAATACCTAGGAATAAATCTAACCAAAGAGGTGAAAAATCTATACACAGAAACTATAGAAAGCTTATGAAAGAAGTTTGAAGAAGACACAAAAAATGGAAGAAAAAACATTCCATGCTCATGGATTGGAAGAGCCAACAAGAAAAATATTGGTAAAACGTCGATACTACCCAAAGCAGTCTACATATTGAATGCATTCCCTATCAAAATAATGCAGCGTTCTTCACAGAGCTAAAGAAAACAATCCTAAAATTTATATGGAACCAGAAAAGACCCCCAATAGCCAAAGCAACCCTGAAAAGGAAAACCTAAGCTGGAGGCATCACATTTCTGGACTTCATGCTGTATGACAAAGCTGTAATCATCAAGACAGTATGCTACTGGCACAAAAACAGACACTCAGATCAATGGAACAGAATAGAGAACCCAGAAATTGACCCACAAATGCATGGGCAACTAATCTTTGACAAAACAGGAAGGTATATCCAATGGAATAGTCGTTAAAATTAATAGTCCTGGGACAAATGGGTAGCCACTTGCAAAACAATGAGATTGCATATCTTCTTTATACCAAGCACAAAAATTAACTTGAAATGGATTATAGACCAAACTAATAACTAAAATTATAACCCTCTTAAAAAACACTTAGAAAATCTTTGTGACCTTGAATTAGGCAATAATTTATTAGATATTACCAAAAGCACAAATGATTAAAATACAGGTAAATTGGACTATATTAATATTAAAACTTTTGTTCTGAAAATAGTACAATTGAGAAAGTGAAAGAAAAACTACAAGTGGGAAAAAGCATTTGCAAATCATATGTATGATAAAGGATTTTACTGAGAATATTCCAGAAAACATTTTACAACTCAATAAAAAGATAAATGAATGAAATGATGGGTGTTATGGACTACACGCTTGTGTCCCTCTAAAATTATATGTTGACACCTAATCCCCAGTTTGATGTTGTATGGAGGTGGGGTCTTTGGGAGGTAATTGGGTCATGAGAGGGGACCCTTTATGAATGGGATTAGTACCTTTATAAAAGAGCCGTCAGGGCACTCTTTGCCCCTTCCACCATGTGAGGACACAGTCAAAGTCTATGAACCAAGAAGTAAGCTCTCACCAGACACTGAATCTGTTGGCACCTTGATCTTGGATTTCCCAGCCCCCAGAACTGTGAAAAATGAATGTTGTATAAGCCACTCACTCTGTGGTATTCTTGTTACACTAGCCTGAACAGACTAAGACAACTGCAAATGATTTGGACAGGAATTTCTCTAAACTATGTTTACAAATGGCTAATAAGCACAGGAAATGATGCTTAACATCAATAATCATTAGGAAAATGCAAATAAAAAACAACTTCACACCCGCTAATATGTCAAAAGGCAAACAACTGTTGACAAAAACGTGGAGAAAATAACATTCCCACGCATTGCTGGTAGGAATGTCAAATGGCACAGCTACTCTGGAAAATAGTTTGGCAGTTTCTCAAAATGCCTAAGATCCAGCAATTTCATTCCTAGGTATATATTCAAGGGAAATGCAAATATATGTACACACACACACACACACACACACAAGCTTGTACTTGTATGTAAATATTTGTAGCAGCATTATTCATAGTAGTCTGAAAGTGGAAACAGCCCAAATGGTCATCAAGGAAGAATGGCCCAGCACAACCTTGTACATTCATACAATGGGATATTATTTGACAATAAAGAAGCCAGTTGGAAAAGACTGTATACTGTATGAGTCTATTTATACAAAAGGTGTGGAATAGGTAAATCTAGAGAGATAGACCATAGTTTGGTGGTTGCCAGGAGCTGAGGGCATGGATGGTAAAGTAATAGAGAGTGATCATTTTAAAATTTTATTTTATTATTTTTAATTTAGAAAAACAGTGAGTGGGGGAGACAGGCAGAAGAGAGAAATTCCACCTTCAGCAGGGACCTCAAGGGGGAGCATGATCCCAGGATCATGACCTGAGCTGAAACCAAAAGAAAGACACTCAACAGATTAAGCCACCCAGCTGCCCCAATAGAGCATGATTATTAATGCAATCACTTTTTTGTAATAGTCAATAATCTAAAATATATTGTGGTAATGATTGAATCATCTTGTAATTATACTGAAAAGCTGTAAATTGTGTGAGTGATTTCAATGAGTTAATTATATAATGTGTTAACTTTAAGAGACAGAGAGAGAGAGAGACAGAGAAAGAGAGAACACATGAGCTGGGCAGGGCAGAAAGATAGGGAAATAGAGAATCCCTTTTTTTTTTAATGTTTTATTTATTTTTGAGAGAGAGATATAGAGACAGTGTGAGCAGGGGAGGGTCAGAAAAAGAAGGAGACACAGAATCTGAAACAGGCTCGAGGCTCTGAGCTAGCTGTCAGCACACAGCCCAATGCGAGGCTCGAACCCACTAACCGTGTGAGATCATGACCTGAGCCAAAGTCGGACGCTTAACCGACTGAGCCACCCAGGCACCCCCGGAAAGAGAGAAGCCCAAGCAGGGTGAGCCAAGATCAAGAGATGGATGCTCAACCAACTGAGTCACTTAGGCACTCCTATGTGAATTATATTTTGATATATTTTTAAAAGGATGCTCTCCAGGAGACAAGAAAAAGGATGAATTTGAGTGGAAACAAGAGAAACAAAGAGACTGTCAGTGCTGAGTATATAGAGGGTGAATTTTGACCTTATGTCGAAAGACAAGTTTTAGGAGGTAATAGAAATAATTAAGGATTTGAAGAACAATTGTTCAGTTGTTTGCTCTGTAGCAAGTGATAGGAATTTCCTCCTCATCTTCCCTGGTCAATTTTAAGTAAAATCTTCATTTCTCACTAACAGTTTTTTTTTTCCTTTTTCAGATGCTTGTAACATTATTCAGTCTAATTTTAAAGTTTGTGTGGCACAAAAATATTATTTACCCACCAAGGAAAGCCAAGCTGTAAAAGAAGAACAAGAGGATAGAAAACACACAGGGCTGTCTGGCAATGAATCTAAGAACACAGAATGATACTGAAACACTATCAATCAAAAACCTGCAACAAATATAGATTATATTCATTAGCTGATTTGAATTTCAAAATGATCTCAAGTAATTTATCTTTTTCACAAGAATGTAAGAGATGCTATGGTGCCCCATTTTGATCCAGTGGTAGCTGAATTTTAGAATCTTGGGGACTCACCTTGGTCACACAGATGGCAAGCGGTGTCACAAAGATGAAACATAGGTACACATATTTTGGCTGCCCGTCCCTCCCTATCTCTCAGAGTTCAAGTCAGTTTTCTGAAATTACAGCTTTTGCATGACACTATCATCTCCTGAGTGGAGGGATAACATTCTATGCATCTTAGCTTAGCTTCTTTTACTCATAGTGGATGAGGCATTCAAGTATTATCTTGAATGAATGATCACAGGAAATTGTTTTTAATTGAGACATGATTGGCATAACCATTGTGTAAATTTAAGGTGTAAACATGTTGTTTTGTTACATTTATATGTTGCATTATGGTTGCCACTGTAGTGTTTGTTAGCTAGGGCTCCTATCATGTCAGATAATAGTAATAATTACTATTATTTTTGTAGTGGGAACAATTGAGCGCTAGTCCCTTAGCAACTTGAAGCTTATAATACAGTACTACCTAAGATCACTAATTCTGTGCTTTAGATCAGCAGGAGCTTTTATCTACTGCTTGCAAGGTTGTACTTTTCAATGACATCTACTCAATTCCCCCCAGAAGTTGGCTTTGGTGGCCTGCAAAGATGATACTAGGTTTTTCCTGGAATCTCTGCGTTTTAAGAAATGTTATTTCAGTTTGGAGAAATATTACCTTCGTTGTTTTCCTAAGACGTGTACTTTATATAGTTCCAGTCATTCCTCATGAGATTGAAATCCTGCTATTTGGTAATCTCTAATTTTCTGAATTCAATTAAGAGCAGGGGAGAAGTACATAAGGTCTCCGGGCAGACAGATAGCTGTAATAAACAGGGAAGCCTTCGAAAATACACTTCAGAAAACAGCTCAGGTATTGGAGATTGCCATGGTTACTACTTGGTTTTGAGACTTTAAATGTAGATTAGGATAACTCTAAAGCACACTCTCTCTGCCCAGCAGGTGTGACCACAGAATACTCTGATGTTCCCTGTTAGTTGGGTTCCTTAGTTGGGGGCAGCTCATTTTATTTTTAGTGCATTATGTGTATTTTCCTGAGGGATTCAGAGAAATGCCTGTGCCCAGAATTTTGAACTCTGTTTACAAAGAAAACAAGCAGCTCAGATGTAGGATTCTGTATGTACAAAGAGGCCCAGGTGTCGGAAACACTTATACAACCTATAAAACTCCCTGATGAGGTTTCCTTCCCCTGGCTTGGCGGGTAGTTCAGTTCATGTTTACGCAAATGAGAAAACAAATCAGTGGTTAACAGGAGTGCTGCTGGGCTGACACATTAACTTCCACTTTATAACCAGACGACGTCGATGAGCGCAGGTTACCCTAGTGGGGACGCTGCCTGGCATAGGAGGGTGCAGTGTCTCCCTCCTGCTGGGATGGCAAAAATAGATCTATCACTGTCAACCCAAATCAACAAAAGACTCAGTGGCTTGTGCATGTAGATGGATGTAGTACATGACACACACAGATGGTTGGATGCAGACTTATGTTTAAGCAAGGAAGCACTTGGCTTTACCCTAGCCATGTGTATTGTTTCCTAGGGTGGCTGTAACAAATAACACATATAGCAGGGCTTACAACAACAGAAATACATTTTCTCACAGTGCAGAGCACCAGAAATCCAAAATCAAGATGGTGGGCAGGTTGATCTTTCTGGACACTCTGTGAAAGAAATTGTCCCATGCCTCTGTCCTTCTACCTCCCTTCTGGTGGATTTTTGGCTGTCTTGGCATTCCTTGGCTTGTGGATCTCTGCCTTCATGTGACTGTTTTCCCTTGACATCTGTGTCCAAGTTTCCCTCCTCTTATTATGACACAAGTCATTACATTAAGGCTCACCCTAACCATTATGATCTCATCTTGAATTGACTACACCTACAAAGATTCTATTTCCAAATAAGATCACATTCACAGGTACCCAGGGTTAGGGCTTCAACATCTTTTTGGGGTAAACAATTGAACCCATAATAACATGTTTATTTTAGGAAGCTAGGAAAAAGAGGACTCACATTCCTTTGTTTTGTGACAAAGAGTAAACATCGAGTAGCATGGAAGAGTAGTGGTTGAGGCAAGGAGGAAGCCACTGGGTGCTATTAGGGGAAACTTGGGAAAGAAGGTATGTATCTGCATAAGGCTGGCCCAAGATTGGGCTGTTGCTCAACAAATATGATTCACTTTTCACCATGAGTAAGATATTATGATGATGTCTTGGTGAACAAATGGATGTGAGCCCTGGCCTTGAGTGGGACAAGAGAAGAGAGACTGATTTTACATGGAGCATGGAGTCTGTTGTTCAGATTACCCCTGGGCCACTTTCCCTGTAGGTTCATGTTGAGACCTAGGAGCAATGAGCTAGGAGTGAAATGGGCAACAACAGATGCACACGCTCACAGTGTGTGAAATATTAGGGGCAAAGGACTAGTGTTTTCTAGGCCACAAAAGGGCAAGAAAGGTTTGACACACTTTGGTTTAGACCAACACATAATTGGAGCAGATTCTGAGACCAACCTCTATGATGGTGAGACTCTAGTCAAACAACATTGTCGCCTGCAGGAAACAACACAATATTAGTTTCCACAAACAGTGGCTTACAACAAAATAAATTTATTATCTTTAAATTTCCATAGTCAGATGTGTGAAATTGGATCTTATGGGGTTAAAATGAAGGTATTGGCATAGCTGTGCTTCTTTCAGATGCTCTAGGAGAGAATATTCCTTGTCGTCTAGCTGCTAGATTTCGCCTGTGTTCCCTGGCTTGAGTCTGCATCACTAAAACTCTGACTCTCCAGCCTCCTTCTTCTTTCCTACCAGAACCCTTGTCGGGACCATTGGGACCATCTGAATAATCCAGGATAGTTTTTCCATCTCAACATTCTTAATTTAATCGCATCTACAAAATCCCCTTTCCATGAAAGGTAACATATTCATACGTGTGGGCATTAGAATGTAGACATCTTTGGGGAATGATTATTCCACCAACCACAAGCATGCTCAGTCATCCTTGTCAGAACCTGGACCTCGAAGAACCCACAGGACATGTGGCCATTGAGCTGCCATTTGGTCAGAGAAGGCTCTGAACATTGGTCCTATTTATCTCAGAAGGGCCTCTGCATTCAGATAAAGCTTTGTTCACAGGTAAACATGTGTACCTCTGTATAAGTGTCTGGAAGTGAGGGAGGATGATTTTCTCCTCTCCCTTCATTGATATTCAACTCCAAAGTTAGGGCAGTGCCATGTTTGTTTTTCTGCATAAACAAACTAAATCCTGCTCAAGTCCAATTCTGCCAAATTGCTCTGACATGCATATAAAATATAGGAGCATATTGTGCATGTCACATACTTAACAAAGGATATAAAAATTTTATATTCAAATATGCATTATTATGTTCTCAGTCTATATTGTTATATGTAATCTGTGTCATGGATATATTTTATAATCACTCTAATGTATAATATAAATATTATTACATTCATAGTAATGTGAATTAACAGACTTAAAATTTATTCAATGGTAATTTATAAAGAGACAAGAAATATTTTAAATGTTTTTATATAAGGTTATAAAAATACTTTATATATAATCATTTTTTACTTTATGCATAGTCCCTTCCTTGGTCAATCAAATTGGACATAACAGACAACACATAAAAAAGATGACAGACTTTATAGTAGACTACAGAGCAAAAGTAAAATTTCAGGGAAGAGAACCAATATGCATCGAGAGACTTTATTATATTTTATTGCTTAATCCTGTCATTAACTGCATGAGATGACTAAGTCATAATTACACCCATTTTAGAGATGAAAAACCTGAGAGCAAGAAACCAATGAATTTTCTAAGATTCCATAGCCACCTATGTCAGAATGGAGCTGAATTCAAAGTTTTCTTATTAATCCAGCTCTGTCGCTTATAATAACTGTGAGCTTGGCACATTTGTGCAACTGTAAATGGAGGTAATGGTTGATTATAACAGGTCATCCACAGAGAGTGGTAAGGGTCAAGGTCATGAAAAGAAGATAATGCATGCAAGATTCTGTCTCTTTGTTGGAGAGCATGCCGCTGAGTGAATAAAATGGCATGTTAAATTAAGTGGTACTACTCTTCCCTCTGGAGGAATTCAGCAAAGGATAATGTCTAAGTTTCACTGAGGAAATTATTACCAACGCAAAATATTCTACTCTGGTTAATCTAATTTAATCCTTACACATTTATAATGAAGTTATTGATTTCATTATATAGTAGTTGAAAAACTAAAGCACTTCCTTCCCTCCCTCCAGTAAGGATAATAGTCTTCTCTTATAGTAACTGGCTTCAAAGTTAGAAGGTCTTTAAAAGACTTTTTTTCTTTTCTGTATTTAATAGTTTTTTATTGTTTGCCTCCCTCTCTGTTTGAAACTATTTTTTCCCCTTCACTTCCCCCATGGTTAAGTTTCTGAAATTCCACATATGATTGAAAACATATGATATCTGTCTTTCTCTGGCTGACTTATTTCACTTAGCATAATACCCTCCAGTTCCATCCATGTTGCTGCAAATGGCAGGATTTCATTCTTTCTCATTGCCAAGTAGCATTCCATTGGATGTATAAACCACATCTTCTTTATCCATTTAGCAGTTGATGGACACTTAGGCTGTTTCCATAACTTGGCTATTGTTGAAGGTGCTTCTGTAAACATTGGGGTATATGTTCCCCTATCAATCAGAACTTCGGTACCCTTGGGATAAATTTCTAGTAATGATATAGCTACTATCCTACTAGTGGTTGTAGAGTAGTTCTGTTTTTAATTTTTTAAGGAAACTCAACATTGTTTTCCAGAGGGACTGCACTAGTTTTCATTTCCACCAACAGTGCAAGAAGGTGCCTGTTTCTCCACATTCTCACCAACATCTGTTGTTCCCTGAGTTGTTAATTTTAGCCACTTTGACAGGTGTGAGATGGTATCTCGTTGTGGTTTTGATTTGCATTTCTCTGATGATGAGTGATGTTGATCATCTTTTCTTGTGTTTGTTGGTCATCTGGATGTCTTCTTTAGAAAAATGTCTATGTCTTTTGTCCATTTCTTCACTGGATTATTTGTTGTTGTTTTTTTTTATTTTTTTAAATGTTTTATTTATTTTTAGGAGAGAGAGAAAGACAGCGTGAGCAGGGGAGGGTCAGAGAGAGAGGGAGTCACAGACTCCCAAACAGCCTCCAGGCTCTGAGCTGGCAGCCAGCACAGAGCCCGACGCGGGGCTCGAACCCACGAACTGCGAGATCATGACCTAAGCGAAAGTCGGGCGCTTAACCGACTAAGCCACCCAGGCACCCCGGGATTATTTGTTTTTTGGGAGAACAAACTTAGAGTTGACGGGGACGGGGGAAAGGGGAAAATGGGTGTTGGGCATTGAGGAGGGCACTTGTTGGGATGAGCGCTAGGTGTTGTATGTAAGCGATGAATCATGGGAATCTACCCCCGAAGCCAAGAGCACACTATATATGATGTATGTTAGCTAACTTGACAATAAATTATATTTTAAAAATAAAAATAAAATAAATAAATAAGTCTTTTTTTGGACTACTTTCCATTTATTCTCAACAATGTGTATGTTCTCAGTGGTGAAAAAAAATGCAGGGGTGCTTAAGTAGCACTTTGGAATACTCAACAATTATTTTAAATATGGCAATGGTAAAAAGGAGATAGACCAGTGTTTAGAAGATTGTAAAATGGAATAACCATTATCTAAATAAATCCTCATCAAATTGACTTCCTTACACTCAACCATCTATATTTTCTTCCCTTTTGCAAGTGCAATCTGACTTTTCAATATTCTGACAGTAGATCCGAGGAAAGCAGGAAGTATTGAAAACAGGAGAAAGTTCTTTTAAGGCCTCAGGGCAAGCTCTGAGTTCTCTAGACGGATTTGGTTTACATTCCTTGCTGAAATCCCTTTGCATATCAAAACCTCTTGCAAGACACCATCCACAGTCCTTTTAGGTACGTGGTTTAGTCATGAATGTCCACTATCTCTATGCTCCCTTGTGCACATTTGCGAAAGACACATCTAGATCTCTGACCACTAAAACAATGTATACATCTTGGCAACTTTTGAATATTTTTCAAGTTTTGCTTGAGAGGAAAAAAAGTGAGTTTTTATTTAATACCTCCTAACAATCTGTTTACCACAAGCATGCAGGGCCTATTTGCTTTTCTGGTCGGTAATATAGATGCTTTTGTCACTTTTCCATCCAGGTGACTCTGTAACACTTACCCATGCTATAAAAGTTGACTCTGATGTTACATCCCTCAGGAAGCCTGCCCAGATTACTTCTTCTCCCAGACTGAGTTGAATATATTTTATTCATTACAGAGAACTCTGAGCTTATCTAAAAAAAATAGAGCAAAGTGAGAGCAGCAATTTTATATTTAAAAATCTCTAATGCCAGTAGAATTGGAGATTTTTGGTGAATCTGAATCAAGAAGATGCTTAACTTTTAAAATAAATAAAGAGCAGTAAATACATGGGGAGCCAACAACCTAAATGGGACATTGTCACAAACCATATGAATGTTACACTGGAGAAAGTGCTATAGTTGCCCTCAAACTATTGAGTAGCATTCTTTTAGTCTGTAAGGTACTAATTCTGCACACTACTATTTCTGGGTCTCTTCTGGGCACATGGTCAGATTTTAGTTCCTCTTTGCATTTAAGTTCAGGCATGATCAAGCCATTCATCTAGATCAATAAAATATGTGTATCTTCTGTGGGAGAAAGAACTTAAGATCTGGGATACAGGTATCTATATTGGCCTTTTCTGTGCTATAGAGCGAGGTGATCTTCCAAATAGTGAGACTTTATTCAAGCCTGAATTTGGACTAAGTCAGAAATAGAGTAAGATCTTGCTCCCACCAACCCACAATGGCTTGTGAACAGGAAGCAACTATTTCATTGCTTTAAGCCACCGAAATTTCGGGTTATTTGTTAGGACAGCATAACCTACTGCTTTTGAATGATATAATACATATATTTTAATAAAAATGCCATTTGAATGTAATTTGGCTTAAATTGATGATTATTCTTATTCATAATGGATGCTAGAAGGTATTTGGGATAATTTTGCTTCTTGGTCATTTATCAGGATACATTTTCTTTCCTCATCTGTGAACAAATACAAGTGGGGGCTATCTTGAGGTATGCATACCATAAAACACAAAGGTTCATTCCATCTCCTTGAGAACTTTTAGAATAAGAGATATAATATCTCTGTATCTGTACCCTTGAGAAGTTTTATTTTTTTATGGTTTGTAATATTTCTTTTAGGGACTATTAACAGCCCAAATATCAGAGCTCTAAAGAAAGAGGGAGTAATTTTACTTGTTCATCATCATTTGTTATCTTAAGAATAAATCAGGGGGTGGGGAATGGTTAGATCAAGTTAAAAGAAGTGACCAGATGTTGTACATTGTGTTTGCCTGTGGATAATGAACATGTTTTTTGTTTTTTGTTTTTTTGTTTTCTTTTAAAACTTCCTGATGTCTGGGGACTAGAAATCCTGCTTAAATCATTAACCTTGTCTAAGAGGAAAAATCTCACCAATCAAGGTTCTGAGGAAACCATAAAAGCTGATATCTGGGTATCATTTAATGTTGTCTGGGGCAAAAATACAAGTATTTTGTTGAAAGTGCTTCTGAATTGCATTGTAGATTCTGAGATTTCACCTAGTGACCCGGTGTAAACAATGTAATATGTAATATTTAAGCTTACCTCTCCCAAATAATGGATTTTCCCCCAGAGTTTTGCTCTTGCTAAAGGAGGGGCACATGGGAGGGATCTTGTAGAATTGGGGAAGATGGAGATCAGTTAATATTTTGAACAAAATACTACTATCTGCTACAGATACCAATTTAGCGGCCAAACTACCCCTCAAGCTCGGAGTTGAGACTCCTTAACGTAGTGTTTATTTTCCTGCATGGGAACTGACAAGTAACCCATCCGATAACTGACAGGCTTAGAAAACACAGCAGTGACTGCAAAGCTAAGAATATCGCTTTGCCTGTTCTGCATTTCTTATTTATTTCCCACTTCACTACGTAGAAATTGAATTTCCACAAGAAGATCATTATTATCCTTGGACAAATAATATGATGTCAAACATTATGTAGACCCTTAAGTTTATGTTCATCCATTTGCTAGATGTTTGCCATTCTTCCTTTCCCAGATACACCCAGGAGAAGCATTTACCTTAAAATTTCCCTGATTCCCATAGTAATGAATTCACACTAGTTTACTCAAACTGGGTATTATAGTCAATCTCACTTTCTGTCACTTAAACCTGTTCCCTCAGTGGAAACGGAATAACTTTCAGGATGGCTCAGCCATTCCCTCTTCTCACCCACGCCAACAATGTACTATTTACATAAGCCTGCTATTGACTTAGGACTTAGCCTTCTTTATCCAGTTTGGACATGACAAAATCCTTAAGAGAAAACTGAGAGATATTTTCCCAGCCTTTGAATCATTATTCTTTTCTCTGTGGGAGATTCACCAAATCTTAGCTCTGGGTCTGGCCCCAAATATCTGAAGATATTTTCAGCCTCATCCCTCTGTGATCTCTCTCCTGGATTTACCCCCGCTTTCTAAATGTAACTTGAAAGTTACCACCAAAAAAAAAAGTAAAGAAAAAAAGAGAAATGAATATTATACATTCCACTCATCCTTCTTTTTTTGGGCTTTTCAATATGCACAACTTACAATCAGGTCTTCTTTTTCTTGTCCGTTGGCCAAGACTTGAAATGCCTTTGAAACATATTACTTTTTAAAATTACCATTATGAATCAGTCTTTCTACTTACCTGACCTGTTATTCCTGGAGCTGTTTGTTGAGGTCTTTCAATGTACAAAGTTTAATCCATCATTGCAAGTATAACTTTGCCAGGGTCAAAGAGAAAAGGAAACTTTCATGTGGAAATATGGAATCAACCTTGGGTGAAAATATAGATAGAGATGATGAAGGTTTCTTGGTCCCTGAGCTGAAGCTGATGACCCATTGCTTCCTGGAGGTCCTTCTTCCCATTCATTTATACACCTTTTCTTTGCCCACTGACTGTGGTGAGGCTCTATGCCATAGTAGTTAAGGGTATCATCTCTGAACTCAGACTACGTAGGTGTGCACATCATGCTCTTCCAGTTGACTGATTTTGACTGATTTTTATTAAGTGAGGTAACCTTTCCCATACTCAGTTTTCATTTCTGTGTAAAGAGGTATCAATACCTATACCATGTAGTTATTATATTGTTTTCAAATAAAGCAAGGTATATAAATTGTGCAATGCATTTCCCAACACACAACAATTGCTTGCTAAATGTTAGTTATCATTAAAAGCAACTTTGCATAGGAAACTGAGTTTTCCTTTTTCTCTTTGCTATAGTATAGCATTTTGGATGTTAGAACTTTTTTATTGTTATTATTATTATTATGACTTTAATTTTCCAATGATTTACTTGACTACTGTGCTAGGAAACATGCTTATACAGTATACTTCCTCAAATCCTCTGTAAGGGAGCAGGCTGATTGCTTCTACAGATGTAGAAGCTGCACTCAGAGAGCTCAGGTCACTTATGAAAGATTTGAGTGACATGGTTGTGATTTGATTCTACATCTAATTTATTTTAAAGCCTTCACACACTCTCTACACCATATCTCTCAAAAAATATCAACACATGAGTAACAGTATTTTAATGAGGAACTTCCTTTTCCCATGTTTATTGTTTCCATGTGGAGGGAAACCCATTAGTGTGAACACCTTGTCTTCTCTTCACTTTCCACACCCTTTTCCCATTATTAGTGACTTATGGAAAAACAGAGAGCAGTTTTAGGTCATTCCTTTATTCTTCCATCCTTTTAGGATCCCACCTAGTGACTAAGAAGGTGTGGTGTGGTGTCACTGAGGCCCTGCAGAAAGTCTAGTTGTAAAGATCTCACCCTGGAACAAGAATCACTGTGATTGCTGGGGAAAGTCTGACTGGTCCTGTTTGATGCTGCTCCTATACAATTCATCATATCCACCTGAACAGCTTTTAACAGTAACAGGGAAAATGTTTTCATTTTTTTACCTTATTTCTGACTCTTACTTAAGTTAGTTTCAAATTTAGTTGGGAAATATTTATTTTATTGGGTCCTTTCCTAGATCATTGGCAACACTGGCTTTTTAAAATGACATGCAAAGACATAGATGTTTCATTGCCCATATGGAAGACAAAATAATTGTGGGAAGAGATTTCAGAAAAGCCAGAGTCCTAAGTGCCCTGTTCAGGTGTTTGAGCCTTTGTTTCCCCCAAATTTTAGTGCTAGAATTTTCAAGGGTAGGGTTAGCCTCACAAATATCTCCTGTATCTGAGATTAGTAGCAATTAATTTGGAGACATTTGACCCTATCCCCTTCTGATATTCTCCATAGAGTGCTTGCCAGGTTTGTGGGGTCAGGGGACAATTTTAGAATCAACTACAAGCAATACATATTTCTTCTTCCAAGTGAAGATAACAAAGTAAAAGCAAAATTTGCATTTAGTTTATATAAGTATCTTTTATTTCCTCATTCATTAATTTATTTGTCTATCCTTCCAATGATTGTTAAACTCATACTATATGACTTAACTTGTGGTAGTGATATTAATGGTGAGCTAGCATGAAGGATTTTTAAGTTCAGAGGACTCAAGGGGCACCTGGGTGGCTCAGTCGGTTAAGCATTCGACTTCAGCTCAGGTCATGATCTTACAGTTCGTGGATTCAAGCCCCACGTCGGGCTCTGTGCTGACAGCCAGCTCAGAACCTGGAGCCTGTTTCAGATTCTGTCTCCCTCTCTCTCTGACTCTCCCCTGCTCATGCTTTCTCTCTGTCTCTCAGAAATAAATAAAACATTGAAATTTTTTTTAAAAAGTTCAGAGGACTCAGGCAAGAAGCCTGTTATAGTACCAGATATCTGTATTCATTCATGTTACTTTATATTGAGTGATAAAATTTGATTATAGTTAGCTTAAGAAAAATATTTGGAAAGATGTTGAAGTATTTAGTGGAATAAGAGTGGGGAGTGAACAACTTGGGTAGAAAAATAACCAAGAAAACTTGGAAGAGCTGAAGCACTTGAATCTTCTACCTTTGAAGGCTTCCATTAATGTGTCTCAGCATGATGACTCTTTGTCTCTCTGTCCCTCCCTGCCTTTGTTGGATATCTGAGTGAATCAGTTGGGATTAAGTGTTTATCCTTCATCCCTAAGCTATTGCCATGAAGGGGGTGATCCAGTTTAAGTAGTAACGTGACCACCAACATATGACATATGAGGGCTATTTCCAGAGAAAGCAGAATTATTATGAACTGAGCAGTCACTGCAAGAAGACTCTACTCTATGAAATAGATGACATTTCTCTTTCTATAGATCAAAATGACAGAGCATCATATATTTCTATGGTGCGATCCAAAATAAATGGGCATCTTGGCTGTCAATGCATCTATGTTCTCTTTTCTTCTCATATGTTCAAAGACAATGCTACCCAAAGGGATTCAGTTCCAC
This sequence comes from Hyaena hyaena, assembly GCF_003009895.1. NCBI lineage: Eukaryota > Metazoa > Chordata > Mammalia > Carnivora > Hyaenidae > Hyaena > Hyaena hyaena. The sequence continues at coordinate 301,472 of NW_024081768.1, read as the reverse complement.
ATGGAACTCTCAGGCCACCACAGAGAAAGGGGTCATTTTACTTACTACTTTGTCATCAAGTACTTATATCTCCGTTTCTCACTGGGTAATGAGAAGAGGAGCTTCATGAATGTGGGTAGAATATTTCTGCATACTTCCTGGCTCAAAGAAACTTCATAAAGAATGTTTGCTGACAGACAGAAACCTTATGAGGCTTAACTAAGATGATAAATTGTGGGCTGAATTTTGTTTCCCCAAAATTCATGGCAAAGCTCTAATCCTCAGTACCTCAGGATGTGACTATATTTGGCGATAAGGCCTTTAGAGAAGTGATTAATTTAAGATGAGTCCCTCGGGGTGGGACCTTAATCCACTCCACTGAAAATTTGGGTGAGGAAATTTGGGCACACAGTGAATCACCAGGGACGTGTGTGCACAAGGGAAGGGTCATGTGAGGGTACAGTGAGCAGTAGTATAGTTTCCATCTACCAGCCAAGGAGGAGAGAGGATTCAGGAGAAACCAAACCTATCGACATCTTGAGCTTGGACTTCTGGCCTCCAGAACTGTGTTGTTTGGAACCCAGTCTGTGGTATACTGTTATGGCAACCATAGAAAACTAACATGCCAACTCTTCTGATTTGCTTGGGAAGGAAGAGTTTCCAAGGATATAGATCTTTCAGTGTAAAATCGGAAAGCTTTGGGTGAGTTGGGGCAAGTTGCTTACCTATAGGTTAAGCCAACAAATGTGTATAGTTGTCCTGTTTAAAACAATATCAGAGAGGAAAATGGCTACTATCAGCGGAATAAAGGAAGTACTGAGTGTCAAGAACTCATCGTAGTGCTGGCACATTGTTGCTCTTCAACTGATGGGATTAATAGTAAAAATAAAATTAATGTATGTTTTCAAACTTATTATATATCATACATTGTGTTAAAAGAAGTAAATGTATCATCTCAACTTAACCTGACAATCATCACTACTATGTCCATTTGACAGATGAGGAAATCTACTGAATCTCATAGTCATTAATCTTAAAAAGAGTAAGTAGACCTACCAAGGGCCTGGAATTTATAAGTAATAGTCCTGGATTTTGTCTGACCCAGAGCTTGTGTTCCTTTCTCCAGATGCCCTCTGCATCCTTAACTCCCATTATTTTGATTGATTTCTCTCATAATGTTCCTTTCATTCTTGACAAAAGCTTTTGGAATTTTCTCAGCTTGAGTACTGAGTTCATGATTTTCTAGTTTCCAACTTGGGTGCCCCATGGGGTACTTTGCACTCAATCACTGATTTTCATTGCTTATTAATTTACTCAGTTATTCTACCAATCTTTAATGTGTGCTCATTTTGTATTATGGATTTAAGTTATAATATCCTCCTAATAACAGAGGGATCTTTATGTGTAGACAAGGAATGTCACTCAGCAATATAACCTCAGTTTTATTCTAATAGTCTGTATGTTGAATTAATACCTTCCAGGAAAAATATTCTAATTTTTCTCTAAGAATTAGATCTCTACTCTCTACACTGAAGGCTGAGATGTGCTGTTTCACAGGACCTGTTGTTTGTATCTAGCTATTCAAGTTGCTTTTCTCTAATGTCCTCAAAGGTAGATTTTCAAAGGGTGGATACAGGAGGATGCAAAGAACTCACTAAATTTTATTGTTGTTGTTGCTGTTGCTGTTGTTCTTTTTAGAAAACAAAGATATCTTGTCCAACCCATCCATAAGTAACCATTACAGTCTTTGAGAAATTAGTAATGAAATAGACAAAGGTTGAATGTTCCATGGGCTGACTATGAAGAATGGAACATAAGAAATGTGATCTTGAAAAATGTTTATTGAAGACCATCATGCTGCCTGGGGCTTGGTCTTCAAGTTCATTTTCAATGAGAGCTAAGGTTGTGAGCTGTGGCTTCTTCATCCCAGTTCAGTTACCCATCTTGGCTGGAAAGAATGCTCACACCTTGGATTTTTCATGAGCTAAATGGGATCATGGTGACAAGGACCTACTGGAAAGTGTTGTTTTCAGGAAGGGAGGTGGTAGAAATCATAGCAAGATATTTGGAGATTTCCAATATAGCTAAAGACACAATTATCATAGCAAATGAAATCTTGGTTCACTGTACTGGTAAGACACTTTTTCTAGCTGTTTCTTTCTAAATTCTCCTCAAGAATGCATAATACTGGATATTTTTGAAAACCTAATGGTCTATCCAAGAGTAGTTTATTGTAGTGAGTATTTGAGGGGAGTGGAGTAGCATGAGGTAGACTTCCTCTCCACCTGACCAGCACTTCTCTGGCTGTGACTTACTCTTCCTAGGCCGTGGGATGCAAATGACATTTGCTTCTTGAATTGGACCCTGTTCTCTTTGGCCAGTGTCCTGCCCAGATCTCTGACCACCAGAGCCACACTTCCCAGAGAGTGTTCATTGGAGTAGTTTTCCATTCATCTGTAGGACCCTGCTCCACACAAACTGACTTTGAAAGCAGCCAATGAAGGCTGTTTTCTCCATTTGGCAAAGCGGATTTGCTCTGCAAGGGGCAGGCCGTTACAGTGAGTCAGGGATGTTGCTGATCAACCCAGTGTTTGGTTTATGTTTGGCAAGAACATTTAGATTGCCATGAACTGGTGCAAGACATGGTTGTACTTGAAGCAGTGTGCAAAACACTCTTCTCAGACAGGGTTGTGGGCTATGGAAAGGGAAGGAAACCTAAGTGGGGGTACCTTTCAGCCTGCTACCAGGGATCAGCCTTCTCCCACAGGTATGGTGATCCCCTTGGCACGTGGAAGTTCCACTGCCGGTGCTGGAACTCTCCCTGGTTGCTTGAGAGCCTGCATCTGCCTCTGACTGGGATCAATGGCCAGAAACATAGATGGTGTATCTAAGGAAACAGATGTTCCTAACATGGACCAATATGGGTACCCACATGACAAGGGTAACTTGGGCCCAAGGAAATGACAGGTGGGAGACTGTGAGAGAATGTTCTTGGAAGCAGAAGGGTGTTTCCTCATAGCAAGAGAATTTTCACTACCAGCAGCACCAATGAACTTCAGTCTTATCAAAAACTTGCCCTGACAGAATTGGACCAGGGCACCTATCTCACAATATCTGCCTGGTCCAAGTAGTTTGTCCAGCAGCTTTAATAAAACTGTATTCTTTTGAGATTCTTCCCTACTTCTCAGCGTGCCATTCTTTTTACTTTACTATTATTTGTGGGTTGTGCTGGAATTGACTGGAATAGAAAATACTCTGGAGAATCTTACATAATGCGTTTAGGACTTCGCTGTGTGTAAAGGGCTCTCACAGAATCTCAAAAAGGCACACTTCTGGAATGAAATTTCCTGGAGAGCACGGCACACAACCTCGTCTCTGGATAGGAAACAAGTGTGGAGCTCAGTGGAATGCCCAAACAGAAAGGGCATCAGGATCTCCAAGTTCCAGAGAGGTAAACTGAGTCTTGAGAAGCTCAAGGAAATTGCTAATTGGTGACAGGGCTGTTATAGCAATAGTAGGTCTGAAATTCAGCTTTCCTGATAATTGGGACAGTTTTCTGCTCTTTCCTTTTGTTCTCTCTTGTGTATTTAATTTATTATTATTATTATTATTAATTGTTATTTTGTTCATTGCTCGTGGGACAGCTTTATCACCCCTAAAGCAAGGTGAGCAGAGTTTTAGATGGTGACATCCATGTAGAGCTCAGATGTGTTCATTGCTAAAAGCGGAAAGCTTCCAGGAGGCTGTGGTTTAATGAGGCAATCTCAAAGCAGCTTAAACCATTGTTTGCCTTTTGCTTTTGTTTGCAAATTCAGCACAACTTCGTAAAGTCTGCCAGAAAATGACAAGAGTCTAGCAAAATCACTCATAACTCGAGGGACTGGGTGAAAGCAAACTGTCATCACCTCCTTCTGCAGCAATTTGAGATGGCCGATGAGACAGGCTCAGCACGCATGTTTCAAGGTCAGGACAACAGCAGCCTGGAGTGGATACCTTCCCCAGCAATTCCACCTCTGAGACCCAGGCCCATGGATTCCACCATGGTTATTGAAAAAAATCCTTATTGCCCCTCCCCCCAAATTGCCTCTAAAAGCCATTTCATGAAAATGGTCCTCAAAAACAGGATCTCAGTGACAGTAAAGATTATCCCTAGGTTTCCAAAGAAAATAAAAACACCTGCATACAAGGGCAATTGTGTGATATTTGCATTCTTTTTCTGAAAAACAAAACAAATGAACAAAGAAAAAAGGGGGAATAGTCTCATAAATATAGGGAACTAACTGGTGGTTGCCAGAGGGGAATGGGGTGGGGGAAAGAGTAAAATAGATAAAGGGGTTTGAGAGGTACAGACTTCCAGTTATAAAATAAATAAGTCACGGAGATGAAAAGCACAGCGTAGGGAATATAGTCAATAACATTGTAACAGGGTTGTCTGGTGACAGATGGAGACCTCACTTACCATGGTGAAGACTGAGTAATGTATAGGATGTGGAGTCATGTACTGTACATCTGAAACTAACATCATGTCATACGTCAGTGATGCTTCAATAATAAAAAGAAGATAAAATAAAAACACCAACTTCTATTTTTATTAGATAGATAGCAGGTTACAATAGTGGAGAAGGAGGAGGAAAAGAAGGCAGCAAGAAGGAATATTCTGGAAAATAAATGCTATAAGGATGTGAATGCAGCCCAAGACCTTATGGAGATTTTGCCCTTCCAACCTCAATGAGGTGAGAGTAGGATTCACTAATAGGCAAGGGGCCCCAGGTGTTTCCTGCCTTCCTTCCCTCCTTCCCCTAAGGAGAACTGACCTTTAGAACTACCCCCCCTCCCCCATCCCCAGGAGAGCACTGGATCTGCTTACTGGGCTCTGGGCTCTGGAAGAAGGTGGGAAGAGGGGTGTGGGTATGCAGGAGGAGCCAGGACTCCAGGCCAGTTCAGGCAGAGCCCCTCCTTTTTCCTGTTCATTGTTATTTTGCTGTAGATCATCTGAATAATGTGGGACATGGACAAAGAATTCTAAAATAAGCCAGACATGTTACAAATTACATTTGGGAGGAAGATATAAGAGTGTATGCATGGGGTCATTGGTGAGGCTAATGGCAAGCACGTGATACAGGAGAATTTGGATTCTGAAAATTCTTCCTACTTGCTTGAGTGACATGGATGGTCACTGGAATACCTGAATTCATCGTTTTGGAAAATTAACTTTTTTTTTTTAACATGACTCTGTAGGGAAACTGTCATAAGCCCTGGCATTTTCTAGGTCATCTTAGTTTCTCTTTCAAAAACTCAGCACAACAGTCTTCAGTCAGCTCCTTTCCAGTATAATGAGTAATTAGATTGGGAGATGGCTTGCCGGTGGTCTGGCTATGGGCTCTGGATCCCTGAGCTGTGCCTGGGGTATCAGAGCAAGCAGATAATCCCAGGATTTTGGTCACAAGCCTTTCCCAGTGAGCTTGAATTTAAAGCTGTTTCCCCACTCATAAAACAAAAGCAACAACAATGACAGTAATAATACTGTCTTCGGAGAGGCAGGTCACTGCCACTTTTTTAAAATATAAGGTTTATTTCTTTATTTTGAGAGAGAGAACATGAACAGAGGAGAAGGAGAGAATCCCAAGCCTCATAGGATATTTTCACCACTTGTTACTTAGTCTTCACCTCCTTGCACTCTGCCTGTGTTTGGCTTCTAACTCTTCCTGAGTGCTAAAAACTTGCCCTGTTTCAGAGTTTAGCCATTCAGTTCCTAATGCCAGACATGTCATCTGGATGGATTCCTCTTCAGCCTCTCATCAATTCATCAGAGAGGACTTCATTGATTGCTTGATCTAAAACTGTCTCCTCATGCCAACCTCAGGACTCTTCATAAATCTTCCTACAGAATGTCATTAGTTATTTCCTTTAAAAGTACTAGGTAACATGCATGGAGCACTTACTCTGTACCAGATGCTATTTAACATTACAAAATGGGAGCACCTGGGTGGCTAATTAAGCATTTGACTTGGGTTCAGTTCTGGAGGTTCGGGAGTCGGAGCCCTGCGACTGGATCTTGCTGTCAGCTCAGAGCCCGTTTCAGATCCTCTGTCCCTCTCTCTCTCTGCCCCTCCCCCACTCATGCTCTCCCCAAAATAAATAAATATTAAAAAAAGAAACCTACAAAATGTAATCCTTATAAGGGCTTTAAGACATGGGGACTATTCTTATTCCCACTTAATGTATGAGAGCAAACTGAGGTACAAAGAGGTGAAGTAACCCGGCCATGATCACACAGAAAGAGGTGGGCCCAGGATTCAAACCCAAGCCCTTTGGCTCAACTGTCTTGCTATTCTGTCTCTGAAGCTTCTGCGTTCCCCACCAGAAGGGAAGTGCCCAGGGGCAGAGACCCCTCCCGACTTCATGACTGCATCTTGAGTAGAGGGAACAATGTGTCTCACATACTCTGTGCTCAGGTATTTGCTGAAGAAATGAATCAAGGGAGAAGTGTGGGTCTCCAGACCGTGTCAGAAGACGGACCTTGAGGGCTAGGTCTGTGGAGTTACCAGGGGACTCCCATAGCACATAAAAGGGAGAGAAACTTCATTCTGGATTCAGGGCTTCGTACTGAGTTAACTCGTGGTTTTTATCTAAATCCCTTACCCGACCAAGGCCTTATTTCCCTCAGTGTTGTAAATCTGGTAGTTTCTGTCATGCACTGAGCACACAGCAGGCCCTCAGGCTGTAGCTGGGGCTCAGATGGAGAGGAAGAAGGGAGGAGGAGGGAGGACACAGGAAGAAAGGAGAAACAGAGATTAGCTTCATTTTAATTGAACCTCCATATCCATAAAAGTATTGTTTTAACCACTATAAATTGCTATATAGATCTTAAGTGGGCAATCCCTTAACTCTAGGGTACTGCGGACTGTTTGAAAGAACATGTATTTGGAGTCAATTATTCTTAAACTTTTATTATTGCTTTGTAACCAAGGGCATGCTGGTCCATACTAAACAGTCAGCTCTTGGGATAGGAGTCAGGGCTGATTTGTAGGAATCCTTGATCTCTCTGTCATGAATAATCCCACTGTGGTTGACTTCAAGTGACCAATAGGGCATTTCTGAATGGGGAGTGGACTCTTACAAGCTGGTGTGAGCTGGTTCCAGTGCACCATGGTACCACCTGCAAGGTGACCCTGCAGAAATAATCTCTCTGAAACTCAATTTCATGCCCATCAGAGGTTGATCTGTCAGTATCTCCCAGACCTGGGGCTGCCAGACATATTAAATGTAACAATATGAGAAATACTAAACCCAACGCTTGGCACACAGCAGTGACCAATGAAATTTGCCCCCTTCCTCTTAAAAATAATTCAAGATTGAAAACCCAAAAAGCTCCCTCAAGGTTGTGTTGGTTAGGAAGCCCTGGGAAGAGAATCCGGATCTCTTAGGAGAAACAGTTTCTACCTTATTTTTCCACTTTCTTTTTCATTCTGTCTGTAATGATCTTATCTAAACGTTTTTCCTTGGCTCTCATTTCCTCTGACTAGAGCTAGACAGTCAGTTGCGGAAAGGATAAAATAAATGAGGAGTAATAACTACGGCCTTGGCACCACATTTACTTTATAAGTAAAACGAATGTTTCAGAACGTTTTGTCTGATGACATGACATAACTGGGACCCCAAGCTGAATTTATAAAATCTTAAACATACGGATTTAAGGATTTTAAGAAAAAGTGGGAAACCCTAGGATTTATTACAGAAGTTGCTAAACAACTGACATAGATACCCATAGAGATACAAGAGTATATATGTGTACGTATACATATATGCACACATATTCACATTTTACATAAGTATGTATGTGTTCATGCATTCATTTTTCTATTCATAAATTCATAGGTAATTTGGAATAAGACTACCTAGAAGTAATTAGTTTAGAGATCTACCTCCTTATTCATGTATTTTTATTTCCTTACTTATTCATGCATTCAATCTTTGTGGAATATTTGCCATGGGCCAGACATTGTGCTAGGCAAGATACCAAAATCAGTTCTAGGGGTTTCCTGCACTGAGCTAACTGATTCCTAGGTAGATAGACATATAGAGAGTCAATTACAATGCAAAGAAAGGTCAGAATACTATGATCAAAATAAATATGGGGGATGCACAAAGTTCTCATCTTTAATTTGGTAATGATTTTGCAGCAAAGGGGGTCTATGGGAGCATTTTCTTTTAGCTAGCTTTCAACATTTTGCTTACATACCTATATTGAAGGATGGACAAAAAATGTGGACTCCAAATAATTCAGCATAGGATTGTCTGAGGATTGTCAGAGGACTGTGTCTTTGAGATCTGATCACTTGAATAGTTTTCTATCATCCAAGGGTCATGTGGGCTCAGATTCAGGGTCTACCGGTACCTACGCGGTAATACACCTAGGAGACTGTAGATGGCAGACTTCACTCATTGTTCCGATGCATTTCACCAACACCTGTTGGATGTGTGGCTGAACTTCAGGTCACAGCGCTCCAAACCTTTCCTATAGCACTGCTCCACAAATGTAGAGCTTCGTATTTCTTTACTTGGTTCACCTTAACACCTCGTGTTTTGACACATTTTTCATGTCAGAGATTTTTTAATGTTCCTTGACGATTTGTTTGTTTGTTTGTTTGTTTTGGTACAGCTCATAATTGACTGTGTAGGCAGGGCTTCAACTTGAAAGATTTTGATCTTCAGATCTAAATAAGAACTTATTTAAGAAAAAAGTCAATATTGTGGAAAAATCAGGTAAATTAAAGATAAAGGCCACTAACCCGGAATATAAACATGCCTGCTAAGCATAGACTCTCTTTGCAACTCCCACACCTGTTTCTTCTCCTGGATTCTGATACTCTGCTAACACGTTGGTTCAAGGGCTAATATTATTTCAACAAAGCAAGCAATTATTGACTTCCTTCTATTTGCAGGATACTGCATTCGGTGATAAGAAAATATACAGCTGAATAAGCATAATAAGCATAAAACTTGGCCTTTAAAGCTCATAATTTTGAGGAGGAAACTAATAATGATGTAGCCAGAGCATCACAAATTCAAAGAAGGCACTCTAAAGGTAGAAGGGTAGAGGATATTACACCCAATAACGGTGGATGGAATATTTGTGGAAAGACGGAATTCAAATAAGCTGTGGGATTATTTGCAGAAACTTCATAGGCAAGAAGAGAGAAAGCATTACAAATATTCTCCAAGGAGAAAGCATTACAAATATTTGAATCCGTTTGGACAAAACCATATTTTGCAAGTTCCTTGGAGACAAAGAATAGTCCTATGCAATGGAATTGAATTTTGAATTTCATGGCCAACTAATCCAAACAATCCTCAAGTAAACACCTATATTATCTGCCATTTATTCTATATCTTGAACTACTTATATATTTATACCACATTAACATATACCTATCTGGCAACTTTATAGTTTTCAATATACGCTTATTATAAAAAAATCTATAATCTTTGGAGAATATAATTAGGCAATCATAAAAATAACCTTTAATCCTACCTCCTTGATAAAACTATTCCTAATATTTCACTGTTAAGTAAAATGTATTGATTAAGTAAACATCTAATAGCATGATGTCTACATTTATTAAAAGCTACTAGCTTGAGACTGAAGTTATTGGCACATAAAGCCAGTCATGAGCACAGTGACATTTTCCTGCCTTGTTAAAAATTATAAGCGATCGATGAAAACGATTTTCAGTTTGAAACTAGAAAAAATAACAATTTGTTTTTCTTTCCAGTAAGTTCTCAGCTTTGGGCTTTGTCTATAAAAGATTTAAGTCCCAGGGGCGCCTGGGTGGCTTAGTCGGTTAAGCGTCCGACTTTTGCTTAGGTCATGATCTCGCGGTTCGTGGATTCGAGCCCCGCGTCGGGCTCTGTGCTGACTGCCAGCTCAGAGCCTGGAGCCTGTTTCAGTCTGTGACTCCCTCTCTCTCTGACCCTCCCCTGCTCACGCTGTCTCTCTCTCTCTCTCTCTCTCTCTCCTAGAAATAAATAAAAAAAACCATTAAAAACAAAAAAGATTTAAGTCCCAGCTAAGATGAGTTATTTATTGGGTTGTTGCTTCTCTGTCTGAGACTCTGTTTCCTCTTCCGTAAAGTGATGTCACTTTACCTACCCTTGTTTGTGAAATTCAAAGGAATCTTGGGGTGTGCCAGACCTGACACATGTTAGGTGCTACGAAATTGCAATTTCCCTCCCTACTCTTTATGGAGGTAAGCCCCTTTCCTCTTACCCAACTGAGGATCTCTGAGAAGATTGTAAACAACCCTCTAATCTAGAATCTCTCTGCCTTGGGGCTATTGACATTGGAGCCAGATACATTTTTGTTATGGGAACTGTAGGAGTCTTCAGGATGATTATCAGGATCCCTGACCTCTACTCAAGACATGCAAGGGGTAACTCCCCAGTTGTGGCAGCCAAAAATATCTTTAGACGTTGCCAAATGTCTCTGGGGGGGTGCAAGTCACTGTCCTGGTACCTTAAAAAGTGCTTGCTTCATTGATACAGATGGATGAGAAATGTCTCTCTCTAATACATTTGTGTTGTACACCGTGGCCACACAGCTGCTCCCTGGCTGAGTGCTCTTAAATCCTCCCTTCCCAAGCTTTATGAAGCTACAGTACCCACAGCAACCCTTGGCTGCCCTCCCCTGCATCACCTAGCTCCTGAGAAGTCCTGGACACAACGGTTGGTGTTTTAGCATCTTTTTCCTGGATAGTTTTGGGGTCTCTAACCATCTCTGTTGCCTTAAGTCCATTATCTGGTTTGTCTTAGGTGAATAATTCACCCACTGAGTCACAGTCCCCCAAATGCATGCCCAATCTATCCAAATAGCCTTCTGTCTTGGGTCCTGCTTAGCAGTCACATTTCCCACTGGCACTGCCATAAACCACAGGTCACCTGGCTGAACCTCTGGCATCTTTCTTCATTTAGAATCATCTTCACTCCTCAGGAACCTTGGTCACAAATCTCCATATATTCAGCTACTGACATAGATGCTGTATGTATAAAATTATTGGGGGAGGGATTGTATTCTTTGAATAGGATTATGGTGGCATCTCCATGAAACAATGGCATTGAAATAGCACTGAGATTCAAATTAAGTGGTGCTATTCATACTTGTTTTTTTAACATTTTTATGTTGATTATTTTTGCTGCCATCCTATGCTTTTGCAGAATGTACACAATTGACAGTTTCTTCATTTATTTAGGTGACTTTAAGTGCATTGGGTAGTTCTGTCACGTCTATATGAGCTTCACCTGCATACAAGGGCATGAGGCTCTGGACAACCCCTAGCCATCAATTCTCTCTCCTTCCTGATGGTGCTATGTCTTCAATGCCTAACTACACTGTTAGTTTAAAAAGTATGACCACTGAGAAACACCTCATCTCCAACTCCTTGAAATTATAGACCCGTCTCCTACCAAGAACTTCTTCTTTTAGTATTTTAGACCCGATCTATTCTATTGCATATCCCCATACACCAAATTCAGTTCAAATAAAACCAACGTTCTTGCCATAATGTGTATTGAGCTTCTGAACTGAACCCCAGGCCCATGATATGTTCTTAGCCATATCAAATTCTTTTCTCCAGGTTTTTCTAGTTATTCCTTTGTTCTTCCTCCCATGAGTTTTAGATACTAGTGTTAGGCAAGATTTCTCAAAAAGCAGAATCTCAGGCAAAGGCTTGCATCCTATAGTGTATTTTGGGAAGTAGCCCCAAGGAGAAAGATAGAGTATAAGGAAAAGGAATCAAGGAAGGAGGAAGAGTTACTCTAGAGTTTATTATTGGCATGGTCACTCTGGATCTCTTAGGCTAAATTCTGCTGGGAAGGCTTTCATCCGTGTCGTGATCCTCAAACTTGTCTGCCTGAAGGATAAGAAGAGGTTGTATTTAACTGTTGGCATCAATATCCCATTGGTCTATAATGAGACCCATGGAGTATTAACTTTATTATAATTCCAGGTGTATCCATGTGTCAAAAATGGTTTATCTAATTGTTACAAGGGATTCCTGTGACAGCATGAGATGTTTAGTGCAACAGAGGGAAGTGATTTAAGAATATATGCACTTGGAAATGATCATCATAGCAATGGCTCGGATAAAAACGTGAGTGGAACCGATAGGAGCTAGTATACAAAAGCTACCTAACATGTGATTGTGTCCACGTTCCTCAAGGTGATGAGGCCATGGAACCCCGGATAAAAACTCCTCTATATTATCGGTGCCAGGACTCTCTCATTCCCAGGCAACAAGAGAGAAGATGAGGTTTCATCTGACAAGCATTAGCTAGTGAAAATGTGTTATCCAGATAAAGCCAACCAGAAGAAAGATAAAATCTCAAGATAGCTTCAAATGGGCATGTTTTCATAGAAGACTAAAATCGATAATAATAAGCCCCTTGACTCCACATTGGCTTTTCATTCTTCTCCCAATTTGAGCCTTCTTTCAATTCAGCATGGTCACTAACCTTATTATATACGGTAACGTTATCAAAGAGAAAGGCTTTGTCAGTTTGCTACCATTACCTTCACCCTTTGTCCTGGAAACTTTTTAGAACATTTCTAATCTTTGTAGAATCTGGATCCTTTGGTGGGTCCTGCTTATGCGCCCAGATGTAAACCACCATTATATAGATCCCATGTATGAAGTTGAACTGAACATTAATCAAACATTAGGCATCTGTGATGTCAGCACTTCCCCCTCTGAAGTCCGGAGTTAACATTCACTACCCACTTTAGGTTTAAACTTGTGTAAGAATATTGTCTCAAATGATTTTATATTAAAGTACTCCATTGCCAGTGTTTACACGTGTGTGTGTGTGTGTGCTTGTGTGTACATGTAGTATGTGTCTGTGTGTATGCACACATGGGCAGGTGATGGAGGGAACGTAGCAGTTACAAGACACAGGGTGTCATGAATTAAAGGATCATCTTAAGTTGTGTGTCTCTAGTAGCAGAGTGTGAGATAAATATTTGAATGCAATCAGTGTATTGGGTGATCCCAGGAAACACTGGTAGACAACAGGGAAATAAGACAGAAAAAGGAAAGAAAGCTGTGTTATTCCACGTCCTCTGAGAAGCAGACACCAAGGCAGGGTTACATGTATATGGATTTCATTGGGTGAAAGCGTCTATGTTATGAGAAAATGGGAAGGGACTAGAAGAAGCCTGGAGAATAGTCAGATGTCAGTGGGGGTGTGAAGGAGACAGGGAAGTAGGAACTTTTGGCAGAAGCATCTTAGACTGCCAAGAAAAGTTTGGTATGGCCCTTATGGAGCCCTTGAATCTAGGAAGCTCTCGGAGAAATGTCACACGTGCCTCAACGTCCCTGTCTCTCAGTCGGTGGTTGAGAGCAGTTCTTGGGAAGCATGGCCTTAGTGCAAATGTGGTGTTGGATGTAAAAACGAAGAAGCTTGGTCTCTCAGTCAGCTGCTTCCCTGAAGTCAGAGATCTGACAGGTGTATTCTCAAAACCATCACAGAAGCCAATTCCAGGTGCAGGTGCTGTGAAAGAGTGTGTCACTGACATGGGCATTGAGGCTCAGTCTTGCTCATGACCTCCCATGCCTGGGGAGAACAGACTTCAAAGTTGTCCTACCTGAGAGACAAGGAAGCTGAGATTCTTAGCCACTCAGTGCCACATGGCATCACTTGAGGACCGCTCCCAGGAGAGGCAGCCACCTGGCACCTCTCGCTTGTCCCACGCTCAGCCAGAGAGAGCCCCAGGCAGAGAAGCGCAGATGCTTGAGCGGGAGGCCATTGGCACACACGGAATGGAAATTACCAAGGGGATATGGCGGAACACCAGCAGAATCCGTTACAGTGAGCTGAGGAAAAAAGGGAAGCGGATTCTCCTGAATGCTAATTATTTGTTCTTCAGCCTCTCTAGGTTTCCCTGGATTTGAGGGTAGTCAAGTAGCATTTTCTTTCTGTTTATGATTTCCCTCTGAGACTATCATTGCTTTAGGCAAATGTATTCATGTGAAGAATCATTTTTCTCCATGTCTGAGCCTGTAATAAATGTCAACCCTTTTTTTGGCAACTGCAGCTAATGCTGCAGACCTACCATTACTGAAATTGAAATTACATATGTTAGGACCCCAGATCAATTTATTTCAAGGGACATCCAAGATCACTCTGGACAGGCAATGAAATCTCTCCACCTCTGTGGCTCTGAGCCTCTCTCTGGAAAATGAAGGTTTTCTTTTTTTTTGTTTTTTGTTTTTTGTTTTTACTTTCTTTTTTTTTTTTTAATGTTTCTTATTTATTTCTAGGAGAGAGAGAGAGACAGCGTGAGCAAGGGAGGGTCAGAGAGAGAGGAAGATACAGACTCTGAAACAGGCTCCAGGCTCTGAGCTGGCAGTCAGCACAGAGCCCGACGCGGGGCTCAAACCCCTAACCACGAGATCATGACCTAAGCGAAAGTCGGACGCTTAACCGACTAAGTCACCCAGGCGCCCCTACTTTCTTTTCTTTTTCTTCTCAGTTCTTGAATGAAACACAGAATGCAAATAAATTGTTGGCCTCATTAATTCCCCTCCAATCTGGCATCTTCTCTAAAATACTTAGTGAAAGCAGGCACTTAGGAAACAAAGTTTAAGGTCTTTAAAGTTTGCTCAGTGGAGCCTCTACGGTGTTTGATAAATAACCCTTACCTATGAATCATAGGCTGTTGGAGAAGAGTCAGGAGGTATCAAGACAAGGCTTCATTTTACAGGCAGGAAAAACAAGTCACAGAGAAGGAAATTACTTCCCCAAAGTTGTACATCAAGTTAGTGGCAGAGCTAACCCCAGAATTAAGGTTGCCTGAAACCCAGTCTGATATTTTCCAGTAGAACTTAATAATTATACATGTACTACTGATAAAGTAGTAAGAAATGGTACTTATGTTTTAATTTTTGGTATAAAGAATTTCTGTGCATTGTCTCATAGAAGGAGAATTTTAATGGTAGAATGGGCCATTGAGGAGGCAGGGAAGATATCTGGTTAAGACCAGGGTGCCCCTGGGATCAGAACACTTGGGCTCAAATTGTAGCTCCAACTTGTATTACCGCTGACTCTGAGCAGCCTGCCATTTTGCCCTCCTTGGTAAGTCATGGCACCTATCTCACTATTGTTAAAAGGACTGCATGAGATGACACAACCACATTCCTAGGTGGTGTCTAGGCCACTCCATGTGTTCAGTAACTGTGAGCTATTAAAATAAATAATAATTAAATAAAGAGCTTGATAATAGCTCTTTAAGGTAGGCATTATCAACTTCATTATAACAACAAGAAAACAGAAACTTGCTGAGGTACCTCAGTTGCAAGTGGAAGAGCTGCTCTTCACATTCAAGTGCTGGACCCACAGCCTTAACAACTGAGTTTTACCACCATCCTTCTCTTTTAATGGCAGGTACCCAGGTAATGGTGATATAGATCAGTCATGTAACTTCAGATGTGTTTCTCGTCCCATTTGGCAAATCACATCCCTCTTCTTGCATGCAATCTCTGTCACCCTGGGTTGTAATGACTTTTCTTAAGATGCCCAGTATTGTCTCATCCCATTGTCCTTCATTGGATTGCTCATGGTCATTAATCAAGGACAGTATTGATCATATTTAGGAAAAAAATCATGTGCAATTCCTCAAATTTCAATCTAATGACATGAATCCTCATCAATAATATTTAAGCGGATTTTTTTTGGCCTGTTGACATGCTATTCATTTCTCCTCTGCATCTTGCTTTATATAGTATAGTTAACACCTCTGTGGGTCTCTTACTGACCCTGAATTTTGCCCCTGCCTTTAAAGAGCTCACAACTTAAGAGAAAAATATTGATTGAAGCCTATGTACATATCTTTAATGTGGCAAATATCAGTTGAGTAGGACAAGCTATAGACTATAAAATAGAGTACAAAGAAATGTAATTTGTAGTGTGGGTGTTAGATATTAGAGCTACAAATTGTAGAATATCACTGCTGCGTCTGAACCAAAATATACAACTTGAAACAGAGGAAAATTAAGTTATTAAGACAATATACAAAAGACAGAGCATAGGCAGGCAGAATTATCTGAAGGAGAACACAGTTCCTGGGATAGCTAGACACCAGAGCACCAGTTTTGAATATATTTATATACTTAGAAAATAATGTGTCAATAAGAAAGGGGTTGGGTATGCCTGTTAAGAGAAGGAGCAGATGTGTGTATATTAACAGTGTCCAATCATTCGGATATGTCAGTCCAATTGTTCTTTCTTCTGGGATTCTTCCTACAGTCCTCATTTGTATGCTTCCCAAAGGGCATCAAGGAGATACTGCACTGATGGCAAAGACTTTGGTTATTTCTACTCTATTACAATGATTCCTCATGGTTACCTGATAAGAGTTTCTGTTAGTGATTTGGGACCCCATGATTATTGGCTTCAGAGAAAGAAAAGATTTAGAAAAAATCTGAACATCTCTGTCTTACAAGATGACTATATTCTCATTGTGTATGGATAAAATGACACTTTGGGGACACATCAGTTTTGTTTTGTTTACTTGGTGAGTCATTTTTCAGCATCTTGTCATTACCTGGTGCCAGTGAAACAGTGTCTGGTCCCTTCAGTAGAGCCAGATCCAGTGAGTATCTCTCTTAGAAGCTACTTTACCATTATCAGGTTCATATCCATCTTTTAGTGATAGCCACCCTTTAAAGGCCAAAATTATTACTTTACAAGTGGTACCAGTGTCTCTTTCAGGGAAGCAACTGACTATATTAGGCAAATACCATGATAGTTACATCAGGATTGATGTTGGAGGGTTGATAGCATGGTGTAGAAAAAAATGAACAGAAATTTAAGATGGAGGGAGGTAAAGAGAGGCATGACAGACAGGAGGGACAGGAAACTGAAGGACCCTCATTATTATGGAAGAAAGCTGAATTTCTGTTTGTCACACATGGCCAATACAACTTTTACATTCCAGTGATACATTAGAAGCTTTGTCAGTTTTCTGGGAAAAAGGAAGACTCATGTAGATTGATAGCTATGTTATTGCTGTTGCTGTTGCTGGACTTAAGAGAAGAGAGCTACATGTCAGGTCTATGTTGACATGTGCCTGAATAGAGACATCATCTATGAGGCAGTCCACAAAGTGAATTAATTCAGAGGAGATAGCAACAAAGATTCAGTAAAAAAAAAAAATGTAGGTTATCTTCACCCCCTCACCCCACCCTCCATGTGCAGAATCCCTGAATGTTTGAGAAGGCTGATTTCTCTGTTGCTTTTGAATCTGAAAGCATGGGGTATCTCTGCTGACATTTGCATGTCATTGTGAAATAATGACTTAGTTGTTATCACAGGGGTTAACAGAAAGGAGGGATCATTTTATGTGGGGCCAATCAGAGATCATTTTGTAGATGATGCAACAGCCAAGTGTGATTTTGAAGAATAAGCCATATTCTGATAGGCAAAATGATGTTAAATAGAGGATGTCAACTTGAGGCTAAAGAGGTATTAACATGGTTAAATAGGAGAAGTGGGAAGAACTGTGTAGAAAGGGGCTTCTGAGCATTTGTGAAAGTCAAAGTCATGTGCGGTAGTTGTTGAATAGAGCATCTTGGAGGTTAGCAGTGTACGTCATGTTTATATCTCCCTATATGCTGAGATACTAACCATGCAAGCACATAACAACCAGAGGTTCTGGGACCACGTCATCTTTGAGAAGTCATTCATAAGGCCTTAAATAGAGCATCTGGGTCACTGTGGAACTATAAAAGCAGAAGCCAGGTAGTGTACTTGAAGTCAGGGACCAGGAAAAAGGAAACAAGAGTCCTTCTTGGGCTCACTTTGAAGTATCAGTGGAAGATAGGCCAATCCTAGCAATGCCACAAACCATGTCCCCCAGCCCACCTCTGATTTGAGTGACATCCTGTTGGACAGTTCCCTGTACCCTGACTTCATCCCACCCCAAACAGACACAATGAGATTCTACTTTCTCCTGCAGAGACTTCTTACTGAAGGCAACTTAGCTTATGTACCTGGTGCAGTCCAGAAATGTAGGTGAACAAATGCTTTCCAGGAACCCCCTCCTCTTGCTCTCACTGTTGAGGAATGGTAGATAGAGGTAGCCTTCCATGCTTCTAGCTTTGGACATAATAATGCTGACACTCTTCCTGGTAGGTTGCAAAGAATGTGCCCACAAGCACTGAGGCCCATTTGTTCACAACAGTAACCTGATTTATAGTGTACCTTCCTCTGCTTGACCCACTGTCCCCATTCCTTCACTCCTTTTCTCAGGGCTAACTCCCAAAGAAACTTGTCCCCAAGTCCTTATCTAAGGACTCTGTAGTATGAAATCTGTCTATTGGAAAACAATTTGAGAGGAATGTGTGTTCTTGAGATACAAGCAGAAGAAGCCAGAATGTTCTGTGTCCTAATGGGGTCATGGTTCTTAAGGAAAGGATTCATCCCTGTAGGAGTCAGGAGGAACAGGGATGTAGGAATAATTTGGAACCAGAATGAAATATTCTAGATCCCTACACTAAGACTTTGACCATTTAAACCATGGATAACTGCTAAAAATTTTTTTGGAGGGGCTCAGATATTCCAAGATAATATCAAGCTTTTAGGGGGAAGACTATATGCCTAGAGTAGAGAGATGGATTTAGAAAGACTCAGGTGAGAGACAGAGAGAACTCTGATATGTTCATCAAAAACAGATAATACTTTCCTTTTTTTCCTCCGCAGTTTAAATTTTGTAAAACTTTTATGTATTTACATTTGTAGTCTTGGGCAAAATGATAGGTTTTCTATGAACAAAGAGAACTGCCTTTCCCAGGTGTATATATTATACGTGAGTATCCTTATAATTCTCTTACTGACACCACATATTTTCAACAAGCCCTTGACTACTGGGCTTCAAGATCTAATGGATGATTTGAGGAGAAGGCATTTGAAAGCCTGTTCAGATCCTCCTGGCTCAGGAGAAACCAGCTGTGCTAGGTTTTTTGATGAAAGGTGAAGACTAGCCTCTTCTTTGGAGGGTTTGCCTCCACAGGCTGAAACACATGATAATGGGAAATGTTTTATTTCAGAATGGCTGACTACAAGATCAATATTTATCATAGAGGTTGCTGATATCCCATTAAAGAAAGTTCAAGTGCAATTTGGAGAGATGCATTTGGTGGGCTTGCAAGGGAAATTGGCTTTCCATTGAATTCAGAAGGCAGTTTGTAATGAAATTCAAAATTGAGTGAAATTGGTCCAATCTAAAAACCCAGAAAAGAAAATTAAGTCTTTTTAGAAGACTTCGGTCCAGTTTCAAATCAATGGGAGCTGCTATATTATCTGAGGCATATAATGAAAACCAAATTTTCACCCGGCTCCAACGTGCCTTTGCCATTGGCATTTTTGAGCCTTAGCAGAAACTACAAGCAGAGACAAAGAAATACCTATAAAAGCAGGAATAAACATCACCAAAAATTGGTTTGGAGATTTTTTAATGTCTTTCAATCTCCTTAGCCTGGCATTCAAAGTCCCTCTTGTGCTATCTATAGCACATGTTTATAACCTTGTGTAACAGAATTTTAAATGGGACCTTTTTTTTTTTCCTGCTTTTGTTTTTCTCTGAGGCTCCCAAAAGCCAGGAACAAAATCAAGGCCAGTGGAAAATATTCTGCTATTCCAAAACCGGTCTCTAGTCCCTTAGCCCTCACGATCTGTCTCTGAGGGGTCGAGAGAGAGCATTTCCTTAAAGCTCAGTTCTAGGGAAATTTCCCTTCTTTCCCCGCATGGAGACAGTGAGAGTCATGCTTTTCTCTCACTTCAAGTCAAATGAACTGGTATTTATTTATTTATTTATTTATTTATTTCTAGGAGAGAGAGAGAGAGACAGCGTGAGCAGGGGAGGGTCAGAGACAAAGGGAGTCACAGACTGAAACAGGCTCCAGGCTCTGAGCTGGCAGTCAGCACAGAGCCCGACGCGGGGCTCGAACCCACGAACGCGAGATCATGACCTAAGCGAAAGTCGGACGCTTAACCGACTAAGCCACCCAGGCGCCCCCAAATGAACAGGTATTTAAAAGGACATTTTGCAGGGTGCCTGGGTGGCTCAGTCATTTAAGTGTCCAACTTCAGCTCAGGTCATGATCTCACGGTTCATGGGTTCGAGCCCCGCATCGGGCTCTGTGCTGATGGCTAGCTCAGAGCCTGGAGCCTGTCTTTGGATTCTGTGTCTCCCTCACTCTCTGACGCTCCCCTGCTCATGCTCTCTCTCTCTCTTTCTCTCTTTCAAAAATAAACAAAAAACATTAAAAATATTTAAAAGGACATTTTGCAAAACTAAAATCTGGGGGCTACAGTAGCCTGATGTGTATTTCATATCTTTCAGAAATCTGTATGCGACAGGTGGTTACTGTGCTCCAGAGAGGCACAGCAGGGCATGAGAAAGACCTGGGTGTAGAAAAAGCTAATTATACTTCCACTCACAGCATGGGGACAAGCAGCATACACTCCCCAAGTGAGTCACAGGAGAGGTGGCAAGCACGGACTCTCCTGCTTCCACTTTTGGGTTTCTTGTCCCACATAGTCATCTTATTGGGGACACTGCGCCATATATAGGTCTTTGATTCAAAGTAGTGACATATGGAAAGTGGATCTTGTAATCACAGGTCCACACAAATATGCCTTTGAGGCCTTGCAAAAAGGGAAGGAAACCCATGACCACACCCACAATGCATGTGTATCTGTGCACTCATACGTCTATTCTTGTCAAAATGAATTGCTTATATTTCCGGGTTGGAAGAAACTCAATGCAGTCACTTTCAATCAAACGATCATTGGATCTCTGTAAGCAATGGTGCCCCCTTTGAGACCAAGAGTTGAGCTCTGTTGCTGGCAGGTTGAACTGTGGAGGTGGCAGCAGCGAGGTCAGTGTTGGCTACTGGGGCCTCATGCATATCCTTCACCTTTATCATCACAGCCAGCGCCCTTATTGTAATTCTGTTAGAAAGGAGGTGGCCAAGGCATTGTTTCTCCTTCATTGGTGAGTACGCCTTTCCCACTAAATGTGCAGTAGTGGAAAGTAACATAAAAAGATCTTCCTACTTGATGCTCTTCTTGATCTCCTTGCCTACGCACCTTCCCCTAACCCAGACCCCCTTCTATCATCTTCCAGTCTTTCTCCTTTTACATTTCTTCAGGACATTTTATCTGCCACTGCCCAAGTTTCATATATAAGCT
The DNA here is from genome assembly GCF_003009895.1 of Hyaena hyaena. Taxonomy (NCBI): domain Eukaryota; kingdom Metazoa; phylum Chordata; class Mammalia; order Carnivora; family Hyaenidae; genus Hyaena; species Hyaena hyaena. The sequence continues at coordinate 280,247 of NW_024081768.1, read as the reverse complement.
GATTTCAGGGAACTTCTCTTTCAACACAAAGTGGATAATCAAATCTCTACCCATTGGGAGAAATTTGTCTTGCAATTATCTATCAAGGCCATCCATTAGGGGGCTGTAGTTCTGGTGAAACCCACTATGAGCTGATGATCATACACTGAGCCTTGAGGCTTCTGATCACTCAGATTTACACCTACCTCACTTTACTCAGTCACAAAGATGCATCTTGCTTTGGGAAGGACATGACCTTAGATGAGACAGTTCTCTACAGAGTCTGATGGAAATAACAGCATGAGACTCTTTCTTGACCATACTCTCTGGACTGGGCAATAAATCCTTCATGAATGTGGATCTGGACAATGAGTTTCCATATCTGCCATTGTTTACCCCTGTGTACTTCAGATGAATTTACCCATATACAGTCAAGAAACAGTTTCTGCAGGATTCTGGTGGGACTCTATTCTTTTCTTTTTCTTTTTCTTTTTTTTAACATTTATTTATTTTCGACATAGAGACAGAGCATGAGCAGGGGAAGGGCAGAGAAAAGAGGAGACACAGAATCCAAAGCAGGTTCTAGGCTCTGAGCTGTCAACACAGAGACTGAGGTGGGACTCGAACCCACAAACTGTGAGATCATGACTTGAGCCAAAGTCGGATGCTTAACCGACTGAGCCACCGAGAACTCTATCCTTAAGGGGAACATGTAACCTGAAAGCCAGAAGGATAAACCATGTTCATCCAGCTATTGTAGGTCTGATGGCTGCAACTGGCATTTATCACCTCTCTACTGCATTATCCATTCTCATTCCTTTTCTCCTTGACTACTCTTGCTGCTGGCCTTGATAGGCTACAGACCCAGATCCTCATCTTTGAGGGACCTGACCCTCTGGTCATGATGCCTTTCTCTGTCACATGCTGCTCTGCCTATACTATTACCATTACAACTGGGGAAGGGAATACCAAAAGGCATCCAGGTGGGTTACCAGGATTCCACATGAGATCCTTCCTCCTGGCATGAGAGCAAGGCCCAGCCCAGAAGCTGTATCCTTTACTTATTGCCTGGCACATACTCACAAATATCTGTGCAATGAGTAAAGATCTTCATGTATTTATTAATACTGGTCCCTTCACCTGTAATTCACTCCCACACCCCATACCCAGTAATTGAACTAATTATTTATTGCTAAATGTACAGGTAAGGAGTGTCCTCACTAATAAGAGTATAAGAGACAGCATAATATAAACTGTGACTTGGTGGAGCTTTCCACTAGTTATTGAAACCTATGTTTTCTCATCTCCCTATAGTTTCACATCAATTTGTGCAAAAATGTTGCTCAGTCAACTCTCTTTACTTGTATACCATGACTTAATAAAATGAAACTTCTGCTTATAAAACTATTTGAGACAATTTCATTGAAAACCTTTAGAAAGGCTAGCATGAGCTACAACTGTGTTCAATTAATCCATTAAACACAATATAGTCACTCTTTTATTATCTCATTGATTAGATCTTGGGGTTAAAGACAATAAATACAATATAATCTCTTCTCTTGTGGTGTGCAGCTTCTGCAAAAGGCTTCAATAAGTGCTCTGCAGAGTATGTGTAAGGTATGGAGAGGATCCTAAGGAGTATATTATAAATGAAACTGAAGGCAGCTAAGGAGTTCAGTGGTTAAGGAAAGAAACATTCACAGAGGGTGAGTGACCTGATCAGGGGATGAAGACCAGTTTGAGAATAAGATACCAGGCATAGTGAGGGCACAGAAGCCTTTAGAAGGAGGTAGCACAGAACGACCAGGGGACCCTGAATAGTTTGGTGTTGTGTGCACAGGAAAACAGCATTGACCATGAAACACATTCTGTGACATGCTTAACAATTGTGGATTACAGTGTAAGTGACAAAAATCCTTAAAGGCTTTTTATTTTTGATATCTCATTTTAGTGAATATATGGAAGATGAATTGGAATGAAAGATAATGGAAGTCAGGAAAAAATGTAAGATTGAGCACTCATCTATTGAACTTCTATTACTGTTTCAGGTACTGAAAGCAAAAAGAAGGCCTACTTTTCTTGGTCTTCTACCAAGAAAGAGATGAACCAGTCCTGGCCATGGGAGGGTACCAACATGTATGAAATATCTACCCCGGGAAGCACTATGCCAGATATTATATATATGATAACATGTATAACTCTTTCATCAATATATTAAAGAAATACCATGAGCTTCACTTTACAGAAGAGTAAAATGAGACTAGATTTGGAAGTCCATCCGATGTAGATTTGAAACTTGCCTCTATTATATCACAACTATGCCATTTGGGGGGAATTACTTGAAGACTGTGATCTTTAGGTTTATTTATTTCTAGCATGAGGAACATGCTTTATTCCTGCAGCATTGTTGAACATATGAGAGAAAGCAAATAATCTTGATTCAGTGCCTTTTTTTTTTGCAGGTTCATCTCTGTTTATTTTTTCAGAACAAAACTAAAAATCACCACTCAAAATATCTGAGAAGAGCGCTCGGCTCCATCACAGTTAAAAGCTTTAGTAATTTGCAGCCAGAGCACCGTGGACTGGGGGCCACATGCCAGAGCTCCTGGCATTGCTCGGACAGGGCCGGGCAGCCCGAGGCATCCCCCCTCTCACCCCATCAGCCCCTCTACGGCTCTCCCAGGGCGGCAGGCAGCCAGCCCAAGACTGCTGAGGCGGACGGCATCCACACGTTAGAAGTCATCTCAGTTCCCCTCTGTGCTTCTGACTTGACCATCCAGTATCTCCCTCCTCCATGAGGGGGCCAAAAATGTCCACAAAGAAGGCAGGCCGAGGCCCAGGTGCCAGTGCTGTCAGGATGAAGACCGAGACGTTGTTCGGACTCCTCATTGTCACTGGAAGGGCGGACTCCCTGCCTGGGCCCTCCAGGGTCAGAGGTGGCAAAACAGATTGGGTGCCATCATCGCTCCTGTTTAATGTTGACTTCGCTTCACTCCAAGGTGACCCCGTTGCCATCCCCAGTAAGTGGGGATACTGTATTTCACGTTTGATGAGGTGTACAAGGGTGCCATTGACTGTTGTGCGGAGACAGGCTGAGGTATAAGAGTGAGAGAGATGGCTGAATGTTAGTGGACACTATTGATTTAAGGGGCGCAGGAGACATTGAAAGAAGAGCTGGTACTGTCCTGGCCCACATGAATTCTTGGGGGTAATTGGGGAGTGCCGTTTTCAGCACACTCAGAATTCCTTACTTCAAGAGTCTGGAAGCAAGTCCCTCTTGTTCGAGGAATTTCTCCAGCATCATGGGGACTTATTTGCCTTTAAGCAGGCACAGTGTAGAAGTGTGAGGTAGTCAATGTCTATGGGGACAGCCTGGAGACAGTGCAAGGTAGGAGTTGTGGCTATATGTGCCAGCCTTTTTAAGCTCTGGTGGGATCACCCTGAGGTAGTTCCATACAGCTTGGAGAGGGTCCTCAGTAGATGAAATGCCCCTACCCCACAATGACTCATGACTCTTCATTACCACACCATTCCCTGCTTCCTCTCCTCTTGTGTTTCTCATAACCCTCCCCCCCCAAATGATCTGTACCCAACTCCTGGTTTCAAGATTAATTTGGACAGAACCCACACCAGAACAAATATTTAAATAAAAATACCATTGGTTTACACCTAATTCTTAGCTCAGGGCTGGATATGTAAATGGCATGCAGTGAATGATTTCTGAATGACCAAATTGATGGGTCCAGGGCATCATTTGACACTAGAGATAATAGATTTTAAAATTAAGTTTAAGGGATGGAGTCTAAATGACAGTTGAAAATTTGAGATTGGGTGGGATTACTATAAAAGAAAATATTGAACAATAAGAAGACTGGGACAAAATTTGGATAAATACCAATCTTTTCATTGTTATAAAACATATGTAACATTTACTACTTTAACTATTTTTAAGTGCATTATTCTGTGACATTAAATATTTTCATAATGTTGTGCAATGATCATAATCATTCTTTTCCAAAAACTATCATGTTCTCAAAGTGAAATTCTGTTCCCATTAAACACTAACTCCCCATTTCCCTCTCCCCATGGTAATCACTTAAACACCAACTTATTAAAAAAATATTTTAATGTTTATTTATTTTTGAGAGAGAGAGAGACAGAGCATGAGTGGGGGAGGGGCAGAGAGGGTGAGATATATAGAATCCAAAGCAGGCTCTAGGCTCTGAGCTGTCAGCACAGAGCCCAACACGGGGCTTGAACTTACAAACCATGAGATCAAGACCTGAGCCAAAGTCGATGCTTAACCGACTGAGTCACCCTGGTGCCCCATCTAAACACCAACTTTTAATGATCAAGTATAGAAAGGCTAACCAACTCAACAGAGAGAGAGGTGCTCACAAAGGAGTAAAAATGGGAGCAATTCCTTGAAACTCAGAGGAGATAGTTTTAAGAAAAGAAAAATGGCCTATGGGATTTAATGATACATAGAGGTCAAGTCTGGTAAGAGATACATCTGTTGGATTTGTAGATGAGATATGCATGGGGTAGTGAACATAGAATGGTGGCTACAGTGGACAGAGAAGAAAGTTGAAGACAAAGTGGGTCCATGAGCCAATGATGGTCTTCTGCTTTATTTTATTTCCTCCACAAAGAGTTTGAGTGTACAAGTTGTATTGGATATTATACTTAAATTGCAGAAATAGTGTAACATCTTTTTTCATGAGAAGTCAGGATACAGAATTATCTCAGAACATTTTAACTAACTAAACATAACCTTCTATGTACTAGGCTCTATGCTGGGCATTTATTATATGTTTTCTCATTTTTAAGTAGGTATTTCTATCATAATTTTATGGATAAAGAAGAGCGAATCTGTGAAATTAAGAGAAACTGAGAAATTTTCTTGTGGTATTTGAATACTACTTGTAGATGATGAAGTTATAGTGGGTTCAAGATCTGATACCTTAGCCACTATTCTGGTAGGTGCGTATCTTGGAAAATTAGGCTGCCCTGCAAAAATCTGGATAGTAAGGAATTAGGAAAGGGAAGATTATGGGCTAAGTGTGTGTATGAACTATAGGTATATTTGGCTCCGAGTGTCAAAGTCCTGCATTTACGTATGACTCAGTGTCTTTTATCAAGGGCATGAGTGCCTAAAATGCAATTGGTACCAAGCTCAGGTTTAATTTTCTCAAATTTCTCTTGAGTATTAACAACTCTAATTTGGATTTAGCTTCAGGGATAGCCTCTTCCGTGTGGGTTTCTCTGAAACTCTGTCTCCCCTTGGGCAAGGGGTCTATCATTGCCTCTTGCACTTGCCTCTAAAAATGAGTTCAAACATTTTCCATTGCAGTTTACAGAAACTGAATTCAGACTGACTTAAGCTAAACTTAATTTAATTTAGATGAAAATTGGCGATTTCATTAAAAGGAAAAGTCAAGACACTGCAAAATCAAGTCATGATCTGAGAAAAATGTTCCAACAGTATCTTTGGAATTTGGTCTTTCTTTTGCTAGCTCAACTCCTTTTTCACAGATATTGATTTCATTCTTAAGTGGACTCCCCCCATGTGGTGCAAAGATAGCCCCCTGCTGATCAAGGCTTACATTATACCAAGCTCAACAACTTAGAGGCAAGATCTCAGTTTCCTGTTAGTCCCGTCCAACTGCCAGTAGTGACCTTGAAGGTCCTTGCTTTGGTCATATGCATATCCAGGGGACAAGGCTTTGGGTCAGCTTGCCTGGATTAAAGGTGTCAGGATTAGCGGGGATAAGATGGTGTGGGTCTCCAACATAAGTAAAAGAAAGAGGTTTGAATACTTAAAACACAAAACTATTGATGCCTTTTCATAGCATTTGTCACCACGTATTTCAATTTTCTATCTCCTTGACTTAACTCAAACCCAGCATATTAAGCTACATTTTTGTATCTCTTCATCAAGTATCCATCCAACACATATTCACTTCATATTTACTATATAATAGGAACTATACTAAATTCTTAGTACACGGTGATGAATAAGATAAACAAACATGTTCTCTGTACTCATAGAACTTATAGGCTTTTGCAGAGACAGACATGGAAAGAATGTGATTATTATTCTTTTTTTAACTTGAGAGAGAGAGAGAGGAACAGAGAGAGAGGGAGGGAGGGAATCTCAAGCAGACTCAAGGCTGCACATGGAGCACTATGCAGGGCTCAATCCCACCACTGTAAGATCATGAACTGAGTCAAAATCAAGACTTGAACACTCAACCAACTGAACCACCCAGGCATCCCAGGTGTGATGAGTTTTATGAGAGCAGAAATAGAAGGTTATAGGGATTTCTAGAAGCCTAGAACAAAGAGGTAAAGCCCTAGTCTAGAACTAGTCTAAGAGGTCAAGAAGGCTCTCTCAAATAAAGAATAGATATAGATAATAGATATAGATATAGGTAGATCTTTTTTTTTTTGTTTTATTTATTTCAGAGAGAGAGAGAGAGAGACAGCGTGAGCAAGGGAGAATCAGAGAGAGAGGGAGACACAGAATCCAGAATAGGCTCCAGGCTCTGAGCTGGCTATCAGCACAGAGCCCGACGCAGGGCTCGAACCCACAAATCATGAGATCATGACCTGAGCTGAAGTCGGACGATTAACTGACTGAGCCACCCAGGCGCCACTGATATAGGTAGATCTTAATAGATACTCTCTAAATGAGAAAACAGATTTTAAATGGTTAGAATAAAATCCCACGATATGTCATTTCCTTTTGCAAAAGACCTTCACATTACATATAGAGTTCTCACACAACTATGCATATATGCATGTACACACACACACACACACACACACACACACACAAACACACTTATCTGCCATCCCTAACATATTTGTTTTGAGGCTGTATAAAAGACCAATTAGGCAAGAGTATACCCAGCAGGGAGAGATGGGTCTTGATAAGACTGGAAATGTGAGCAGGGTTTGTCTCCTGAAGGATCATGTTGTGACCTAATAGTTTGAGATTCCAGGAGCCCTTGGATGGTTTAAATTATGAGACACAAGCTTCACCGGTTGGTAAGGTCACTTAGCTACAATGTGGAGGATGTATTGTAGGGGACTGGATATTAGGAGTGAAGAAATGGCTGCTTTGGGCTGTTTGGATTTTACATGTTTGGCTATTTGGATTAAAAATGATTTTAGATAATATGATTTTGAGTAAAGCATTAGTTTACTTAGGGTTTTTATTTTGGAATACACCTTCACATTTATCTACTCACTTTCTCTAGGCAGATAATATGAAGAAATAGAGCCTAAGTGGTTTGCTCAGAGCCATAAGATTAGTAATGCCTAGGTCCCTGACTTCTAATCTAGAGTCCTAGGACATGCGGGCACTAGATCTGTCACTCATCATCACCTTTGTGCGGAGGTGTCAGCTGCTTGAGAGAGCAGAGCTTGGAGTACCCCCTTTGCCATTGATTCACAGTGTACCTTTATAAATCACACCCTTAAGCTTTTTGGCTCCCACTCACATGTAAAAGGGGGTGCTAATAAAATCGTCTGTGCTTTTACTCAGCAGGATAATTGTACTAATCAGATGAGAAACTGTGTGCAGTGTTGTGTGAGTTTTTTCATTCATTAAATTTTATTAAGTGCCTATTATACACCAGGAACTGAGCCATGTATTGGGGTTATGCATTCAAAAGAGACATAATCTCTTACTTTGGTTAACAACAGAATGGAATACAATAGTTAAGACACAGAACATCAGTTTTTACAAAGGTTGAGCAAAAGATGCTATGGTGGGCCCCATGAGAGGGGTCCTTAGCCCACGTGGGGTGAGGCATGATCAGAGAGCAGTGTCTAAAGGAAGGACTACTCAAACTTCATTTTGAACACAGCACTCCTAATGTTTAGTTATTACTTGATCTTTCAGTTATTCTCGTTATCTGAAACAGTATGAAAATATGTACTATTAATTTGATTGTTATTAAGAACATGAAAGAGAAACATAAAAGAGGCTGTTTAGATGAGCTTAGCACACAGATATGGTGAAACTTCCTGGGAGTGAGTCTTCCTTCTCCTATCCAGATGGCTCCCAGCAAGAGGGCACATTTCTTTCCAGTGGGAACCACGGTGCAGCAGCTGGCATTTCTGATACTTGCATAACTGTCAATTTTTACCCCAAATCTGCTTCCTCTGTGTACAAGCTATAAATCACCTGGATTTTATTAGGAAGGCATTATGCTTCTTAACAAGGTAACACCTTCAGGAGGTGAGACTGTTTGCCTCTGCCATGAGTAAATGACATTTAAAAAAAAAATGAGCTGGTACTGTGGTGAGATCAAGTGGATTGAAATATAGGTCGGCAAGCTCTTTCCTTCTTTTATAGACCAAACCTTGTTTTTATGACCATTCCACTTGCATCTGAGCACTGAAAGATTCTAAACTTGAAATCATTGAAGGTATAAGGCATATATTCGACTTTCAAAGAGGTTTTAGTATGTTTTTTTGCTTCCCCACCCCCTTCCCATTTCCTTTCCTTTCCTTTCTTTCTTTTTTATTTTTTCATGTCAGAGTTTATACACATGTGAATAAGTTGGGGGAAAAAACTGGGATTGAAGCCAACTTTTAGAATATGACTAAATTTCTTTAATTTACTTTTAGAAACTAATGCACAATGAATTTAAAGCTAGTGGCCCTACCTAAAGTTTCCATCAAAACATTGTTAGAACTAATAGACAAATTCAATGATGTTTCAAGATACCAGATCAATATACAAAAATCAGTTTCATTTCTGTACACTAATAATGAACTATCAGAAAGAGAAATTAAGAAGTCAATTCCATTTGCAATTGCAGCAAACGGAATAAAACCTATGAATAAATATAAACAAGGAGTTAAAGCTCTGTATATTGAAAACTCTAGGACATTGCTGAAATAACTTGGAGAAGACACAAATAAATGGAAATATATTCCATGCTCATGGATTGGAATAATTAATATTGTTTAAATGCCCATACTATTCAGAGTAATCCGGTTCCCTTTTATTCCTTTATTATCTGAGAGTAAACTATCACTTTCAGCATAAACTCAAGCAATCATGTTCATCCCTATTAAAATTCCAATGGCACCCTCCCCCTTCATAAAAAACAGAGCAAGCAATCCTAAAATTTGTAGGGAATCACAAAAGTCCCCAAAGAGCCAAAGAAATCTTGAAAAAGAAGAACAAAGCTGGGGGCATCACATTATCTGATTTCAAAGTATATTACATAGCTATATTAATAAAAGTGGCATGGTATTGGCATTAAAAATAGATACATCCATCAATGAAATAGAATAAAGGGCTCAGAAATAAACCAAAGCATATATGGTCCATTATTTTACAACAAAGGAGTCAAGATTATACAATGAGGAAAGGACAATCTCTTTAATAAATGGTGCTGGGAAAACTGGACAGTCACATGCAAAACAATGACACCAGATCCCTATCTTACACCATACACAAAAGTTAATTCAAAATGGATTAAAGACTGGAATGTAAGATCTGAAATCATAAAACTCTTAAAGGAAAACATAGGGGATAAACTCCTTAATGTTGGAAGGGGGAACACTTCTGCACTATTGATGGGAATGCAGATTGGTGCAGTCACGGTGGAAAACAGTGTTGAGTTCTTCAAAAAAATTAAAAACAGAACTACCATATGATCCAGCAATTGCACTTCTGGGTATATCAGAAGGAAACGAAAGCTGGACACATCTGCACTCCCATTTTCACTGCAACTTTACTTATAGTAGACGCAGGATGATAATAACCAGGGTCCATCAATGGATGAATGGATAAAGAAGTTGTGAGATCTATTACACACACACACACACACACACACACACACACACACACAGTGGAATATATTCAGCTATTAGAAAGAGCGAAATCCTGCCATTTGCCACAACATGGATGTGCTCTGAGGATGTTAATCTAAGTGAGATAAGCTGGACAGAGAAAGACAAATAGCGCATGATATCACTTATGTGTGGAATCTGGGGGGAAAAAAGTTGAACTCACATACGCAGAGTCCAGAAGTGGTGGCCAGTGGCTGGCTGCATTTTGGGGAAAATAGGGAGAAGTTGGTTAAAGGGTACACATTTTCAGCGAGAAGATGAACAAGGTCTTGAAGGTCTAATGTACAGCATTGTGACTATAGTCAATAGTACTATACTGTATAATTAAAATTTGCTAAGAAAGTAGAATTTAAGTGTTCTCACACGCATAAAAAAGCAAATTTGTAAGGTGATAGATGTGTTAATTAACTACCTGGCAGGGGGGAATCCCTTCACAATATATATGTATATAAAATCACCATGATGTACACTTTAAATATCTTACAATTTTATATGTCAATTATACCTCAATGAAGCTGAAATTTAAAAAAATAAAGCTAATGGGTTTGGGAATGAGGGAGACACAGAGATTTCTGTAGATTAATTTGATCTTTTTTTAAAATACTAAAACGGCAACCATGATAATGATTATGAAGAGGGTGATTAAAGCAACTATGATTTTATAGGGTGTTATATATAATAAAACAGTGGTAGAGAAACGGGAGTGTGGAGTGTTTCTATTAGGTCATAGTCCATCTTCAAATGTGTCTTTCTAATCTCATTTCGATATATGAAAGTTTCCACTCACCTTGGTTCTTTAGATAACTCTAAATAGTGTGAACCATTAAGGGCTGAACATACTGTTATTTATTACTACCTTTAAAAAGTATTCTTAGCCAAGTCTAAGGTCATCTTCCCCTCTAAATAAAAAATATATTAAATATTTAATCTCTCATGAATATGTGCTTCTCAAACAACATGTGTTTTATAGTTTGAATTTAGTAAAATCCTTCCTTCCCCAAATATTCCTGCTATCATAACTATAGAGATTGTTTTAATATTATACACAGTTGCTTACATTAAATCACAACAAAATTCACAGGATGGACAGTATCAAAATATGGCTTGAGGTAGATATTAGAGCACTAAGTCACTGTTGAAAAACACACTCAGAAAGCTAGTTGTCTAAATCACAATATTAAACCTATAAACTGCAAAAAGAGGTATGCAGTGAATCCCAACTATTAAAATTACTAAAAAGGTAGAAAAAATTCTCGAGTGTAAAGAAACATGTTTTTTTTTTAAATTTCAACTATGCAAATAAAAAAGGTAAATGAAATAACACTGGTTTATGTTCAAATTTAGGGATCAACCTTTGACAAACCAGAAGATGGAATGGTGTTTAGAGAACAGAAAATAAATGTTATGCATTTTTACAATGTAAAATCAAGGTACAGTTGACAGAAGATGGGAGGCACCGCAGAGTAGGTAAAGATGAGAGAAGGGTATGCTCATATTTTCTTGTAAATAATGGGTGGCCACAAAGACGACATAAAATTGATGACTTAGGAAAGAAGTGGAGAGAAGTAACTATCAAAATGGCAAAGGAACAGAGAAAAAGATGTTAGCTAAATTCTTACCCTTTATGCCCAAAGCCAACAAATAATGTCTTTGACTAAAAGTAGTAGTGACAATACAGTGGTGGTTCCCAGAAGAAGTAAAAAACAAAAATATTTAAAAGGGAAAACTAGAAAAGAGAAGAGAGAATAAAGATGATGAGGCAGGTGGGAGACCGGATACAGTGGGGAAACATCTAGAAAAAATGGCATGGCTGGCTCTTGGAGGAGGGCAGTGAGTTAGCAATACCTGAAGGAGTCATGGAGCCAAGAGAAAACCACATCTTATTTTTCTGTTTTTGTTTTACATTGAGAGAGATCAAAGTGCTTTAACTCCTTTATGGAAAGAAACAGTAGAGGAAGAGATGCTAAAGATATTGGAGAGAGAGTGGAGTCAGAATTGGGGGAAGGCTGTCATCAGCTGACATGTCCTCAAGATGAGGAAGTGTTAGAAACCCATGTCCAGGAGGAGGGTTCATTGTTACAGGGAAGTGAGGTTGGGAGAAGAGACAAGGGGGTTGTGGATTTCAGTAATTACATCAGCTTCTTCTCTCTCAGTAGAAGATTTAAATATAAACCAGCATCTCATTGACATTTAGCACAGCTGAAGGAAGCTGAATCCTATTTGGGCACCGTGACCAAGCCAGGGTCTCACTTTAATTTAAAAAAAAAACAAATATATATATATATATATATATATAGAGAGAGAGAGAGAGAGAGAGAGAGAGAGAGAGAGCACGAGCGCATGAACAGGGGAGGGTCAGAGAGAGAGGGAGACACAGAATCCCAAACAGGCTCCAGGCTCTGAGCTGTCAGCACAGAGCCCAACGCAGGGCTCGAACCCACAAACTGTGAGATCATGACCTGAGCCGAAGTCAGATGCTTAACAAACTGAGCCACCCAGGGGTCCCCAGGGTCTCACTTTAAAGAGTCAGATCCAAGCTCTTCTTTTGCCTATTTATTTCATGTGGGTTTTTATGACTGGATACAATCTCCTATCTACTTACTTGCTAAGTACCTGCTCCCGTCTTGACTCTCTTCCATTGTGGTAATATTGCCTCAGGGATATATCATCAAACTAATTCACCTGTAGAGTTGGAAATCAACCTACCTACATTACTGTGTTTTAAAATAAGACCAAAAAAAAAAAAAAAAAAAAAACTACCAAAAGGAATGGTGTGTTCTATGCCTTGCCAGGAGACAGCTTTAGAGTGAAGGAAAGGCAGGTCCGAGAGTGCCTCCAGGGAGCTTAGATGTCTGATATAAAAAGAGAACTTCAATTTCCCCCTATTTCTTGTGTTTAGGACCTCAGCTTTTATTATTTTCTACCAGTCAAGAAAAGGGGAAAAAAATAAAACCACGCCATTCTGGAAAGAAGTGAGCTCATTTCTATCTTAAGAAGGGGAAAGCTTGAGGCGCCTGAACAATATACTCTTGGTTTTGGCTCAGGTCAGATCTCGCAGTATCTTTCATGGGTTTGAGTCCAGAGTCAGGTTCTGTGCTGACAGTGCAGAGCCTGATTGGGATTCTCTATCTCTCTCTCTCTGCTCCTCCCCAACTCACACTGTCTCTGTCTCTCTCAACATCAATAAATAAACTTAAAAAAAGAAGATGAAGAGGAAGGGGAAATCAAGGTGGCAGAGGAGAACAGAATCTGCAGCAAGAACAGCATAATGATGGCTCAGAATTAAGGTTAAGTCAGCACAATCCTTCTGCAGCAGAGGCTGATATGGCAAAGGAAGAGAAGGGGGGATTTCGGTTGTATGCAAGCACGTGGCCTGTGTTGGGAAGAGAGCTGAAGCCAAAGCTCATCTCACGGCATCTGTATCTCTTGTCTAGTCTAACCAGGAGAATCAAAAGTTAACAAATGGATGCTGGGGGGGTCAAAATCTAAATACAGCAAGGAGCCCCAGGTACTTGAGCAGGAGGTATGCTAAACCCATGGTCAATCTGCAGCCACGGAAACAATGAGCAAAGACTGTTTTCTCTTCCCTGAAGGAGCAGACACAGAGCTTCAAGGGGAGAGCAATGGCTGTGTTAATAAATAAAAGGAAAACAAATGGAAGGATTTTTCTTTAAAACTGATTTCTAGGATTTTCTTTGTTGATACAGACTGTATTATTGATGGGTCCATGTGAGAGTGAACTCCTTTGAGCTTATCTCAGGATTGAAGGCAAGGTAGAGGGGAAGGTCAGTTTCATGGACTTGAGGCAAATTTCTTCATCTGTAGTTTGGGGTAATAGCATCGTTCTTGTGACAAGGGCATTAAAAAGACGCTTCTTTCCTTTCATAAACCATGACAATGCATTTACAGTTTTGCTTTATGACTGGAAAATTTTTAGAAAGAACAAAGGGAATATAAGCAAAAAATGGTGAAAAAATAGCCTGGGGAGATTAGATAAATCAATGTAAATAGTTCTACAATTGTTTTTTTTGTCTCTGAGAAGAGTGAGTTTTTTTGGTTTTGTTTTTGATTTTGTTTTTAAATATATCAGGGATTCTGGAAGTCGAGATGGGGTCCTATTTCCCCAACTGTCAATGTTCATGTTTAGGTGTTCCCAACTTCTAAATTCCCCTAAATTCATGATCATTGTGTAACTTTTCCCTTAACTTCCCTGAATACCTTTGAACTGTTTACTTGCTTGAAACCTTGGGAAGCCTTTAGAAAAAGTCCTCATTGGGTGCCAAGCAGGCATTGTGCTGTGTGTTTTAGCTACATTCTTTCCCCTAATTCTCACAAGAAGCCCTCAGACCATAACATCACCCCCTTTTACAAAAGAGGAAACATGAATTTAAAAGAACATGACCTTGGGAGTGGACTTTGAAGGTACCCTGCCTGGGGGTGAATCCCAGTCTCCTATTTACTAACTGTGTGATTAAAAAAATTTTTTGTTGATGTTTATTTATTTTTGAGAGAGAGAGAGAAACAGAGCACAAGCGGCAGAGGGGCAGAAAGCAAGACACAGAATCTGTCTTGCTCTGAGCTGTCAGGCTCCAGGCTCTGAGCTGTCAGCACAGAACCTGATGTGGGACTCAAACTCACGAGCCATGAGATCATGACCTGAGCTGAAGTTGGATGCTCAACTGACAGAGCCACTCAGGTACTCCTGTAACTGTGTGATTATGAACAAATGGCTTGACCTCTCTATACCTCAAATTTCTGATCTGTAAAATGGGAATGATAATCGTATTCATCCCGTACGATTATTAATAGAGTTGAAAAGGGAAAATTCATGTTAAGTACTCACAGTACCTTGCACTAAGGGGGCTTAGCATAAATATTAACCACTGTTACTGTTCTGGAACAGTTTAAATAAACCACATCTAACAGCCAGCAGCACATCCTGTAAAAAGCAAGCCATCCTGTCTCCAAAATCAAGAGTTCTCCACTATTGGGGTGTCCACATATCATGTATTGTGACATTTTATGAATTCAATTGAAACAGTCTTTGGAAGAAAATTATTATAACTTAAAAATGATCAGAAAATTCATTTGAGAAATTTAAAGGTGGCAGAATATTTTACTCTTCTTATAATTGAAATTGAAGGATGGATATATACAATTTGCAAATAAAATAAAAGTGCACATACAGTGATTTGACATGAGTGTCTCAAATAATGAAAATGGCAAAAATGTGTCCTTCCTTGCAAGGGTAATGAACAATTTACAAGAGAAGAAAATGCAATCTGCAGCTCATTAAAATCTTAGCAATAAGCTCCCTGTGGTAAAAAGAAACTTATTAGGGCTCCAATGCACGTTAGGTGAGGTGTGATGACAGCAGACTCTAGGAGGAGCTATATTGGGGTGAGGGGAGCAGTTAAAGGGATAAAGAAACAGAACAGAAATACGCTGCCTCTTTCTGTGCCTCTGAATGAAAGATTAAAGAGCCATTTAGGGGCTGAGACTGGCCAACATTCCCTGTGTAAAGGCAGATGATTCAAGGGAGCCCTACTTTGCACAGGGATCACAGAATGGAACACGCGTGCTTCTCTGACTTTTTTGGAACCAGGCGTTTTCAGACAGTTGAGCGTCTAGATGGATATCCTGCTTATACTTGACACTTCTTTCTTATACTTCTGTTCTCCTCTCCTCACCCTTTCTAAGGATTCAGAATCTGAGCTCGATTCCCAAATCTGTGTAGTTGTGTGATGTTAGGAAAATCACTCCACTTCTATGGGAAGGAAGGTGCAAAATGAGAGCCCAGAGGAAAAGCAATCCTCTCTCTCTCTGGCAAAATCATAAAAAGGATCATTTCCCTGAGGTTCTTGCCCCTGTGTAGGAGGTTGCTGAAGAGGAGGAGAGGAAGGGAATTACAAATGAAGGGAATGGAGGAGAACCAGGCGGAAGTGTGGCTGCAGAGAGACAGGTTCATGGCTCATGGCTCATCCTTCCTTCTTTGCAATGTAGGGGCCCAAAAGTGCTTGGGAATTTGGAGGTTTTCAGATGTTTGAAAGATGATATGGAACACAGTTTTTTTTTTGCTGCATGATACACTTGATGGCTCTGGACAGTGCCACATAATCAAACCAGTGGTTCTGCAATAAAACAGATGCTTCTTTCTGCAAAGTGGAGTAAAAAAAAAAAAACACCATAATTAGCTTTTTACCAGTTCAATTGGTTGAATTCAGTCAAGTTTAACTATTCCTGTTAGGACAGTTTTTCTTACAAGCATTGCTACCTCAGGTCATATCCTTTGTGTCATAATTAAATTTCTCTCTTACCTTTGGGCAATGGCCTCTCCCCCACTCCCTGTATTGCTCTATAGTTTTCCGTGAGAATTTGGAAAACAAATGCCAGATTGTGCTGTAGAGAGTAAGTGGTGGATAGATGCATGCACCAGAAATTAACATACAGGTTTTCAAAATGTCACTGTTGCAGTTTTTTGTAACTGAGAATCTGTGAGGTTCCTTTCCAGCTAATGTCCTTTAAAGTCTAGCATTCAAAAGGAATTTCTTTGTTTATTCTGTGCACCACCCCACACCCATATACACAGGCCTGATTGCCATGTGCCTGGTTTTATTGTAACCATCTAAGTCATAAGAAGGTGGATGCATATAAGGAGAGTTAGAACTTTTTGAGATGTTTACATTGTATCATTTCATAGATTGAAGCAAGAGAAGATACATTTAGAGGTTTCATAGGGAACAATGTGTGGGTGCACCTTACTAGACTATCACAGTAGTTCTCAAAATTGTATGTGCTTCAGAATCATCTAGAGATCCTCATTTCAAGCATTTCTGATGCAGGAGGTCTGGGCAGGAGACTGAGACTTTGCATTTCTATCAAGTTCCTAGGAGATGTGCTGGTGCTGAGACTATCAGGCTGTAGCACCCTGGGCGGGGTGGGGGGTGGGGGGCTGGTCAGCCACTGGTGGAGTGAAGGAGACCAAGACATAGATCTGCTGGGTGCGCTAAAGGAAAGGGCAGAGGTACCTGAGAACACTCAGAAGATAATAGAGATAAGAAGGAGCAGAGCAACAGAGAGCATCAGAAATGTGCCTTCCTCCTTTGCAAATCACAAGATTAAAAGCAGATGGCTTCAGGGGCCATCTGGGAGTCTCAGTCGGTTAAGCATTTCTCACTGTTCTTGAGTTCGAGTTCCGCATCAGGTTCCTCACTGACAGCGAGGATTCTCTCTCCCTCTCTCCCTGCTCCTGCCTCATGTGCTCTCTAAACAAACAAACAAACAAATAAACTTTAAACAAAAAGCAGATGGCTTCAGCATAAGGGGTTGTCAAGCCTCTTAGAGTGCAGTGCAAGGCAAGAAGCAGAAAAGGGGTCACTGAATCACACTTATGACTTACTAATGATGGCGTTATGGGGAGGCAGAGGGAGGAAGGATAAAGAGATTGAACTCTAACACCAAACAGCCCTTGGCTCAAATCCAGGGTTTCCAGTTTCCCCAGGTGGTTCGATTTTTTGTAAGTGAGCTAATATCTCTGAAACTCAATTGCCTTCTCTGTAAAATAGGTGCAGTTGTACTAGCTTCATGGAAATTAAGTACCCTATGCCAGACACCTAGCACCTTGTTATTAAAGAAATGAAGTATCAGAATATTGCTTTTGGTCACAATGTGAGAATAGGCTAACGATCATCAGAAATCTGGAGCCACAGATCACATTTGATACGTGTTTGTATCCAAACAGAATTTACAGTGTTTAGATTCAGGTCATAAATTTGAAGGGTAACATTTCAGGAGGGCAGCAGAGATGCTGGCCCTTGTGTCACGGAGTAGAAGAATGAATCTTGGGGACAATGAGAGTGAGCAAAGCAATAGAGTTTATTGAGAGAAAGTATAAAGCTCTCAAGAGTGAGAGGGGCTGCAACTGAGTAGCTACTGAGGAATTTTGTCCTCGACTTTTTATTGAGACCTTATCAGAAAGTTTGTGAAACTCCACTTCTGTCACCTAGCCCAGGAGGGTCCAGAATACCCACATCCTTTGTTTCTTCCCCCAAATACCACCGCTGCTTTAGCCTCCCACTTGCAGCTGCAGTCTGCCTCCCCGAAGGTCCCTTATCTCTCCCTGCCTAATATTAACCCTTTCCTTATTCAGTAAGAGGGAATTAGAAACTGCAGAATGGCCTCAATCCCTCACTCTCGGTTATTGGGGATGAAGAGAAATGGTTGATCTAGAGCAAAAAGTTGTCACTCATCATATGACCCAAGAGCCTTGAAGGAAGTTTAAGAATGTCCATCAGATGATCAAAGGTCTATTCCCAGACTCTAGAATATGTGATTCCAAAGATAACAGAAACAACCACAATAATAAAAACAATACTAAGAATAGGTATTTATAGAATTCCTTCTAAACTTCTATGTGCCAAGTTGAGGTCTATGTGTATACATACACCCATTTCTGTGCACGTATGCGTGCACGTTGCATGCATTTATTAGCCCTCCACAGAACTATATGATGGATATTATCATTATCCCAGCTCACTTTGGGAGAAACTGAGATATAGACAAGTCACAACACATGTAAGAAAGACTCCACATCCATAAATCTCAACATTTGACATTAAGTAAGTCTGGAATCAGCCCCCAGTTCTCCTGTACCTTGCCCTGTCTGTGTTTGTTCCTTAATATCTCTTGCTTCATTGTGTCAGCTTCTTAGACACTCCAGTCTTTTTTATCTAAGAGTTCAGTCCACTGGTTCACGACCCTTCACCATGTTCCCTGACCTTATCTTTTTATTCCTGGCATGTTGCTTTTTTCTAAATTAATTCTTTTTTTTTTTTTTTCCAGGAGAGAGAGAGAGAGACAGTGTGAGCAGGGGAGGGTCAGAGAGAGAGGGAGATACAGACTCTGAAACAGGCTCCAGGCTCTGAGCTGGCAGTCAGCACAGAGCCTGACGCAGAGCTCGAACCCATGAACCGTGAGATCATGACCTGAGCCAAAGTCGGATGCTCAACCAGCCACCCAGGCGCCCCTTCTAAATTCATTCTTGATAAATAACCTCTGAGGACCAACTCGGCACAACAAAATTGTTGCGATCCGTGTTATCTCCTGTCGTGGAGGTGGGGAGTAATACAATATCAACCATCCTTGTGGAGGAAGTCAAGGTGATCACCAACTTCCTGGCCAAGGGGACTAACTTTTAGAGCAGGGATTATCAACAGAGTTTCTATCATTAATCCAGGCTGCAAAGAGAACACCAGCCCGGGTCACTCACATGACTGCCTTGCTTTAAGAGAGAAGAAGGTTGACAACCAAACTTTCTTGATATTAATCACCTCCTAACTAAAACTCTAACTTTCTGGCTGACATAGTGTCTCATTATTTTCCGAATTATGTCGCTTTGCCTCTCAATACCCAACACCCCCCAACTCCATCTCCGCCTCCAGCTTCAGAAGTCGCTTTACACTCTGTCCCTGGAATCCAGTGAGAATGAATAATACTTCAGTGTAGAAAACGAGCAAACACGAGGATTCAGTAACTAAGACATTTTATTCTAAGGAGACCAAGTCAACAGAGTTTGTTTCCTTAAGCTAAAAATCTTCAAGAGATAATTAGCACCCTAAATTGAAATAGAACACTCGTAACTATTTCTAGAGATTATCATGCTGGTGAGGTTGCTTGAACTTCAAACTTAAATCCAGCTTAAAATTTATTGTTTGGTGACTTATGGCTACTCAGAGATATTGCTGAACAGTGAAATTCTTGAATGCATTTTTATATAGATGGAAAGGGAAATTCTCTCCTATTTAGGGTACATGACTTCCTCTGATTTCATAGCCTCCAATGCCTCCCTTTATCAATGAATTTATACTATCACAGTGAAATAATCTATTTATAACTGCTTCCCCCACTGGTCTATGAGCTAATGGGACCTCATCGTATTCACATCTTCAGCATTTAACTCAGTTCCCGATATGTAAAAGGTATCTGAGTAATGTTTGTCAAATTGAACTCGATTGAAGTGGCATGAGAGGTGTTGGGAAAAGGGGTCCTTCTCAAATTAAGAGCTTTATAAAAGCTTGTGGAAATCCAACTCTCTAGGCAGGTATATATCCACTGCATACCTCTAGGGCCTATGATTAGTGACTTTGGTAATATCTGATATAAGTAGTCAAATGTCAGTTATCCAGTGTCCAGCTAATGGGTGTGCAAATTCTCTGTAGTTAACAGAGAGATGTCCTTTCCATGCAAAAGTGTGGGTAGAGTCATGATTAAGCAACTGCTCAGTTCTATTCTCCCTAACTTCAATACACAGCACTCTGTACCCTGCATTATCCATCTCCATATGCTTCGTTATTTTTTAAGGTTTATTGATTTATTTTGAGAGAGAGGGAGGGAGAGAGAGAGAGAGCATGAGTGGGGATGGAGAAGAGAGAGAGGGAGAGAAAGAATCCCCAGCTCCGTGGCTCCATGCTGTGTGGAACCCATCTCCGGCTCCATCCCATGAACCATGAGATCATCACCTGAGCCGAAACCAAGAGTCAGACGCTCAACCAGCTGAGCTACTCAGAAGCCCCTCAATATGCTACTTTAAATCAAGTAACTTAGGCTGGGTCTGGTGGACAGTAATTAGTAGATAAAGGGCTTGGGTTTTCCAGATAATTAGTTTAGAGGGAAGAAGTTGGCATTTTAGTTGATTGGGATCAGGTCAAAGAAGACTTCATTGACAGGGGTCTCTCCATATGTTTCCTCTTCTCTAAGCTTTGTGAGCATAGATGACAGGCATGACATTGGGAGGTCCTTAGAAGGAAAAGAGGAAGATAAGAAAATCACACCCACAGTGGGTGAGTGGAAAGAGCTATCAACAATTAGATAAGGTTTGGTGCCAGCTCCCTCATCCCCGCGGTACCCCCTGCTGCCATAATTTTGGGTTATCCATGTCCGATTCCCTTTCATTCCTTTGTTATCTGAGAGCCAACTATCACTTTCAGCACAAACTCAAACTTTCATGAACCTTGATGGCCAAGGCATATTTCTTACATGCAAATTAGATACCTGGGAGATCATTTTCTCTTCTACTTTTGAAAAATGTATCTCATCTTTTCTTTTTGTCAAAGACAATAAATTAAGGACAAACTCAAAACTGTCAGCTCTGATCCACATTTTTTCTTGACCCCCTGATGAGACTAAATTCAAAACCAATTAGCGATTTCATGACTTTCACCTTTGATGGATGGCAGTGGCTGCCTTTCTCCCCCCAGGAGTAAAATAAGAAACAGAGAGCTGAAAGGGATAAAATAGCTTTCGGATCAGAAATCCTCAGTGTCTACCAGTTTTAGTGATTACCTAGGGCAAAGTTGTAGCATTTTTCCGGCTGAGAATGGCCTTGGAGAACAAGCAGTTCTAGCATCCATCATAAAGGATGAGAATGCAGTTTCAGAGTCAGGTGACATGTTCCAAGTCACAGACACAGTGAGGGAAGAACTATGGTTGAACTAGAAAGCTTGAGATTCTCCACCTCCATCACTGAGTTTCCTTTTTTCCAGAAGGCTGCCTCCTTGGTAGGTAACAGGCAGAACTTCTTTGACACCATTGAAAAGGGTAGGTTTTGAATCTTGAAGTAGTGAGTATTTATTCCAAGCCCACAAGAAGTCTTTCTAAGGATCACTGTTGTCTCTTTTGTTTTGGGAGATTCAAATGCCTGCAGTGAGCTCTTTCTCTGAAAGGTACTTTTCTCACATTCTGTGGAAGGAAGTCACCAGCAGCGTATTTAATGAGGATATATTGTGAATCACTGCTTTCTCAATATTACTGTTGGCCTTTGCTCATCCTGGAGTTCACGACTTTCACTTTTGATGGATGGCAGCAGAACCACCTTTGGTTCAGGTCATGATCTCACGGTTTGTGAGTTTGAGCCCTGTGTCAGGCTCTGTGCTGGCAGCTTAGAGCCTGGAGCCCGTTTCATATTCTGTGTCTTTGTCTCTCTCTCTGCCCCTCCCCTGCTCACACTCTATCTCAAAAATAATTAATGACATCTGTGGAACACCCCAGTTAGGATGATATTTCAGTGTTGATTTTTGGCTTGGGGGGAGTGTCAGGCTCAACAGTGGACAGAGTTACCATATCCAACATGATGTCTCTATGCTAATAACATAACACGAAATAACATAACAGAAATAATAACAACAGTGACCACTCATTGATCATTTACTTAGTAAAATGTGCTGTATTAGATCCTATGGTGATCACTCGTTATATATCATTATTTAACATTGTAACAGTCATGAAAATGTGACTTGGAGACCTTCAAAAACAGGGCACTTCCTTTATGAAAGGCCTTACCTCCCATGCTCTGAAGTCTATTGTCACCTTTGCATGAAGGCCACTCTTCCTGTGGCCACACTTTCAGCCAGTGGCTGAGTGTGGTAGGGATACAAAGATCAGACCACTTTTGGAGACATGGCTCTCATCTGATGGCTGACCTTGACTGGAAGACTCCTTGACAATGGCCTTGCTGAACATTCCTGAGACTGTCTGGTAGTCTAGGATGCTTCCAATAACTTTCCTTTCCTCCTCTTACCTCCACTAGGATTGGGGCTGTTCCAGATCAGCCTCCAGTGTTTCCAGCTCCTATTTTCTGGTGGAGTTTCCACCTGCTAAATCCTTGGACATTTATTCTAGTTGTGGCATCTGCCTCTTGGAGGACGCAGACTAATACAAACCCTTACAATGACTCTGTGACTACAATGAATCTGTGGCTGATTCCAGACTCTTCCCTTTAAATGATATGTTTTCTTAACATGAGTAGACGTATAACACACAGAGGTCATCTGCCCTCTGAAAAAAGCAGAAAAGCTCCTGATATGTGGACTCAAAGTCAACTAGATAGAGCTATTTATAAATAATGAACTAGCTAGAATGTTTATAAATAAGATGATAAATCAGAGAAATCATCCAGAATGAAGCACAATGGGATAAAGATATAGAATAAGAGACATGACATATAATTCCCAGATGTTGCAAAAGGAAAAAGAAAAAAAAAAAAAGGAGATAGAGAAGAATTTGAAGAAAGGAGATTTTTAAATGAGTTCTTAGAAATTGCGCCTTAGAGAATTTGATAACTTGGCCAAATGAAGTGAGAGAGCTCAGATTCACACATGGCTCTCTCTCAGTGTTCAACACAGCTCTTAAAGCATGCTGGCCTCCAACTGACTCTTTCTTTCTTGGTTATTTCACCAATTTGGTTTTTGAACACACATCCTGGAACCTGTTTTTTGTTGTTGTTGTTGTTTGTTTGTTTTCCCATGTTTCTAAAATTCATCTTATACTCAACTCAGCTTCATACACTATTGATATATTTTTATATACCAATCTGTCATTGAATTGAACATAGTTAGGCTTCTTTCCATCTTTATATCATTTGCAAATGGATTGGCTCAACATCCTGAAACAGGACTTTAGAAATCACTAAGATCAGATCAGTTGTCAATCACTGAGTTTTATTATTTAATCCCTCTGCTCCCCAAACTGTGCTAGTCACTTTGAAGGAGTACAACTGAATTATGTTACATAGCACCTTCTGCAAAGTTTGCTGTGTTGGGTCTATGAAAATACAAAACAATAATTCAATTCATTCAGCAAATAAATAAACTTAATAAATAAATAAGTCCTAATTTTATATTGATTAAAAAAAAAAGGACTAGTTGTTTTCATAAATATTACACAGGTATAAGACTCAAAACTTATTGAAAGTTTAGTAGAAGAACTTTCTAATTTATTTCACAAGACTATTATTAATTTTTTTAATTAAGTAGGCTCTTTGCCCAACATGGAGCTTGAACTCATGACCCTGAATTACATACTCTACTGACTGAGCCAGCCATATGCCCCTCATTTGATTATTTTTCAAGTCAAATATTCATATTACTGACGAGCCTGGGGAGCTCAGTCGGTTGTATGTCCAACTCTTGATTTAGGCTCAGACCATGATTCCAGGTTTATGGGATCCAGCCCCAAATCAGGCTCTGCACTGAGCATCAAACCTGCTTGAGATTCTTTCTCTCTCTTCCTTTGCCCCTTTCCCACTTACTCACTCATGTTCTCTCTCTCTCTAAGATAAAATTTAAAGAATTTATATTACTGATACATTTTTAATTTTTAAAAATTGAAATATACTTTACATGTGACAAAATTTATCCTTTTAAAGTGTACAATTCCATAGTTTTTAAGTGCATTCACACAGTTGTACCACCATCATCATTAATTCCATAACATGTTCATCAATCCCCCAAAACACCCATACTCATCAACATCGCTACCCATCCTCCCCTTCACCTACCTTTTAGCAACCGATTTACTTTATTTTCAAGGTTCCTACTGGTAAAACTTTAATTGTAAACTTTCTATCAATCTTTGTCATAAAAAACTAGGCATGTTTCCAAGTCTAAATACCTTTTTATATTTACACTGAATTCCAATGTAAGTAAGTAGCGGACCAGTGCACAAATCCAAATTAATGGTGGTTACAGTCATCAGCTTTTAACTCAGAAAACTAATTTCTCCCCTTCTACTTCAATTCAACTTTTATCAACAGTTTGGGGATGAAAGAGGAAAGAAATCACTGATGATAATTACACAGAATGAATATTTCTATGAAATTAATAGAGTTGGTCATATCTCCCATTTTGCTGTGAGTTTCATGAAGTTCAAATTAAAATTTGAATGTATATTTAGCAATCAATTAAGGCATTATAATTAATATATTTAAATTATTTACCTTCCTCTGGCTTTGGACACATTAATATTATTATCATTATTCTTGTTGTTTTGACAAAATTATCTGGTTTTGACTTTCTTGTATATTTCACTTTTTTATTCCATTGTACAGATTTTTATAAGCTATTTATTATAGTTTGAATCTTGAGGTAAGGTATAAAAACTTTCTAATAAAAATGTTTATGAGAGTTGAATTTGGGCTATAAAAATAGTATATTATGGTTAAGTGTGTTGTTGAAAATTATTTCTCTTTAATAATTTTATTTTTCTCGGGGCGCCTGGTTGGCTTAGTCGGTTAAGCGTCCGACTTTCGCTTAGGTCATGATCTCGCGGTTCGTGGGTTCAAGCCCCGCATTGGGCTCTGAGCTGACAGCTCAGAGCCTGAAGCCTGCTTCAGATTCTGTATCTCCCTCTCTCTCTGACCCTGCCCTGCTCACGCTGTCTCTCTCTCTCTCTCTCTCCTAGAAATAAATAAAAATTAAAAAAAAATTATTTTTCTCACCTAAATTATCCTACTGAGTTTTTGGTGAGTGTGGCTGATAAGAGTTGGAAAGCATTAGCAAAAGAAAGGAAAAGGGCAATTTCTTTAGAATTGTCACCACATTCCATTCATTTGTTATCCTTTAGACCTCAGACCATGGGATATGATCAGTCAGTATTTGTATAGGATTTGATATCAGTTTCTGTTTTCTTTCTTTTGGTAAACATTTTTATTTTTATTTTTGAGAGATGGAGAGTGACAGATTATGAGCAGAGGAGAGGCAGAGAGAGGGATATCCAAAATCCAAAGCAGGCTCCAGGCTCTAAGTTGTCAGCACAGAGCCCAATGCCAGGCTCAAACCCATGAACCCTGAGATCATGACCTGAGGCAAAGTGGGACACTCAAATGCCAGAGCCACCCAGGTGCCACTGATATCAGGTTTCATTCTGGGTTCTGGAGAAGACTCTAGAGTTTTCTTTTCTTTTCGTTTCTCTTCTCTTCTTTTCTTTTATTTCTTCTCTTCTCTTCTCTTCTCTTCTCTTCTCTTCTCTTCTCTTCTCTTCCCTTTTCTTTTTTCTCTAAGCCTGATTGTCATCTTTGCTAACTGTATTTTCTGCCAGCATTAGTTGAGAACGTGTCACTGCTAAGAGTTTCAGTGGTTCTTACTAGGGGCCATTTTGCCCTTTGAAGACTTTTTTGGTTGTCACAGCTGGGGATGGTGGGTGTGACTGATATCTAGTAGGAATCCAGGAATGATGTTAAACACCATTTGATGCACAGGAAAAGTCCTTACAATAAACAATTATCTGACTTAAAATGTCACTAGTCTTGAAGTCAATAAACTCTAGGCCAAAGACTTATTTTAAACAAGTTGGTAGGCATAGTCTTGGAAATGATCTGTCATACTTTCTCTTGGATCACTTCCTCTGTGGAAAGCCAGATCCATAAGAACCCACAAACAATCCTATGGAGAGGCCTGGATTGGGAGGAACTGATATCTCCTGTCAACAGCCAACACATACATGGGGCGCCTGGGTGGCTCAGTCAGCTAAGCATTCGACTTTGGCTCAGGTCATGATCTCACGGTTTGTGAGTTAGAGCCCTGCGTCGGACTCTGTGCTGGCAGCTAGCTCAGAACCTGGAGCCTGTTTCAGATTCTGTGTCTCCCTCTCTCTCTGCCCCTTCCCTGCTCTGTCTCTCTGTCTCAAATATAAATAAAACAAAACAAACAAACAATAAAAAAAAAAAAACCCAGCCAGCATGTATTTAACTGCCAGCCATGTGAGGGCGCCATTTTGGAAGAGGACCCTCCAACTCCGTCAAGCCTTCAAATGACAAGTCTAGCTAATACCCTACCTGTAACCTCATGAGAGACCTTAAGCCAGAGACATGCACTTAAGTCACTCTTGAATGCCTCACCCAGAGACTCTGTGTGCCATAATAAATGTATTGTTGTCTCAGGCTTCTATGTTTTCTAGTAACCTGTTTTGCAGCAACTAGTAGCTAATATCCTGCTCCAATGGCATATTTTCAGTTTCCTCACTGTTTATTCACCAACTCTGGGAGGTGACAATTGCTTAAATTTCCTTCTGAAGTGTGACATGAAGAATCTAAGCAACATTCTTTCTATAATCAGAAGGAGTTAAAAGAGTTATGGAAAGAGTGGAGTTTCCTCCCTGGGCAGTCAAATAATGTTTCTGAGAAGTGAGCCCATTGTTTTCCTCAAAAGCATCTGAAATGTTGGATGAATGGATTATCAGCTAACTCAATCAACCTGTATCTTGGAGAAAGCCTATTTTAAAGAACAGGCCAAACTTTGTTATACCACCACAAATTAGCTCTTTACCTTATTTCTTGTGCATTTGTCTCTTCTGAACAGAATGCCAAAACTTGTAGATATTTCATTCCCTCAAAAACTACATTACTGCAAAGGCATTTTTGTGCTCATAGAACTTCACTTATCTAGAAAAGGGATTTCTACTTTTTTCTCCTTATCTCCACCAGTAAGTATTTAAAATTTTTTTAATCTTTATTTTTGAGAGAAAGAGAGACAGCACGAGCAAGGGGGGGGGCGGGGCAGAGAGAGAGGTAGACACAAAGTCAAAGTAGGCTCTAGGCTCTGAGCTGTCAGCACAGAGTCCAACGAGGGGCTCGAACTCACAAACTGTGGGATCATGACCTGAGCCAAAGTTGGATGCTTAACCAACTCAACTACCCAGATACCCCAGTCAGTAAGTATTTTAATTCAGATGACTAGTTCTTATTTTAATCACATCCAAATGAACCAGGCTGGGAAACAGCACATTGTTAACATTTATAGTATAATTTATTATTTAATTAACAACCAACACATTGCTGATAATTATAATACATTGGGGTCAAGAGGACAAGATGATAATAGTGATTTGATGAATGCTGTGGTAATAATAAGTTCAGAATTGTTTAAAAATCAGCAGACCAGTTTAAGAACCATAAAAATATAGACTTAGGAGGAAATGATTTCCTTGTATGAGTCATGAAGGACAGCTGTCTGAAAAATAGTGTGTTAACCATAAAACATGACCAAGGAATTTTGACATAATGATAATTTGTTCAGAATTCCCAGAGACATTCTACAATTAAGATAATGCCATTCAAATCTCCCTGAATTGGTGTAGCAAAAGCTCTGCAATTGAATTGCTGGTAAGATATAGAGGCTGTCAGCTTTCAGTTTCATGTTGGTGACATCAATCTGGGCATGACTTAAATTAATCTGCCTCTTTATTCAAATATTTCTGTCTTCTGTAAACTGTGGTTTCCTGAATGATAACAAACAACGCTTTATTCATTATTTTTTTTCCATATTGCATTGTTGAACAAATAGAAGGCACTCAGCTAATATTAGTTAAAGTTAGAAAGAAGGCAGGGAAGGAGGGAAAAAGATGGAAAAGAATGTCATCAAATAAGACATAAAATGTCCAACTTAATAATAGATTTTGAGAGTGTTCTGTCACTAATTCATCAAATACTGAAAGCTTACAGTTTCAGAATCCAGTTAACAAAGAGAACTTTTGATAGTTCCAGTCTTGAATACCTTACAGTTAGACAGAAGTAATAGAAAATCAGTCAGTATGAAATTATGGTGGCAATTTATTAATTTAATAATAAAGGCTTAGGGAAGAACTTTATGGAAAGACAAAGAAGGTACCAAATACCTTCATCGGGCAAACGAGATTGAGAAATTTGATTGTAAGGACTTCAAAGAAGCTGCCAGGCGTCAAGGCACAGGAGGATATTAGAAAGACAGGCAGTATATGAAAGGCAGAAAGATAAGTAAGAGACTGATTTTTGCAGAGACAATAACATGAATGTGGCAGGTTGTTTTATTTTTCTTATTTTCTTCTCTCCTACTGTAAGAATTTTCAATGCCGTGTGTTGCCAGGTGACTTCTGGTGCCACTCTCCAGTATATAGAGATGGCTGTACATCACTGATGTCAAGCTTGGCTCTATGACTTGCTGCTGGCAGGAGAAGGAAATAAAGTGACCTTATCCTATTCAAACAGAACCTTTAAGATCCTTGTGTGGTTTGGATGTTGTTTCCTTTCTTTTTATTGTAAAGTTGAGGTAAGGGCGGATTCTTAAAGCTGAGTTGTGAAGTGAAAAGAGGCTCTGAACAGATCCCAGCAACCTGCAGTTGCTGACATATAAAATGGGAAAGAACTAAACTTTTGTTCGGAGGTCATTGAGATCAGGATTGCTGTTGGATTATCACAGTATAACCTGATGAAAGCTTACAAAAACAGTCATCAAAATGATTAAACTTTACATTGCCAATGGCTATGATCACTCTAAGTATATGATTCTGTACACTGTAGCCGTCATTATGAGTGTGAAAACTCTCCAACACACACACGAGCTTTGGAACTGATGTGCAGTAAAAGCACAAGCTAAATTTCTTGAATACTTCATTCAGATCTCTTGCTGGGATCTCACGTTCACATGCTTTTTGCTATTTGTGGACTGTGCTGGTACCATGTAAATTGTTTCTGTTATTTATTAAGAAGCATCACATAGGGGTGCCCGAGTGGCTTAGTCAGTTAAGTGTCTGACTTCAGCTCTGGTTACTATCTCATGGTGCATGGGTTCAAGCCCCGCGTTTCGCTCTGTGCTGACAACTTAGAACCTGGATCTTGCTTTGGATTCTGTATTTTCCTCTCTCTCTGCCTCTCCCCCACCCATGCCCTGTCTCTCTGTGTCTCTCAAAAATGAATAAATGTTATAAAAATTTTTAAAAAGAAGCATCACCTATAATAGGAAATTCATCAATTTAAACATTTTTAATAGAAGCATAGTTAATATACAATATTAGATTTGTTGCCAATGTATGACATAGTGACTTGACAATTATATATATGATGTAGTTGAGCCCACCATGATAAGTGTGGTTATCACCTGTTACAATACAAATTTATTGCAATATTATTCATTATATTCCTTTTTTTGAAATAATTTTAATGTTTTATTTATTTCTGAGACAGAGAGACAGTGTGAGCAGGGGAGGGTCAGAGAGAGAGAGGGAGACACAGAGTCTGAAATTGGCTCCAGGCTCTGAGCTAGCTGTCAGCACAGAGCCCGACACGGGGTTCAAACCCACGAACCGTGAGATCATGACCTGAGCCGAAGTCGGATGCTCAAATGACTGAGTCATCCAGGTACCCCTTGATTATATTCCTTATGCTATATTTTTCATATTGATTTTAAACTTAATTTCTATCTCCTATCCTCAATTCCAATATAATTATGGAGTATATTATAGTGGTATTTATTTCAGATTATTTTAGCCTAATAACTAAACTTGATAACTGTGAACATCAAGTTAAGAACAATGGTTAGGGTTTGCTGTGTCATCTCGAGAAGGATGAGCAGAGAGTATCTGACTACAGGCTTGTGATGGTCAACCAAGTTCATGGAACATGATAGGCTGGGGGGCATAGGAGCAAGTTGGTTTCAACAAAGAAGATCTCACACACTCATGTTTATGGTTTGGACAATTGGAATTGTTTCCAATAAAAATAAACACATTTTCCCTGGACAACTCATTGTGTATCTACTAATGTGTCTTCACATGGTGTATTCCGTAAGTAAGTGGCAATTGCCATCATGATGGTCTTTTCAGAGTCCAAAGTTGACTGAAGCAAGAAGTGAGACCAGCAAGTCTGGGCAGGATGTTACAGAGCAGGTGGAGGTACCCATGGCATTCGTAGGGTATTTGGCATGTAGGGCACATCTTTTATTTTCTTTCTTTTTCAATTCCTACATGATAATATTCACCCTTTTAAAGTGTAACCATCACTATAATCTAATTCTGGAAACTTTTCATCACTCCAAACAGAAACTACAGAAACTACTACATAGTCATTAGTAGTCACACCCCATTCCTTCCTCTCCCAACTCCTGGAAACAGCTAATCTACTTCCTGTCATTAAGGATTTGCCTCTTCTGAACATTTTATGTGAACGGAGTCATACCAGATGTGACCTTTTATGTCTGACTTCTTTCACTTTGCATGATACCTTCTTTGTTCATGCACATTGCAGCTGGCATGAGTACTTTATCCTTTTCTATAATGGAATGATATTCCATTTTGTGGAACTTTTATATTTTGTTTATCTATTACTCAGTTGATAAACATTAAGATTGTTCCACTTATCAGATATTATAAATGATGCTTCTATGTATCTGTGTATAGGTTTTGGTGTGTATGTACATTTTCATGTGTTTTGGGTATATATCTAGAGATGCAATTGCTTTGTCAGATAGTAGCTCTATGTCTAGTATTTTGAGGAAATGCCAAGGTGTTTGTCAGAGTAGCTGCATAATTTTTCATTCCAAAAGTCTTTACAAATTTTATTTCAAGTTCTTTACATCCTCTCCAACACTTGTTATTGTTCAACTTGTCAATTGTAGTCATTGTAGTATGCGTGAATGGTATCTCATTTTGGTTTTGATTTGCATTTCTGTGGCAAATAACGACGTTAAGCATCCTTTCATATAGTTCTTGGGCATTTTTGGATTTTCTTTAGAGAAATGTCTATTCAACTATTTGCCCACTTCTCTAAGTGGTGATTTGTCTTTTTATTCTTGAGTTTGAAATGTTCTTCGTGTATTCTGGACACTTGATGTTAATTAAATACATAAATTGGAAATACATTCTTTAATTTTGTGTGTTGCTCATTGCCTTCTTTAATCTTTTGAAGCACATAAGATCTTAATTTTGTTAAAGCCAGATTTACCTAGTATTTGTTTTTCTTTTTGTTTCTGATGTTTTTGGTGTAATATTTAAAAATTCATTTACTTCCATATTTTACTGAAGAGTTTTGTGGGTGTAGTTCTTTCCGTTAGGTCTTTGATATTCTTTGAGTTAATTTTTTTTATATAGTGGGGCACCTGGGTGGCTCAGTCCCTTGAGCGTCTTACTTCTACTCAGATAATGATCTCAGTTTGTGAGTTTGAGCCCTACATTGGGCTCTGTGATGACAGTTCAGAGCCTAGAGCCTGCTTCGGATTCTTTGTCTTCCTCTCTACCCCTGCCCCATTTGTGATTTGTCTCTCTCTCTCTCTCTCAAAAATAAATAAACATTAAAAAATAGAGTGACGGGGCGCCTGGGTGGCTTAGTCGGTTAAGCGTCCGACTTTCGCTTAGGTCATGATATTGCGGTTCGTGGGTTAGGGCCCAGCGTCGGGCTCTGTGCTGACTGCCAGCTCAGAGCCTGGAGCCTGTTTCAGTCTATGACTCCCTCTCTCTCTGACCCTCCCCTGCTCACGCTGTCTCTCTCTCTCTCCTATAAATAAATAAAACATTTAAAACAAAAAAAATAGAGTGAGGTAGAGGTCCAAGTTTGTTCCTTCATATGTGGATCCCCAGTTGTGCAAGCATTATTTGTTGAAAATGTTTTGTTTCTCATAGTAAATTGTCTTCGAAGCTTTATAAAAAGCTTAATTGACCCTGAATGTAATGGAATAGTGTGAACTTTCAATTCTATCCCACTGATCTGTAAACTTATTTTTTAATTTTTTAATGTTTTATTTATTTATTTATTTATTTATTTATTTATTTATTTATTGAGACAGACTGAGCAGGGGAGGTTCAGAGAGAGAGGGAGACACAGAATCAGAAGCAGGCTCCAGGCTCTGAACTCGCTAGCAGCACAGAGCCTGATGTGAGGCTCGAACCCAGGAACCATGAGATCATGACCTGAGCCAAAGTCGACGCTTAACAGACTGAGCCACCCAGGTGCCCCTCTATAAACTTATTTTTACGCCAGTGCCACACAGTCTTGATTGCTGTAGTTCTGTAATAAGTTTTGAAATTGCAAAGTGTGAATCCTACAACTTATTTTCTTTTTCAAGATTCTTTAGACAATTTTGGTTTGGCAAAAAGATTATTTGGCAATTTGGGATTAACTTGCCATTTTCTGTTAAGAAGGCAGCTGTAATTTTGACAGGGATTGTACTGTATCTGCAGATCAATTTAAAAAATACTGTCTTCTGGGGCGCCTGTGTGGCTCAGTCGGTTAAGCGTCCGACTTCGGCTCAGGTCATGATCTCATGGTTTGTGGGTTTGAGCCCTGCATTGGGCTCTGCGCTGACAGCCGGCTCAGAGCCTGGGGCCTGCTTCCGATTCTATGTCTCCCTCTCTCTCTGAGCAACCCCCTGCTCACATTGTCTCTCTCTCTCTCATAAATAAATTTTTTAAAAACATTAAATTTTTTTTAAAAAATCCTTTCTTCTTAATAATATTAAATATTCTAATTCATGAATATGGATGTTGTTTCACCTATTTTTTTATTTTGAGAGAGACAGAGACAGAGATGCAAGCAGAGGTGGGTAGGCGCAGAGAGAGAGAGAATCTCAAGCAGGCTCCATGCTCCAAACCAATTTGCCATTTGATTCCACGACCTTGAGATTATGACCTCAGCTGAAATCAAGAATCGGACACTCAACCAACTGAGCCACTCAGGTATCTGTTATTTCATCTATTTAAATCTTCTCTGATTTCTCACAATGCAATTTGCAGTTTTCAGGCACAACTCTTGCACTGTTTATGTTACATTCAGTTCTAAGTATTTAATTCATTTTGATACTATTGTAAATGATTTTTAAATTTTATATTTAGATTGTTTATTGTTAGTATATAGAGATAGAACTGATTTTTATGTTGATGGTTTCAATATTGGTAAATTTGTTTTGAGCACTAATAGTTATTTTGCAGACTCCTTAGGACTCTACAATTATGGCTTCTGAGATTAAAAATGGTAGTTTTCCCCTTTTCCTTTTCAATTTAGATTTTTTTCTTCTATAATTGCTGCCTAGAACTTCTAGTACAAGGTGGAATAGAAGTGCTGGGAGCAGAAATCCTCGTATTGGGCCTTATGGTTGAGAAAAATCTCAATCTTCTACTGTTAAGTCTGATGTTAAATGTGGATTTTTCATAGATGCCGCTTATCAGGTTAAGGAAGTTTCCTTTGATTCCTAGTTTACTGAAGGACACCTGGATGGCTCAGTTGGTTAAGCATCTGACTCTTGGTTTTGGCTCAAGTCATGATCTCATGGTTTGTAGGATTGAGCCCCATGTGTGGTTCCGCACTGACAGTGTGGAGCCTCTCTCTGCTCCCCATCCCCACTTGTGCTCTCTCTCTCTCTTTCTCAAAATAAATGAATTAAAAAATAATAAAATATTCCTAGTTTACTGAGTATTTTAATCATGTATGAGTATTGGATTTTGCCAAATGTTTATTCTGTGGGTATTTATATGGTGATTTCCATGGATTGATTGATTTTCATATTTTGAACCAAACTTAACATTCCTAACATAAATCCTTGGTCATGTTGTATACTCCTTTACATATGTTTCTCAGTCTGGTTTCCTCCTAATTTTTTTTTTGAGAATGTTTATGTCTATATTTACAAGGGCTCTTGGTCTGTAGTTTTCTCTTATGTGATATGTGTGTCTCATTTTGGTATCACAGAAGAAGTTGGAAAGTTTTACCTTCCTTCTATATTTTGGAGGAGTTCGTGAATGACTGATGTTAATTCTTTAAATGTTAGGTAGGTTTTACCAGTGAAACCATCTGATCCTGGGATTTTCTTTGTAGAAAGATTTTTGATAAATAGCTGACTCTTTTTGGCTTGTTATAGTATATTTTTATTTTCTATTTATTCTGGAGTCAGTTTTGGTAGTTTGCGCTTCTCTGGGAATACATGTGTTTTACTTCAGTGCTAATTTTTTGACACTCAAATGTTTATAGAATTATATGTGTTGAGCAAGTGTCACCTGTTGTCTATCATAAAGAGCAGCAGCCCCAGGATAATAACCCACTGCATGGTTTGCAAGTGTCAGGGCCACCAAGACAGACATGACTCACACAGGCACTGGATGGAACATATAGATGGGCTCGAGCAAGATCAGCAACAATAATGAGAATTGATTCCCTTGGCCAATGGGTTTTATCTTGTAGCTTTGTAAGAAGATGGCACTGTACGAAGCCCTCAGGCAAAGAAGCCCTTTCCCTCCCACTGAGAATAGATATATCGGTGGGGTTGGCCAGGTGCTGTATGACACATAGACTTCGAATAGAACAAAGCAGTATACATCAATCCAGAACAGGAAATGATAGGCTCAAACGTGGCAATAAGCACAACATAGATGTGAGAGTTCCTTATGGCCATGTAAGGAGTTATTCCAGGTTGAGGCTCACTTTATGCAGCTATACAATGGCCAAAGAAGTCTCACATAACTTCTTTTCATAAAAATTTATAATCTTGTCTCTTTCTGTAAGGAAATAATGGATCATCTTTTATTCCTGATTTTAGTAATCTCTTGTTGTTGTTGTTGTTTTCCCTTAGGCAGTGTGGGTAATGTGTCAATTTGTTTTTCTTTTATAGTTTATTGTCAAGTTGATTTCCGTATAACACCCAGTGCTCATCCCAACACGTGACCTCCTTCATGTCCATCACCCTTTTTCCCCTCTCCCTCCCCCTCCATCAACCCTCAGTTTGTTCTCAGTATTTAAGAGTCTCTTATGGTACTTATCAATTTTTTAATCTTTTCAAGGAATCACATTTTGGCTTTGTTGATTTCTTTCTACTGTGTTTCTATTCTCTATAGTATTTCCATTCTAATGATTGTTATTTCCTTCTTTTTGCTTGCTTTGAGTTTAGTTCATTTTTTTAAAAATTTTTAATGTTTTATTTATTTCTGAAAGAGAGAGAGAGAGACAGCGTGAACAGGGGAGGGTCAGAGAGAGTGGGAGATACAGAATCCAAAACAGGCTCCAGGCTCTGAGGTGCTTGTCAGCACAGAGCCTGATGTGGGGCTCAAAACCACGAACCATGAGATCATGACCTGAGCCAAAGTCGAACGCTTAACTGACTGAGCCACCCAGGCGTCCCGAGTTTAGTTCATTCTTATTTTCTAGTTTTCTTTTTTTTTAATTAAATGTTTATTTATTTTTGAGAGAAACAGAGCATGAGCAGGGAAGGGGCAGAAAGAGAGAGAGAGACATAGAATATGAAGTAGGCTCCAGGCTCTGAGTTTTCAGCACAGAGCCTGATATGGGGCTCGAACTCATGAACTGTGAGATTATGACCTGAGCCAAAGTCAGACGCTTAACCAACTGAGCCACCCAGGCACCCCTCTAGTTTCTTAAGATGGAAGGTTAGACTATTGATCTGTGTAATTTCATGGGCCAGACATTTCTGTGTTGAAATCCTATCATAGCCACCTCAGATGTGACTATATTTGGAGAGATCTTTAAAGAGGTGATTAAGTTAAGATGAGATCATCAGAGTGGCTCTGAGGCAATATGACTGATGTCCTTATAAGAAGAAGGAATTTGGACACAGGCATGTCCATAAAGAAGACCATATGAAGAAACAGGGAGAAGGTGGCCATCCACCATCAAAGTGAGAAGCCTCAGAAAGAACAACCATGTGAACACCTTGAACTTGGACTTCTGGCTTCCAGAGTTGAGAAAATAACTTTTAGTTGTGTATGTCACCCAGAAATGTTCTCATGAAAGCACTAGCAAATTAATACAGTATTTTTAAAATCATTTTAATATAGGCATAAATACCTAAAGTTTCCATTAAGCCCTGTTTCATAGTAGCCCATGAGTTTTATTTTTAAATGTTTTTATAGCCTATGAGTTTTTATATGTCATGTTTCCTTCTTTATTCATCTCAATGTATTTTCCAATTTCCTTTGTGATTTCTCTTTTGACCTATTGGTTATGTAGGAGTGCATTGTTTCATTTCCATATATTGGTGAATTTCCCAAATTTCCATCTGTTTTATATTTCTAATTCTGTACCACTTTAGTAGGAGAATATACTTTGTAGGAATTTAATCCTCTTAACAGTTATTCATTTTTTTTTTCATGGCTAATATATGGTCTATTCTGGAGAAAATTCCATATGGTCTTTTCAGTACTTTTGATGGTATCATATTGCCTTTTGTCCTGCATATTTTTGTCATTGCTAAGAAATTGTTAATCTTAATTGTTGTTAATCTTACTGAGGAACACATGTACATGATAAGTGCTTCTCTCTTGCTTTCAAAGTTTCTCTGCCTTTGATTCATCTGTTTCATTACGATGTGTCTAAGTGTGGATTTCTGAGTTGAATTTCATTGACCATTGTTGGCATGTAGGTTGGAGTTTTTCATCCAGTTTAGAAAATAGCCTATTTCTTCACATATTCCTTTTTTTTCCCTTTCTCCTTGTCATTTCCTATGAGACTCTGGAAACTCCTTTCTATGAATGTGATATGCTTGATGATGTCCCACATGTTTCTGTATCTCTTTATTTCTCTTCATTCTTTCTTTCTGTTCTTGAGACTGGATAATCTCCATAGAACATCTTCATGTTGGCAGGTCCTTTCTTGCACTTGTTGCAATATGCTGTGGATCCCCTCTAGTGTTTCTGTCTTTCAATTCTGTTACTGTATTTTCAACTCCAGAATTTCTGTTTAGTTCTTTCTTTTTTCTAATTTCAATTTTTTACTTTTTTAGTGATATTTTATATTTGGTAAAATGTCATTCTCATACATTCTTCTAGTAATTTATTTATTTATGTTTTTAGAGAGGGAAATGAGCAAGAGAAGGGCCAGAGGGAGAGAAAGAGAGAGAGTGAGAGAGAGAAAGAGAAAATCTTACGCAGGTTCCATACCCAGTGTGGACCCCAATGCAGAGCTTGATCCCATGATTCTGGAGTCATGACCTTAGCTGAAATCAAGAGTGGGACACTCCACTGACTGAGCCACCCAGGCACCCTTTCTCTAGTTCTTTAGACAAGGCTGCATGTGGTTCTTGGAAAATATTTAAAATAACCCTATTTCAAATCTGTCTAATGACTACAGTGCTTGGTCCTCCCCAGGTACAGTTTCTACTGATTGATTTTTTTCCTTGGGTATAGACTATGCTCTGTTGTTTCTTTCATAGCTCATACATTTTTGTTTAAGAAATGAAAAAGACATTTAAAATAATAATGTAAGATGGCAATTCTGTGAACCAGACCCTCCTCTCCTCATGATTTGTTATTGCTGATGTTTGATTTTTTTGTTTGTTTAGTGATTTTTCTGAGCTAATTCTTTTAAGTCTGTATTTTTTGTCATGTATGAACACTGAAATTTCTCTTCTATTGGTCCCCTAGTGGTTGTACAGAGATTTCCTTGAATGCCTGTAACCACTGAGGATCCCAGACTTTGCCAAAGAGCTCTGTATGCATGTTTGTGCATACCTTAAACATTCAGATAGACACTTGACACTTTTGCCTTATAATTCACTTTCTTACTTGTGCAGAGTCTCAAAGCTAGGTAAGATGAGAGTTGGAATCTTTTCAGATGGACATGTGGAAATCTCTGGACATGGACACAGCCCTACACATGGCATTTCAAGGAATATGTCAAAGGTTTTCAAATCCCCTCCTCCCCCCCCCCCACACCATGTATCTCATTCACCAGTCTTTCCTTTTAAGCTTTTTGGTTAGCTTTTTGTTTGCCTCAGCTGTTACCAGCTGCCTTAGGAAGCTGTGCAGTTAAACTTAGGAACACTTCCTCAGGAAGTTATACAATTTCCTGTGATTCTTTTTGACAGTTCCCAGGGAAAAGACTTTTTCACACTGAGTAAGCGCTGAGTGAGGTCAAATGAAGACAGTTCACATGGGGTCTTCCAAGGAAACAGTAGACTAATCAAATAATATCAATACTCTGAGAAAGAGGTTGGAAGGCACTCCAACCCCATACCACCAGCATGATAGCAAGCTGTTGATTTTTAAGGTCATCAGAGAACTGGACAGCAGATAATGAGACAAGGCAAGTTAGGACACCATCAGTCTCATGGTATCTAACAAGAATCAGCCCTTTTTCTTGAATCAACAATCTGATATTCCTGAAAGTTTTTGGTTAGTGTCCAGAGTCCTGAAATATTTGATTATGACAATTTATGACAATTTATTTGTGTTACCTTAATGAAGGACTGAATTTTAGAAATCTGCCATTTCCACTGACATCATCCAGAAATCATTTTCAGCATCATATTTTCTCTTTGCAATAAAAATTTTCCAGCTATAGTTAATGATCATTAAAATTATTATTTTCTTTTTTCACTTAATAAAAAATATCTTACCAATTTAAAAATAATACACATCAGTGGAAGAGGTAGTATTCATTCACATTCAGCAAAATATTTTTCTGTATAAGCTAAAACTGGATTTACCAAATAAATATTACACATCATATTGTGTTTCACTGTTTCCAATACAAATAAATATCCTGAATGTTTGCATGGAATGATAGGATTGAAATGAGCCAAGTGGTGTTTCTGTAATTTTATAATCAGTGTGCTGTTGTTTATTTTGAATATACTTTTTTTGTGTGCAGAATTATGAAGTACCAAAGATCTTGGAGACCCAAAGTCTCCTAAGTGAGCTTGAACTATTCTGCACCCTTATGAACTTACTTTTGTATTTACTCTCAAATAGAATACATTTCGTTAAGTATGTGTGGTAAGGGGCTGATGGTACTAACCGGTGTTATCCAAATTAACCTCTATGAGGAACATAATGTTTATTCAAGGATAAGTGTCAGTATACCTACTTGAATCTCACATATATACTATTAAAGCTCAGTGAAAACTGCCAGCAATTCTTTGCACTAACATTGTTCTGAAATTACAACTTTATTGTCTGAATGTGGGATGGACTGCTTCTACCATCTTGCCCTGCTGTGTCACCATGATATGCATTTTCTTTTCCCTCTTTTCAACATAATATGGACATGCTGTCACCTAAGCTTTCTCCTTGCTCTTGTCTCTTCACATTCTCTTCATATAATCTTTGTCTAATTCCAACTAGCCTTTCATGCTTCTGCTATAGTGTCACATCCTCAGAGAAGTGTTCTTGATCTCCCTCACCTCTGTCCCAAATCTCTTTAGGCCCCTGTGCTCTCATAGCAAGTATCTAGTATACACCTGTATTCTAGCACTTACCATACTGTGTTGTAATTGTCTGTATGCTTATCTCTCTTCTGCAGGCAGAAAGTAAATCTTATTTCATTTTATTACCAACAACTAGTGGTGCTTGTCACATATCAGTAATGCAATAATTATTTTTGGAAGGAAGGATAGGAAAATGACCACTGTTTCTCACTGAAACAATTTTATAACAATACAAAGTGGAAGGACTTGAGCAGTTGATGTAGCCAAGTATTGGTGGGCAGCATACAAAACCAATTTCTACTCTTTCATTATGTATTTATTCCCTAAGGGTGACTTCATTATTCAAAGGCATTTCTCAACGTGTGGGCAATAACTCCCTTAAGGAAATATTTCTTCATAAGATGTGTAAGATGCATGAAACTTTTATAACTTTGGCGGCAGTAGGCAGAGTGCCACACAAAAAATATAAGGAAATGATTCAAAGATGGGGCATTAAGTGGAACACAGTTTGAATTATCTAAGGCTGATGGCATGAATATCTTTATAGACTTAAAATAAAACAATAAGTAATACTTTGTATGAGTATATATATATAGTTGTATTCTTATAACGTTGTTACATTAAAATACTTATACAATTTTATTCAGATCATCAAAATGTGTAAGATACCAGAAATGTAAATATGAAACATTTAAGATACCAATACCCATAATTTTCACTATTAAATTTTCCTTATTATTATCTCAATTTCTCTCTCTTTATAGCCAGACATTATATGTATATTTTAATTCAAATTTGTATATATTTGCGTTTGTAGCTATTTAACAAAATTTATATCATATTATATACATTACTTTGCTCACCACTACCACATTGTTTGACTTTGTATATATTACTTAACAGTTTTGAAAAATATTATTTAACATTTATCATTAGCTTGGTATAATATAATATGTTCAATATTTCTTCTTTTGCAGCTTATAAATTGTTTCCTTTTTTACTTTTTTAAAATTTTGCTAATACAAGCAAGAGAAATACTTATTATTTTATGGTAAATTGTGTGTATATATGTATACACATATTTTTTTTTTAATTTTTAAAATTTTTTTGTGAGGGAGAGAGAGATAATCCCAAGCAGGGTCTACACTCAAAATGGAGCCCAACATAAGGTGTGACCCCATGACTCTGGGAACATGACCTGGGCTGAAATTAAGAACTCGATGCTCAACTGACAGAAACACCCAGGCACCCCTTGACTGCAAGATTTTATATGCTGCCTTAATCTAGAAGATTCCAAATGTAGCTCTCAAGCCCCACTTTCTCCCATGAACTTCACACCCATTTGTCGGTCTGTGACATCTATCCAATGCCTAATCTACACCTCAAACTTATCATCCCTCAAACCTAATGTTTCCTTTCCACCTGCACTGATACCTGCTCTTGTCCCTGTTATCCCCATGTCACTAAATGACAAGTCGAAACTGCAGCAGATGTGTAGGCCCCAAACTTAAAATCATTCTTGAATAATTTGTCTCCCCACGTTTGTAGAGAACCAGTCACAAAGTAAATGTTGTTATAGCTTTAATCTCAGACTTCTCTTCACAGACCCCTGTACATAACCCTCAGTGTCATCATCCAAGAACAAATACCACCATCACTCAATGTACACACACAAGCTATTTCCACACAGTTGCATGACTGAGACTTTAAAATAATCATACCTGTTGAAATCTTTCAGCGCTATTTTTTCTCACTAACAGAAAAGCCAAAGTTTTTACAATGTTCTGTAAGATCCCACAAGTTGTACCCCTAACATAAGAACATGTTATCACACCTACTTCTGCCCTAGGCTATTTCACTATTTTAGAGAACAATTTTATGGGATCTTATTGGTTGTGGAGATTGATTTATAAAAAGTGACATATTTACATTACAATAGTCCCCTCTTATCCATGGGAGATACCTTCCAAGACCCCCAGTGGATGCCTGAAACCAAGGAAAGTACCATCACTGTATATACTCTGTTGAATTCCTGCACGTACATGTATGATAAGTTTTCATTTATGAATTAGAATTGTAAGAAGTTAACAATAATAATTAATCATCAGATAGCATGATGATTACAATTGTAATAAAAGTTATATGAATGCTCTCCCTCTCTCACCTTTCTTCTTGTGGTAATGTGAAATGATAAAATGCCTATGTTATGAGATGAAATGAGGTGAATAATGCAGGAACTATGATGTAGTGTTAGGCTTCTACTGACCTTCTGACATATATTCAGAAGGAGGTTCATCTCTTTCTGGAGGGCAGTTGGCCATGAGGCAGTTGGCCGTGGAAAGGAAAACCACAGAAAGGAAAACCACACATAAGAAGGGGCTCCTGTGTTAAGTTTCTCTATTCTAGAATAAGCTATATTTATTTCCCTGTTTCTTTTTTATAGCTATATCCGTAGGAAAATTATATTATTTTTCCCCAAAACAAGTACGTATTTCTTATATTTTTCTCTATGTGTACAGCTTTTTTTGTTATTCTTAATGTGTGCCCAATTTCCTCCAACTACATTTTATAATTCATTATAATCTGACTAGAACAGGTTTTTCCAACTTTGGCACAAGTTGACATTTTGTGCCAGATAATTAATTGTCTTGTGCGTTATAGATTATTTAACAGCATCCTTGCCTTTACACACTGGATGCCAGTAGCATTCATTCCCCCTATCACGATAACTTAAAAAATGCCCTCAGACATTGCCAAATCTCTTGTGAGGCACAAAATTGCCCCTGGCTGAGAAATACTGATCTTTATGAAGGTACAGATTGGTTTTTAAATACCACATACAGCCCATTCTTGTTTGGCCCAAATATTCCCTGTGCTCCCTTTCATCTTAATCGGTTCTTAATTTAAAAACTTATGGTACCTGACATATTGGCTATAAGAAAGAGCCATGCCAAATGATTTTCTCAGAGCCCCACATAGATTAAGTCCACAATTCCAGGTAATCATGAGTCTGCAGGTTAATATGCTTTAGCAAGCACTAAGTTATGGAATGTGTGTAGACACAGGGGACTGATAACCCAGGTGTCTAGTGGGTGGTGATTTTGGCCACATGGTTTAGCTTCTCCAAGCGTGAGTCTTCTCACTTATCAATGGGACTTGGAAGCAGCTGCTTTG
Source organism: Hyaena hyaena (assembly GCF_003009895.1). Taxonomy (NCBI): domain Eukaryota; kingdom Metazoa; phylum Chordata; class Mammalia; order Carnivora; family Hyaenidae; genus Hyaena; species Hyaena hyaena. The sequence continues at coordinate 237,492 of NW_024081768.1, read as the reverse complement.
CACAAATGTTATGAAGTTATAAATGAGGTCTGTATGGCCCAGAGCACAATATATGATTGTGGCTATTATTATTTCTCTGAAATCAAAGAAGTGACAATGAGGAGATGGTCCTAAACCCTGAGGGAAGAGCTGCAGGGGTTGAAAATATGTACTCCTCCATCAACACTGCCCTGGACAATACAACATTGTTGCCTGGAATATTTATTAAATGCCCTGACTAGAAATTATGCTAGAACTGAATTTTTGAAAGTATGATGTTCAGGCTCTGCCTGTAAGAAGTCCACTAAGGTAGAAAGAAACATAGTGAAAATGATGGCCTGAACTATAACAAATGAATGAATTAGACCAGTGCAGAGGACAGAATCAGAAGGGCATGTCGGCAATGCCTCATCTCAACAGAAAGAATTGAGGTGGTAAAAATAATTATCCATGTCCCATATCTATATGACAATATTGATTTATTAAAGTAATAATTTGTTTGCAATTCCAAAATTTCCATCAGTAGTCCAAGTCTCTGGAAGTTTCCTTTTGGTGTTAGCAGCTTGTGTTATACAATGGGTCCTTTTTATCCAAAATCAAGAAATGCCTTGAGGGAAACAGACAAGCAGTTTCTTCCTTAGGCTGCTAAATTGCATAAAATAATTAACCAGAGAGCTAAGAGGGATTTGCAATTATTTGGCAAAGTTAGGATTAGTAGCAGATGAAAACAAAATAAGTACTGACTTACATAGAGGTACTCCCTCCTCCTGAGGGACCCAGCTTGCTGAACGCTGAATTCTGGTCTCTATAAAGGGAAGGAGCTATAATTCACAGCAGAAATCTATTTATTCCCCAAATAATAATGTGTAGTAATCTTTAACAACATTTCAAAATGTGCTATACGATAACTTTGTTGAGATTCTTATCAAAAGGAAGCCTCCCTATGCCAGATTAGATGTCACCTGTTCCAAGTTCTTTCTTCCTTTAGTTTTGTTAAGAAAATGGAACCCAGAGTAACAAAATGACTTGCTCAAGTTCACACAGATACTTTCTTCTAAAGTGAAAGTTAGAGCACATTTCCTGACACTGAGCCCAGTGATTTTGCACCCATTACACTTTTCTCCTTCTCCACATACTCTACTTTGTCATCTTTTTCGAATAAATGGTGCTTGGAAAAGTTCCAAAGGCAAATGCACCTTCAGTTCCATTTCGAGAGTTCACCCTGTAATTGTCACACCTGATCTCTGTCCCAGTGCCTGAACCCAATCACTGGGGATAATTTGAATCGACTGAAGCTTCTAGAGTCTGTGCATGCTGCCGTTGACCCTCCTCATTCAGACAACGCCATTGTGATAGGCAAGGTTGGCCACTGCCACTTTAAATTAGTGGTTTATCTTGAGTCCTGGAGAAAGGAAGTCCTTTCAGGGGGAGAGGATGATGAATCACACAGCGGGGAACAAATGTAACTGTGATTAATGGGACATTACACAACAACAAAAAAATAGAGCCAACTGTGTGCAGAGATAACTGGAACCACAAAGACCAACTTATTGTCTAAGGTGATGTAATTAACTTCAAGCCCCTTCATAGCTTGGATGGCTGATTCCAGTGAGCCTCTCCATTGTGGTGGTAATAATGACAAGGCTGTGCCTTCTTATTTTAAATATTATCCTATTAAGGACCATTTTTCTCCAATGCATGGCACTGATAAAATGTCAAAGACTAAGATATGGCAATTTGAAGTAGCACGATTTTAAGTAACTGTAGATTCATACAACTTTCCTTCTTTCCCAAGGAAGACAATGGAAGAAAAGACCAAACATTTGGCTTTATGATATATGAGCTTCTTCAAATATTTCCATACAAGAAAGACCCACTGATTATCTGTTTCAGTTTTATTTTTTTGGTTGCTCTGGGTAAAGTGAAAAGAAGATTTCAGAACATGTTATATTATAGTAACTGTGATAAAGAAAAATTTCTTTTTGCTTCTCACCACCTGCTAGGGTATCTTGTCCTGTTCATGCAAGTGCATTTCTCTCACCCATAAGAAATAAGTAATTGCTTTGTCTATTAGACAGAATAGTTGCTTGGATTTTTGTGAAGGTATTATGGATTCAAAAAATTATTCTCTGCCGTTCAAATAAGGGAAAATCAGTACTGTGGGTATTTTCACCCATTGCAATCTTGTCCACATTCTTCGGTTAGCAAAGTTGGAATGGAAGTCTGAATTTAAAAATGCTTGCTAATCCCTTTGCCAAGTTTGGATACTTTCCAAATGATTTGGTACCTGTTTCATTTTATGTTTTTGGAATCATTTGGCTACTAACACAGCTCACAGTATAGCAAATCTTCCACTAAAATTCTGAGATATGATATATTTGGAAGATCAACTTTGTTCCCAACTGTCAGGTGTGTTTTCCTCTTCCTGAATTTGAAGTAATAATAGCATCTTTTATTTTTATATTGTATTTATCCTTACAAGTAACATTTACCCCCTTGATTCTACTCGACTAGATCTTAAGAGTAGAGATGTGCTGTGGGTGAAACAGTGTGGACTCTGGTGTCGCCTGCCCAGGTATGACTTTCAGTTCATGCAACTATTCACATAGATATTCGATAACTTATTTTCTCCCCCTGAATCTCACTTTTCTCATCCATTAACACAGGATGATAACACTTCATACAAGTGTGTGAAGGCAGAATGAGAATATGTATGCATGGTCTTTCCACCACTGCCACCTCCTTCTTTACTAGAAGAAAGTACAGTATTCTGATTTCTTTCTTTACATGTGTTTCCCAAGAAAGGGGAAAGAAAAGAGGTAATATAGACTTTATCAAAGACCTATCATGGTTCAAGATCTGTTGTAGCGCGTTCCAGAGACTTCAGAGGATTCAAAAGATATTATCTCACTACTTGCAAATAAGGGGATTACATGTGGGGAATACTAAAAAAATGTCCTGAGATAATCAAGTGCCCAGGCCAGTGCCTTAATTTTAATACATAGTTTTTGCAGTGAACCATGAAATGCAAGCCTGACATCTAAGACCCTAGGGGAGAGCATTCTGGAAGGTGTCTCTCTGTCACGCTGCCATGATGACCTTCAGCACAGGCATGAGACCTGTTATAAACAGGCTACTCTGGCCACATTGTGGTGCCCTGACTTAGTTTTACTTCAATCATACACACACTCTCTCCTCTTCCCTCCTTGAATCCAATTCCACTCCATACTGGCCCTGCTACCATCAGTCTTGCCCCTTATTCTTCATTTTCCATACTCAGCTGGCTGTTTGCTCTTGACAACGACCCCCCAGCTATAACCTTTATTCCTATCCATGATTCTGGGCTTCACCAAACTCTCTGCATCAAGGACTGTTATAGACCAGCATCTTTCCAAGCTTGAGGTGTTTTGACACTCCTCTTATCTTTACATCTTTGTTAGTTAAGATTCACACCTAATGCATCCTGATCCTGTAAAAAAGAACTAGTGTCAGGGACGTGTAGATGGCTCAGTCGGTTAAGCATCAGACTCTTGTTTTCAGCTCAGTCTCGTTCTCATGATTCATGGGATCAAGCCCTGTGTCAGGCTCTGCGCTGACTGAGTGGAGCCTGTTTGGGATTCTCTCTCTCCCCCTCTCTCTATCCCTCCCTTGCTTGTGCTCTCTCTTTCTCTCAAAGATAAATAAATAAACTTAAAAAAGGAACCAGTGTCAAAGAAAAATTATTCGATGGCACTGTTAAAGCACATTTTAGAAGACTTTGTTCAAGGTAGGGGACCATCATGGTAGCTATAAGGGGAGCTGTGATGGAATTTTACCATGAGTTTGCAGCATGTGCAAGAGGGAGTTCATAGTCAAGAGGCAAGGTGAGGGTCAGTGAATAGAAAATTAATAAGAGGAAACTTCAGGGGTAGGGCAGGATTCTGGTACAAGCCATCTAACAGGGTTCTTGCTGAAGGTAGGCTTGGGTGATCAAACATCACCTAGGGGATGGTGATGATGAAGAACCCTATAAGATATTAAGGGTGATCAAACGTTGACGGTGTAAATTCTGGTTAAGAGACTCATCAAGATTCTTGCTTAAACTGGACAGTGCAGAGTCCAAAAGTCAGGACTAGTTGGAAAAGAGTTCAGGGAGCCTGAGTAGAGCCTGCTCAGTGAGAGAATGCTTGTCACTAGACAGATGAGGAAGGAGCATGAAAGAAAAAATGGCTTGCTTCAAGTCACATGCTTAGTTATGGAACTAGATGTGATGTCTGCTGTAGCCCAATCTACTGCCATTCCCACTAGACCAATGGTTTTTAGTAGGGAGGGATTTTAACCCCAGACATTTGGCAATATCTGGAGACCCTTTTGTTTGTAATGTTTCTGGTATCTAGTAGGTAGAGCTCAGAGAAGCTGTTAATATCCTACAATGCACAGAACCCCTCCACAAACAAAGAATTATCTAGCCCCAAGTGTCTACAGTGCCACAGTTGAGAAACTGGATTAAAGTACTGAATCATGAGGAAGTAGGATGAAGTCTCCCTCAAGTGATTTTCTGCTTTTTACGCATGTGAGAACGACTTTGTGTAGCCATGATTAAAAATGCAAGTCATGAGTCTAGAGTTCTATTTACATATTTAGCATTGATTTACTTTGTGGTTTCCTGTCCATCCCTTCGCTCCCAGCCACAAACATTTTGCTGAGAAGCTCATGTGTGTAACTATAAAGAAGGTGTCAGGAAACAAGGTTTTCCATATCAGCACTGACCACTTGTGCCTAGCGAACACTATTTATTCACCCCAGTGTTCATTCGACCTCTGTAGATACAAGGAAAAGTATAAATTCTCCAATTTGCCTGTTATGTTATAGCTACAACATCCACAGAAACACTAAGTGCTATATGTGCTATTCGCTGAGTATTAAATAATGCAGTATAAATTAATAATGTATTGTAATAACATGTTCTTTATTACCATTACATTTATATTCCTTTATTAATCTTCCTTTTGCTGGCTTTCTTTATTCTTTTCTTTCTGCCGGCCACCTGGTCAAAATGTTATACAGATTACTTGCCATATCTCAATTACTATCCCTCACTTCTTTCTTTTCTCACTTTATTTTTCTTCTCTTTTCTCAGTTCTAGCTCCCTTTTATCCTTTTTAAATGTTCATTTGTAGAGAGAGAGAGAGACAGAGACAGAGACAGATCATGAGTGAGTGCAGGGCAGAGAGAGGGAGAGAATCCCAAGCAGGCTCCACAATGTCAGCACAGTGTCAGGCACGGGGCTTGATCTCATGACTCATGAGATCATGACCTGTGACTCCCTTTTGTATTAATTTTAGGCTGCCATTTTTTGGTGTCTCTTTTATCATTTCTTCAATTACAATAGTTCCCCCTTACCTGTGGTGGATACATGCCAAGGTCCCCAGTGATAGCTGCTGCCATACACAGTACCAAACCGTATATATACTGTTATTTTCCCTGCCTAGGCATACCTGTGATTAAGGTTAATTTATAAATTAAGCACAGTAAGAGATTAACCATAGCTGATAATAAAATAGAACAAAATTATGACAATACGCTGTAATGTGACTGCAGCCTCTCTCCTCAGAATATCTGATTGCACTGCATTCACCCTTCTTGTGCTGATATGAGATGACAAAATGCCTATGTGATGAGATAAAGTGAGGCAAATGATGTAGGCATTGTGATGTCTTGTTGGGCTACTACTGACCTTCTGATGATAAGTCAGAAAGAGGAGCAACTGCTTCGACTGTGGTTGACTATGAGTAACTGAAACCATGGAAAGTATAACTGTGGGTAAAGGATTGGAGCTACAGCAATCTCCCCTCTCTCCTTTCTTGCCACATCTCTTTTTCTCTCTTAAAAATGTCCCCAGAGCACTTATAAATGAACAGAGAGAACTGGAGAAAAAAGAAGATGATTGCTGATCTTACAGAGTTCTTTCCTTTAGCTCTCTTCTACAAAATTATTGACCTTGTTTCCAAGATCTGGACAATAAAGACAGCCTGACAGCCCACACCTTCTGGAAGAAGGGAGACTTACAGAAATCACGACCGTTCAGGGCACGCAGCATAAGGCAGTGAGGCTGCCAGGTAGAGGATGTCTTTGAGAGTCAGTAGAACATTTACTTAGGAGGATGTAAGCATAAAAGTTAATCTTGCCACTACAGGGCTCCTCACTGCCTTTGGAATAAGGCACTTTAAGATTTGGCTTTTACCTCTTTATTTTGACCACTTCTATCTTGGACCAAATGCTCTTCTCTGCAACCAGAGGAGGCATGTGATGTTCCTTGAATGCACCATGTTGTTTCTGTATCTTTCTGTTTTTACCTCCAGTGTTCTTCTTTGTTAGGACTCCCTTTCCCTGGTTCTCTCTGTACAACATTCCTGTTCATTCTTAACAATTTAGCTTAGAAAGGTCTTCTCTTCCCAATCTATCTTGGCTTAGGCAGGCAGCCTCTACTGTGTTTCTAATTGCCAGCTACTTATTTCAATTAATTATATGAATGCCTTCATCTGTTGTTTTATCTTCCTTACCACTTAATAAACTTTTAGTGGGAAATGGGGCTGTGGCTTTCTCCTTTTATTATTAACCAGTCCCATGGTTTTGCAAAGTAGATGGACAATAAATAGCTATCAATGACAATAAAATGGGTAAAATAATGTCAAGAAGAAGGGAAGCCCAAATGGGATGCATTCTTGGTGTACAAACATTGCAGCCATGGAAAAATAACAATATTGGTTTCCTACAAGTATCTTCATGTGCATGGGAAAAATAATATACAAACTAGCTAGGAATTATGGAAAGAAACTTCTATTATTTTATTTTTTAACTTCCAACAATTAGAGATTTAATAGTTCATTGGGTTTTTTTGTTTGTTTTTTTTTTTTTGGTTGAATAACATCATTGCTTCCTTTGAGATAATTTCATTATCAGCATTAAACATGAGTCTTCTAAAAGGAATTAGTACTTAAATTTCACTTATTACAGGTAAAATTTATTGTTTGAGCTGGATTTGGTCCTGTATCACTTTATTCTTTCCCACCAACGTCTTTTCAAAGCAATTCATTGGAGTTGTTTTTCTCCAACCTTAGATGAAATTAAAAGAAAAAAATAAGTTTTCTGGTTACTTTCAAGTAATGAAAATTAGTCTATTTTTTTCCAATATACTTAAAAGCAATGCCTCTCAACATAGTATCAAGCCTTACATTACTCACACAATTTCAAAAGTTTCTTATTTAAAGCTTAGTCTTGACTTAAACCAGAAAGCGTGGAATGGGGGAGGGACTGTAGTTTGATTCCCTCTTTTTCACATCTTTTCTTCTCCATGCCCTAATTGCTGTTTGGGGTACCCTCTGAGCAGGAAGAAATGAAGAGAGAAGAGTTAGAGAGAGAAAAATCTCTTCTGAAATTTAAAGTTTTAATTTGGCCCAAACAATCAAAATATGTGGCTAATCCCTTCTTTATTCTGTATTTTATTGGGGGCTATTTGAAGTACCTATCCAATATCCTCGGTTCTACTTTTGTTCATCTAGGCAATAACTCAGCTTTCAGCCACTAACAGCTCAATCCCTCAGCTCCTATTACCTTTCCCATAGTGGGGATACCTTGCTTCTCTAGGCTGCTCTCTTGAGTGAACTCCTCAGGACCACTCTGTATACCTCCCTTCCACAGGGTCCATATTTGGCCCAACTGAAAATGCTTTTGCTGTAGTATTTCATCACAGGCTGTTTGTTCTCCGTGTAACTTGTGCCTCCTCTATGCTGCTGGCAGAAGGGACTTCTCAAAGCAAGAATCAAATGTCATTTGCTATGTCCCTCATCTTCTTGGCAATACAGATCAAGCTTTCTAAGTGGTCACTTGGCCTGAAAAACAAGAATACTCCTCATCTCATCTTCTGCATTGGTATTGGCCAATAGGCAATGGCGCTCTGGTGATTAATTTCAAAGAAATCCTGTTGTCCTAAGTCACTGATGTTCACTCTTGCGTGCAAAGGGATGCTTCCTTATTATTGGGTCTACTCTTTATAATTCTACCACTGAGGTGACCTGGTTGTAACAGATCATCCTTTGCTGGTGACCAGAGAATAACATATTTTGTATTTTGAGCGGCACTAATATAGGATTTCAATGTGAGTGGGAGCTGACATCTTACAGGGGCACTGTTCAGTTGGATAGAGCCTCCCATGTTAATACTGATCAATAACTAACAAACAGGAACATTTTTTTATTAGTGCCAAAGTAGACTGAGTATCTGCTAACTCCTGCTACATAACAAACTCTCCTAAAAGTTATGGTTTAACCAAACAACTATTTATTTCCCTCACAATTGCAGATCGGCAATTTGGACTGGTCTTGACTGGGCAATATTTCTAGTCCATGGTCTCACTCATGCAGCTGTGATCAGCTACTGGTTTTGTTGTGGCGTTTCAGTGGGGATGACCCATTTCTGCTCCATATGACGTTTCATCCTCTGGCACTTTCGATTGGACTTCTTCATGTGGTGGTGACAAGAGTCCAAGAAAAAACAGAAAGAAAGGAGACGCATGCCACTTATTGAGAGCCAAGGTTCAAAGCAGACACATTGTCTCTTCCATTGCATTCTTTTGCCAAAGCAAGTCACAGAGGTAATCTGGGTCTTAGGGGAGTGGAAACAGATTCCGCTTTGTGACAGAGTGTGGATACAGGAAGGGGAATAATTACATCTAACTTGTAAGCAGTCTGTTACAGATTGTCACAGATTGTCTATGATATCACTCTTTAGCTTGTCTTGATATCCATATATTCCTTTCTCATCAGATATGAAATCTACTAGCCGGAATTATGAATGGGCAAGTAATGTTTTTCTATAGAAGATGTAAAACTCACTCAGATTATCTGAGGGCTCATTTAACAAAATATGGAGATAAAAGCTCAAATGGGGGCTAAGATCTGACAATCTCTAAATGTTCTGTGGTTACACTTTCTGTGAGTCCAGTTTTGAGACAATGGATCTTGAATATTGCTTTATGGTTATTATGTGGTTATTTCCATATCTCTCCCTCTAAAATTGGGTACTTTTCTTACAATTCTCAGATTATGGGAATTGGTTTTACTTGTCCTGAGAAAATGTTCAATATATTGTAACTATCAGTGTAAGATATCAACATATCTATGGAGTTTAGCAATTGAAGTATGCCTATAAGTTATCTTTTTTGTTGCTCTTTATATCTTAGATTTTAAAAATGCTCAAAGATATGATTTTACAACCACATTCCTCTGACTGCTCTTTTGTGTGAGATTTCTGTTTTTTCATATATTTTTAAGTTTATTTATTTTTGAGATAGGGAGCATGTGTGTGTAAGAGAGGGGCAGAGAGAGAGGGGGTGGGGAAAGGGAGAATCCCAAGCAGGCTCCATGATGTCAGCATAGAACCTGATGTGCGGTTAGAACCCACAAACCATAAGATCATGACCTGAGACAAAAGCAAGGGTCCGATGCCTAACCGGCTGAGTCACCCAGGTACCATGAGAAGATTTCTTTATGCATTTTACATGTACCCGTTGTCCTACAATAATCCATCACCAATAAACCATTTACTGGCAATATTTTTGTGCTGTAGTTATTGAATTATTAATTGGTAAAAGATTATAAACATGACATGAATTATTTAAAAAGTATCTACTGAGAAAGAAGAAATCTGAATGCAGGTAATGCAAAAATATGTATGAGTTCCAGTTTGTGCAGGTCACCTTTTGGGGAACATCTGTTTGAAATATACAATGGGCATCAAGAGCTTTTACTAGATCCAGTTATCTGGCACTTTCACTGTATTATGAAAAAAATCCTTAGATTTCAAATCATGGTGGAATATTGACAGGTAATGTAAGATTCACAAGCATATTGCATATTACTTTTCCTATATAATGAATTGGTTTTATTTTAAATGTGAGATAATGGAATAGAGCAAGTGTTATATTATCAGTGTGTTTACACAATGAAAAATGTAAAAATAAATTATTATAATTTCGAAATATAGATGAACCCCTAAGAACTCTGTTGATATTTTGGTTTTGTTGATGGAATCACAAATAAAGGACCCATCTTCTCTACCAGGATTCTGAACCAACTTAGAAGTAAGGCAATGGATTCAACAGATAAGGGGAAAGATATTCCTTATATTGCCCTCAGAGGCTGGGTTGAAGATATTGTTTATATGTCTAGGCAATTAGTCTTCTTTTTTCTATTTTTTTATTTTTTTACAAATAGTTTATTGTCAAATTAGTTTCCATATAACACCCAGTGCTCATCCCCTCGAGTGCCCTCCTCCATGCCCATCCCCCCTCCCCCCCACATCCATCAGTCCTCAGTTTTTGTCAGCATTCAAGAGTCTCTCATGGTTTGCCTCTCTCCCTTTCCCCCACCATTTTCCCCCTTCTTCTCGCCCTTGGTCCCCTGTTAAGTTCCTCCTAATCCTCCTATACGTGCAAACATATGATATTTGTCCTTCTCTGCCTGACTTATTTCGCTCAGCATAACACCCTCAAGGTCCATCCATGTTGCTACACATGGCCAGATTTCATTCTTTCTCATTGTCATATAGTATTCCATGATATAGATAAACCACATCTTCTTGATCCATTCGTCCATTGATGGACACTTAGGCTCTTTCCATGTTTTGGCTATCGTTGAGAGTGCCGCTATGAACATTGGGGTACATGTGCTCCTATAGGCAATTAGTCTTCTTAATGTTTGCCAATATTAAATCCCAGACTTATAGAACCTTGTCAAACCAGTCACAGGCAAAAAGCCTTTCCCTGTAAGATTGGAGGTGAGGGCAAGAATTTGTAGAAACCTAGGCACTATCATATCAAAGTTGACTCATCTACGGAGCACGGTCAAATGGTGTGGGGCATGGACTCTGGGCTGACTCTAGCAGACCTACCTTGCAGCAAGCTATGCTTGGGTGAGATGGTCTAGCAGTAGCTGGGAAAAAAGAGCTGCATGGAGGAGATGTCAGACAATAATGTCTATATCTTGCAAAACTGAATCTAGTTTGAATGCAAGCAAGGCCAACAGGAATAAGTAGCTGAAGACAGAAAGCAGGGAACAGAGAAACTGTCTGAGAGGCTAAAAATTGTTATTCAATAGTTTGAACATAAAATACATGGAACATACTGACATGATCAAATTGCCCTGTGTTTTATACTACATTAGATAATGATTTATTTTATAACCTTTCAACATGTGGATGAGTGACTTAGAACAGAGAGAGAATAAATAGTTTGCATATATAAAAACAATAAGTTTGAAATATAAGTTTAAATTTGGGATGCTACTATATTAGGTTTGTGGAAAGAGTACTCCATTAAAATCAGGTGGCTTGCAGCATCACTCTGATTCCCAAGCCAGACAGAGATCCAACAAAAAAAGAGAACTATAGGCCAATATCCTTGATGAATACGGATGCAAAAATTCTCAACAAGATCCTTGCAAATCGAATCCAGCAGCATATCAAAAGAATCATCCACCAAGATCAAGTGGGATTCATTCCTGGGTTACAGGGCTGGTTCAACATTCGCAAATCAATCAATGTGATCCATCATATCAATAAAAGAAAAGATAAAAACCATATGATCCTGTCCATAGATGCAGAAAAAGCATTTGACAAAATACAGCATCCCTTCTTAATAAAGACTCTCGAGAAAGTTGGGATAGAAGGAACCTACTTAAACATCATCAAAGCCATCTATGAGAAGCCTTCAGCTAACATCATCCTCAACGGGGAAAAACTGAGAGCTTTCCCCCTGAGATCAGGAACACGACAGGGATGTCCACTCTCACCACTGTTGTTTAACATAGTGCTGGAAGTCCTAGCATCAGCCATCAGACACCAAAAGGAAATCAAAGGCATCAGAATTGGCAAAGAGGAAGTCAAACTTTCACTCTTCGCAGATGACATGATACTCTACATAGAAAACCCGACAGACTCCACCAGAAGCCTACTAGAACTGATCCAAGAATTCAGCCAAGTTGCAGGGTACAAAATCAACGTACAGAAATCGGTTGCATTTTTATACACCAATAATGAAGCAACAGAAAGAGAAATCAAGAAACTGATCCCATTCACAATTGCACAAAAAACCATAAAATACCTCGGAATAAACCTAACCAAGGATACAAGAGATCTGTATGATGAAAACTATAGAAAACTTATGAAGGAAATTGAAGAAGACACAAAGAAATGGAAAAACATTCCATGCTCATGGATAGGAAGAATAAATATAGTGAAGATGTCATTACTACCTAAAGCACTCTACACATTCAATGCAATTCCAATCAAAATTGCACCAGCATACTTCTCAAAACTAGAACAAACTATCCAAAAATTTGTATGGAACCACAAAAGACCCCGAATAGCCAAAGTAATCCTGAAAAATAAAACCAAAACGGGAGGTATCACCATCCCAGACTTCAGCCTCTACTACAAAGCTGTCATCCTCAAGACAGTATGGTATTGGCACAAAAACAGACCCATAGACCAATGGAACAGAATTGAGAACTCAGAAGTGGACCCAAAAGTATACAGCCAACTGATCTTTGACAAAGCAGGAAAGAATATCCAATGGAAAAAAGACAGCCTTTTTAACAGATGGTGTTGGGAGAACTGGACAGCAACATGCAGAAGAATGAAACTAGATCATTTTCTCACACCATGCACAAAAATCAACTCAAAATGGATAAAGGACCTGAACGTGAGACAGGAAACTATCAACACCCTAGAGGAGAAAGCAGGAAACAACCTCCTTGACCTCCACCGCAGCAACTTCTTACTTGACACATCCCCAAAAGCAAGGGAATCAAGAGCAAAAATAAACGATTGGGACCTCATCAAGATTAAAAGCTTCTGCATAGCCAAGGAAACCACCCAGAAAATTAATAGGCAACCAACGGAATGGGAAAAGATAGTTGCAAATGACATATCAGATAAAGGGTTAATATCCAGAATCTATAAGGAACTCACCAAACTACACGCCCGAAAAACAAACAACCCAGTGAAGAAATGGGCAGAAGACATGAACAGACACTTCTCCAAAGAGGACATCCAGATGGCCAACAGACACATGAAACGATGCTCAGCATCCCTCCTCATCAGGGAAATACAAGTCAAAACCACACTGAGATACCACCTCACGCCAGTCAGAGTGGCTAAAATGAGCAAATCAGAGAACTTTAGATGCTGGCGAGGATGTGGAGAAACGGGCACCCTCCTACACTGTTGGTGGGAATGTAAACTGGTACAGCCCCTCTGGAAAACAGTGTGGAGGTTCCTCAGGAAACTAACAATAGAACTCCCTTATGACCCAGCAATAGCACTGCTAGGAATTTACCCAAGGGATACAGAAATGCTGAGGCATAGGAGCACATGTACCCCAATGTTCATAGCAGCACTCTCCACAATAGCTAAAACATGGAAAGAGCCTAAGTGTCCATCAACAGATGAATGGATCAAGAAGATGTGGTTTATCTATACCATGGAATACTACATGGCAATGAGAAACAATGAAATCTGGCCATGTGTAGCAACATGGATGGACCTTGAGGGTGTTATGCTGAGCGAAATAAGTCAGGCAGAGAAGGACAAATATCATATGTTTGCACGTATAGGAGGATTAGGAGGAACTTGACGGAGGAACAAGGGGGAGAAGAAGGGCGGAAATGGTGGGGGAAAGGGAGAGAGGCAAACCATGAGAGACTCTTGAATGCTGACAAAAACTGAGGACTGATGGATGTGGGGGGGAGGGGGGATGGGCATGGAGGAGGGCACTTTGGGGATGAGCACTGAGTGTTATGTAGAAACTAATTTGACAATAAACTATTTGTAAAAAAAAAAAAAAAGATAAATAAATTTAAAAAAATTTTAAAGAAAAAAAAAAATCAGGTGGCTTGCATTTATAATTTAGTTTACCTACCAAATAGTTGTGTGGTCTTTTTGGCAATAGCCTTAGCCATTAAATCCCAAAATTTGCTCCTTCTTTTTTTTAAATTAGGGAGTTGGTCTAAATGATCTCTAAGGATTTTATCCTACCCTATAATCCCAGATATTGTTTTTAACATATCTTTTATATTAAGATATATCATATATCTGTATATCATTTATATATAAAGATATATGTTTTTAAATATGTATATATTTGTATAAGATATATGTATCTTTATACATATATAAAATATATGCATATATTTTTAAATCTAGTTTATCGTGGCCTATATTCAAATAGATGTCAATTTGTGAATAGGCAATAAACCCATATTTCTGCAAAATATTTCTTCTTGAGAAGACCTAATTAGAAATGGTCAAAATGAGCTTGTCAAAATCTAAACCAAAAGAACCTGTTTTTATTCTTCATACAATTTTTTCTACTAAATCACTTATAAACTAACTTGAACACCTATCCTTCTATCTACAGAGTCCCATGCACACGGACTTAGGAGAATTAAGGCATTGAAAACATCCATTTAGGAAATAGCAAATAGAAGTGCCTAGGTGGCTTAGTCGGTTGAGCATTCGACTTCGGCTCACGTCATGATCTCATGGTTTGTGGGTTCGAGCCCCATATCAGGCTCTGTAATGACAGCTAGCTCAGAGTCTGTAGCCTGTCTTCGGATTCTGTGTCTCTCTCTGACCCTCCCCTGCTCATGCTCTGTCTCTGTCTCTCTCTCTCTCTCCAAAACAAATAAAACATTAAAAAAAAAAAAAGGAAATAGTAAATAGAACAGACAGTGGACAGTTGATTTTAAGACTATGATTTTAAAACTCATTTCCATGCTATTGGCTTGTATGAGTTCCTATTGTTTAAAATAGTTAGATTATGGATTTTTATTGTTTTGACCTTCAACAAATTACCAAAACCTCAAACAATCTCTGACCACTGAAACTGGACCATTGTCTTTATCCACAAGAATTACTTAGATCTTCAAATATACTAAAAAATCTTAGTATCATCTGTTCCATGATACTGTTTGGATCTAGATGGCTATCAAGAAATAATGCTTCCATATTCTTCTCTATTTTGATACAGTTGAACAGATATCTGAACATAGAAATCCTTAATAGTTCTTGGAACACAGAAATGCCATTGATCAGCAATAACCGGGAGACAGAATAAACAAAGGTCTTTCCATATCAAATCCATGGGAAGAGTCTTGGCATGATTCATCCAGGGAAGGGGGTGTTCCAATCCATGTAAACATTTTTACTAGGATAGAAACTTTGGATATTGGGTGAATGCATAAATTTATTTTGCCTTATCTGGAATATCAAAGAACACCTTGTTCCATAGTTCATGCCTGTAAAAAACTAAGCAAGACTGGAAAACAAATATATTTTAAACAAGGGGCTTTCAGATAATAAGTTTTCTACTTCATTCTACATTTGGAAAGGTCTCAGAAACTCTGACATTCATTCCTAAAGACCAAAGTTTATATTCCATATGTCTTATTCGACCTTGTGGAAAGGCACAGTCATTATACAGTGAGAAGTATAGGCTCCACTTGGATTCTTTCCCAGATTACTCCATAATATAATGTTGAGGTAGACATTGTTTCTACACAAAGCACTACTTCTCACTTGTGTAAAGTTGTGTGTCTCTTAACCTTCAGTTGCTTTGGGGTACGTGATAACTCAGGAAACTTAGTTGTACCTCTTTTTGGTAACCTCTTTAATTCCAATTTTGGAAGATTTGACTTCATCTTGGAGAAATACAATAAAACCTAGATACAGTTACAATGATTAGCACTGGAGAGGTCCACAAAATTCTCAGGATCATATTAATCCGACAACAACAAACCCCTTTTGATTCTGTGTTTATCTAAATGCATGAGCTAATTAGGTTGCATTCTTTAGATAAAGGAACAATTAATTACAATTGCACATAAGGACATTTACTCTGCCCAAGGTGTGTTGAACTGAGTATAGATAAATTGATAATTCCTATGAGAAGGAGCATAAAACTGGGTGGAAAGAGACTTCCAGTATCACCAGCACCAGTGTCAGCCAAACCACAGCCCTCAGGCCACATGAGGCTGCCACCTGCTTTTGTGAATAAAGCTTTACTTAAACACAAAGTAGTTGATTTACATTTTGATCAGCATTGCTTTCATACAACAATGGTATAGTTGAGTAGTTGAGACAGAGAAACAATGGCTTGGAAGGCTAAAATTATTGAATCTTTGGTCTTTTATAGGAAAAGTCTACTGACCCTCACTTTAGCAAATGTCTATCCACAAGGATGTGTAAGGATGAAAAATTTAAGTTAAACAATGAGTAATGTCAAAATGCAAGCGGAAAAGAAGAAAGCACAGAGATTCTTTTTTGTCCCTATTATTTAGTACATTTGTGAAGATCCTGTTCAGCCTCCCAGCCATGTTTCTAGTACAATACATGGAGCTAAATGAAGCAATAGCAAGGGCAGGAAGGCCTGAGGTTTCATTCCGTGTCTCCCATTTGTGGCCTTGGAAGTTCATCAGTCTCTCTTCACATTTACGAATATAATAAATAGTCAGGGTTTAGTACTAAGTCTGACCTGCTAGCCATTTAATGAGTGTTGCTGCCCTGTCATATCTCTCTGGGTATTTCAGAATCCATTATACAGGCTTTGGTGGAAGCTTCCAGGGATATGGAGACTACTTGTTAGGAAGACAACACTTTTTAAAAGTTTGTTTATTTATTTTGAGAGAGAGAGAGAGTATAAGTTGGAGAGACACTTAGAGAGAAGGAGAGAGAGAGAGAATCCCAAGAAGGCTGCGCAGGTCAGCAATGAGCCGGATGTGGGGCTGGAACTCATGAACCAAGAGATCATGAGCTGAAACTAAGAGTAAGATATGTAACCAACTGAGGGCACTGAAGACACTGACAGGTGTCCCAAGACAGCACTCTTTTAGTTTGTTTGTTTGTTTTTGTTTATTTGTTTATTGTCAAGTTAGTTTCCACATAACACCCAGTGCTCATCCCCAACAAGTGCCCTCCTTCATGCCCATCACCTCTTTACGTCTCCCCCCCACCCTGATCAACCCTGTTTGTTCTCAGTATTTAAGAGTTTCTTATGGTTTGCCTCCCTCCCTCTCCTTAACTATTTTTCCCCTCCCCTCCCCCATGGTCCTCTGTTAAGTTTCTCCTGTTCCACTTATAAGTGAAAACATATAGTATCTGTCCTTCTCTGGCCTGACTCATTTTGCTCAGCATAACATCCTCGAGTTCCATCCACGTTGCTATAAATGGCCAGATTTCATTCTTTCTCATTGTCATGCAGTATTCCATTGTGTATATAAACCACATCCTTTTGACCCATTCATCAGTTGATGGATATTTAGGCTGTTTCTATGATTTGGCTATTGTTGAAAGTGCTGCTATTAACATTGGGGTACCTGTGCCCCTATGCATCAGCACTCCTGTATCCAAGGCAGCACTTTTTAAAAACCAGCACTCTTTTCAAAGAAAAGCACTAATTATTTTTATTTTTTTTAAATGTTTTATTTATTTCTAGGAGAGAGAGAGAGACAGCGTGAGCAGGGGAGGGTCAGAGAGAGAGGGAGTCACAGACTGAAACAGGCTCCAGGCTCTGAGCTGGCAGTCAGCACAGAGCCCGACGCGGGGCTCGAACCCACGAACCGCGAGATCATGACCCAAGCGAAAGTCGGACGCTTAACCGACTAAGCCACCCAGGCGCCCCACTAATTATTTTTAAAAAGTATATTTTTCTTCTTTAGTCAAATTTAGTCTTAATTTACCTCTCTTCATCTGTTTCCGTGACTGTCTTCTTCACTTATCAAAGAGTCCCCAACTGTCGTCAAAGTTCTGGCACAGGTCTATGATAAAGTTGTCATTGATCATTAAAAGAAGAAGCTTAGGTATATTTCATAAAGCAAAATGTGTTCACAAGGATTATTTTTTATTCCAAGAGTGTGTAATTCCTATCATTCTCATACTAAAATAACTTTTAATTAGTAACACAATGCCAAAGTTAAAATAGCTTTTAATGTCTAACTTTTGATATATAATACAATGATTGTCTATATGTACGCATGCTTATACATACACACATATGAAATCAAGGCAAAAATTAACACTTGTAGCACTTTTCCAGGTCGTTCATTTTGCCTCACACCTATGATTCACAGGTTGTAAAATTCAGATCCACTGAGATACACAGTTTACGGACACCTCCTTCTGTATACCTGACTTTCAAATTCAATTTGAAAACAATGTCATTAGGTCATTCTACCTCTGTCTTTCTCCAGAGAAACCACACCCTGTTTTCTCATGACCAACTTTGGTATAGCGTCTTCAGTTCTCCTCCATGGCGACTTCCCATCCAGACTCGCATCTGAAACTCACACTTTGGCCTCCTGGATTCTCTCCCTTCCCCAGTTGCTGTGATAGCCGTGATTCCACCCCAAGGTCTGCACCTTCCCTCCTACTGATGTTTGGTTCAGCTGCTTGGGACTTTGTGCACCATAGGCTTCCCCCTTTCATCCTGGTCAGTCTTACTCAGCCTCCGTTAATAAGAGAAATGCCATTGTTCACGCTAGGATTAGTCACATACTCTTGTGCCAAAACCAGATGAGAAAACCCCATACCTGAGAAGTTTATTTCTCTAATCAACCTCTTTTTTTTTTCATTTAAATTCAAATTAGTTAACATACGGTGTATCTTGGCTTCAGAAGCAGAACTATTGATTCATCTCTTACATTTGACACCCAGTACTCAACCTAACAAGTGCCCTTCTTAGTGCCCACCACCCATTTAGCCCACCCTCTTGCTCACATTCCCCACAACAACCCTCGGTTTGTTCTCTGATTTAAGAGTCTCTTATGGTTTGCCTCTCTGTTTTTATCTTATTTTTCCTACCCTTCCCTTATGTTCATCTGTTGTGTTTCTCAAATTCCACAAATGAATGAAATCATATGATATCTCTATTTCTTTGACTTATTTCACTTAGCA
The DNA here is from genome assembly GCF_003009895.1 of Hyaena hyaena. Taxonomy (NCBI): domain Eukaryota; kingdom Metazoa; phylum Chordata; class Mammalia; order Carnivora; family Hyaenidae; genus Hyaena; species Hyaena hyaena. The sequence goes on along the minus strand of NW_024081768.1, from coordinate 218,526 downwards.
TAATACACTCTAGTTCTATCCACGCTGTTGCAAATGGCACGATTTCATTCTTTTTCATCACCAAGTAGTATTTCATTGTGTATATGTACATCTATCTATCTATCTATCTATCTATCTATCTATCATCTATCTATCTATACCACATCTTATTTATCCTTTCATCAGTCAATGGACATTTGGGCTCTTTCTGTAATTTGGCTATTGTTGATACCACTGCTATAAACAATGGGGTACATGTGCCCCTTAGGATCAAGATTTTTTATATCCTTCGGATAAATACCTACTCCAATCATGTATTTTATTGATGAGTAAAGCAAGACTTGTAAATTAACTGCCAAGTGCAAACAGCTGGTGGTAACAGGACAAAGAAACCCATTTTGGTTTTGCATTGAAGCCTGCACTCTTTCCTTTGAATCACCCTGTGGGCTGGGGATCTACCTGGCAAGCCTGCAGAGCAGAAGCAGTTAGTTTAGATGTGATATTTGAGCCCATTCTGAAGCTGACCTTCTCATTAACATCACACGGATCCTTCATTTTCAACTGAATCATAGTCAGCAGGCATTTTTTGTTTGCATGCAAGGGAAGGTGTCTATATAGAGCTTCCCACCACTTTCCTGGGGTGCAGACCCACTTTTCTATATTCCGAGTGCTCTGGTACTCCATGGAGCTAAAATCAACCATCCTTGTTTTCAAGAGCTCTCAACTTTACACTCTTCATTCACGCTCTCCCCAGCCAGAGCCTCGGCTTCTGTAGAACCAACTTTTAGACCACTTTGCATATGTCATCTCCATTCTGTTCTCTTATTAGTTTAATAGGAGTCCATAGAACCAGAATCTGCCATTCAGACTGCCTCAGACCCTCCACTGAGGGTAGAGATTTAAAATGAGCAAAGGAGAAATGTGGGTTCCCAGTGAAAGCGGCAATGTCCAGAAGAAGCATACTGAAAACAGCAAGAATTATCTCCAGTGGATGTGGTGTCCTAATCTTTTCAAAATAAAAGGCAGATTACAAAACTACTCATACATATTGGAAAATTATAGTTAAATTTTTTTTAAATCAAGTATAATAAGGATTATATTTTTATACATTTATATATTTATACAATAGAGTACATATTATATAGTCCCATGTTATGTACGTTTTGGCATTCATTTGTACATACTTGCATCCGTAATCCTGCTAACTTAAACCATGCTTCTCAGGTGTAGTCGGCACTCACCAGTATCAAAGGCTTGTTTAAAAATGCAGATTCCTTTTCAGATCCACTGAATCAGAAATTTTAGGACTGTAGACCAGGGATCTGCACTTTAGACAAATTCTTTAACTGCACTCAAGTTTAAGAACACATGATGTAAAAATATCCATTTATAAAAATGTATTTTGGAGCATTTCCATCTAGGCTCTTCCACGCATGTTTCTTACAACTATATCTTGTGTCTGTCACCTAACATTGCCTAAAAAATTATCACATGACTGACAAGTCACTATAAACAGAATTTTAAGGCTGCATAATATAATATGTGGAAATGCTCTAATTTAATCATTTAGTATATTTATTCAACAGTTAGATACTTCCAGGCTTTTGCTCTATAAATAATATTGGTATGAATCTCTCTGAGCATACAATTTTTTTCCCCACATCAAACTCTTTCTATCAACTCTGGTGATTCTTAGTCTACCTGCTGTATATAAAAACTCTCTTGTTGTTGCATACTAGCTGGAGAGAAATGTGTTATTTTAACCTGTCATCTTTAAACGAATTGTAAAGCTCGATATTATTAACATTGATATTTCTTATTTTATAAAGTATCTGTGATCCATACTAAATACCTATGGTAGTCACTGTTTTTTCCATTAAGGAAAAATGCTATTTATTTATAAGAATAGTAATCCTTTAATAGAAATATTTAAATAATATTTAAATATTTAAAATAAGTGATGCTTTCTTTTCCTCTTTGAATTTTATTTATTATTGTTTTTGAAAAGCATAGTTTCTTTAATTTCTTTGGACTTAACTTTTCAGTATACTTCTCTATTTTATTACATTTAAATTGTATTCAGATCCAAATATTTTATACATATTATGTTATCTAATCTCCCAGGTACTTTGTATGTGATTTTTTTTTCTTTAATGTTGAATTCTTTGGGACTTATTTTCAGTTACATTGGACGGAGGTTATCTGTGGGTCAGTACTATTCTGGTGCGGCACTGTGAAGGGAAGACAGCATCAGTCAACATGAAGCACCCTTACCAGAGCTACCACCTGGAACCAGGGCCCTAGCTTCAGGCAAACCCAAAGGCTAAAGTGCTGGATTTCTCGGGTGTACTGGTCATGGGTAACTTAGAGGGTCACTGGGTTCCCAAGGAGGAGAAACCTCAGATGAGTCCGGTCCAAGCTCAGGGAAGGTATGGCACTGCCATCTTTAGAAGGTCACAGGGGGCTGAGTAAATTTGAAGAAGACCTTTTAGATTGGGGCAGGGAGAAACAGTCAATGCCCTAAGATAGTTCTGTTTCATGACCAAACTATAGAGGTTAGGAATCATGTGCAAGACAGAGCTTGTTGGGATGAGCAATGGGTATTATATGGAAACCAACTTGACAATAAACTATGAAGAAAAAAATTAAAAAAATAAAATGTTGGCTGAAAAAAAGAAGATGAGAAGTTACTGGTGTGCTTTTATTGGGTTTGTTTTAGAAGAGGGTATCCTCCTGAAACAGTGCTCCATGCTCTTCAGGTCAAACTGCAGCAAGTTACTTTTGAACAAACAGAGGGCTTATGGGGGTGGGGGAGAGGGAAAGGGGAGTGATGGGCATGGAGGAGGGCACTTGTGGGGATGAGCACTGGGTGTTATATGGAAACCAACTTGACAATAAACTACTAAAAAATTTAAAAAAGAAATTTAGTTTTCTCATGAGGGATATTTTCATAAGGAAAATATTCATCAGTAGCACATAGCATTCAACACTCTGATTTAAAGTGACTAAGTGGGGTTAATAGCACACATCTGTCCAGCAGTATGCGAAACTCTGCATATACACATACCTACTCAAACATTTATCTTAGCACAATTGCTCGCTCATGATAAGCATTTGGAACCAGTTAGCTTCTTCTCAGACCCATTGGACAATCACCCCACACCCACCTTAACAGAATGCCAGCTCGTACTCAACCCTCACCCCTCTTCCCGATATAAGGAACTTCATGTCTTCTTTTCCACCACGGATAAAATATTGGGTCAGTTGTAAAGTATGTGAATCTAATTGTGACAAGATAACCTATTTTTAATTAACTGACATTTCTGAAGCATAGCCCATACAAATATTTTATAACAATTTTCAAGAATATTTTATAAAACAATGTATTTGTATACAAAGATAAGAAAGGAATATGGGCATCAAAGTATCCATGTTTGGGAGATAAGAATATAGGTGATTACTTCTTTCTTTGTTCTTCAAATATTTTCATCAATTCATGATACTGTTTAAAATTGAAAAAAAAAACAAAAAATGAAAGCATATATATTAATAAAGACATTTCAGTGACTTTACCTCTTGTGAAAGTGAATGACTTTTCTCCCCACCCGCTAATAATTTAAAGGTATGTGTAGCCAACTGTTCTAGAACTACTAATGTTTCTTTTCACCAGTTGCCTTAGCCTCTCTCCCATTTTCTTCTGTGCCAATAAGCAGACCGCCTCTTCTTTTATGTAATAGCTGAAACATTTTTTCTGGAAAAAGCTGATAGAAGAGTTTTTTTCCACTTTAATTTTTCTCTCTATTTTCTCCTTTTAATAGTTTCTTTCCTCATCATTCATGAAGGCTTCGAAGGTAATGTCTGCCACTGGATGTAAAAATGACTACAGTTTGCCAGACTTTTGAAATGGGTCACGTGCAGGATTTGTAATTAAGGGATGGCTGAGAGGCCCTCCTGAGAAGGAATGAAAGCAAGTCACAGCATGAAGCTGTGCAATTGGGGAGAATAAAGAATTGATGTTGCCAGGAGGGAAGTGGGTGAAAATAAGGATTCTCAAAATCCATTCTGTAAGCCCTCTGGACTCATCTGCTAGTTACAAGTTACTGGCCACTCAGACCTTCATCCTCATCTGTAAAATAGCATATGATTTTGTGTTTAGTCCAACCCATGTGGCTGGACTATATAAGGTTCAAAGAAAATAAAGCATTTAAAACAGAGCTGTGATCTCCTAAGGAGTTCAAAACACAGGTAGAAAACTACCCGCAAAAGGTTGACTGCCATATTGGCATGCCCACAGGTTGAAAGTTAACAACTCCTGACTTTTATCCCTGCTCAGTTGACAGGAAATAATGAACAGGAACAGGATTAGGACTAGGAGAGAGATTTTTGGAACCAGTTTTGTGGGGGCAAATGAGCCAGCTGATGGCACTACTAGATCTAATTAATTATAGTGTTGATTTCTCTATCAACAAATACAAAATGACATCTTGCAGCCCAGGCTTATGTCCCTGAGAAACATAACTGTTTTATAATGTGTAAACATCATAGAGTACTTACTTAATCTAAAACTAGCTGTGCCAAAATTAACCTTCAAAAAATTTGCTCTTGTAACTATTGTTGGCTGAATTACAGCTACGTGAACAAAATTGTCTTTTACAGAGAACTTGAGGGCGATTCTTAAAGTCCCAATTTTCTTTACATATAAAGAAAACGTCTAGTAATGCCATTATTTGTCGCATGTAACCATTATTATTGAGTTTCAGTGAAGAAATCAAATGTGTTGTGCTTCTGGTCAGTGTGTCTTGATTAACTGCTTGTTTGAATAATTAAATGACTTCAATTGTTATTAGCCTCTGAGAGCTATCATACAATGATCAGAGCTATTACCCCAGCTAATTCTTCTTATATGCAATTTTTTAGAAGAGAAAATTCACCTAGACACACAATTTGAAAATTAAATGGTCAGATGGTGCCAGGACACTCCTGCGGTGCTAACACAGTCGTTTGAAACCTGTGACAGAAGCATTCATGTAACATTTATTAGAAACCTTCCTTGTGTTAGACACTGTGATCTTGCTCTGGGGTAGTTTATTTTTACGTTTAAATTTTTATGTTATTTCAGAGAGAGAGAGAGAGATCATGATTGAGGAAGGGGCAGAGAGAGGGAGACACAGAATCCAAAGCAGGATCCAGGCTCTGAGCTAACAGTCTGATGCGGGGCTCAAACTCACAAATCATGAGATTACGACCTGAGCTGAAGTCAGAAACGTAATGAACTGAGCCACCCAAGCGCCCCATGCTCTGGGATATTTGGTAGGGGCATGTTGTCTCATTAACATCTCCAAATCGCGCTATACACCTTCCATCCCATTGCCATTTAACAGCTATTTATTGGACCTTGTGAATTTGTATATTTATTAGAAATAGAGATTTTTGGCCAGGGGAGGGGTGTGTGTTGTCCATTCCTTTAAACGGGGACTGTGGTTTGTTCATCTTTGCAATTCCTGCAGCAAACAGTCAAATCTTTTGCACATGATAGGTGATCAATGATTATTAGCTTAATTAAATTAACAGGGAGGGCTAGTGGGCCCAAGTTTTAAACAGTTTCTTTTACTTTCTTCTTCCCTTCTTTTCTTTTTCCTTTTTCCTTTCCTTTCCTTTCCTTTCCTTTCCTTTCCTTTCCTTTCCTTTCCTTTCCTTTCCTTTCCTTTCCTTCTTCTCTTCCCCTCTCCTCCTCTTTTCTCTCATCTCCTCTTCTTTTTTTCCCTCTCTCTTTTCTTTAAGGAATAGTGTGCTTTCTTAGTAAAATGATAACTGTTTTTTGTCCTCTACCAAAAAGTATGCCTATAGAGAGATAAACCCTCCAACTCTGAAAGGTGGGAAAGGTGGCACGAAGCAATGAGGCTGGAGGTGGGGAAGAAGAAACAAGAAGTGTTTGCTGAGTGCCCTCCCTCTGATGCTGTGGACGCTAAGTGGTGCTGGACTTAGTCCTGTGCCTGCATTCTTGGCTGACACACCACTTGTTGGGCTACACTGTCCCTCACTTTGGATACTTTTTGTTTATTTAGCCACGTTTAGAAGCTCCTATTTTGTACCAACCTCCATGTCATATGCTTTTTTTTTTTTTTTTTTTTTTTGCCCCTGGCAGGTTGATGAGCTTGCTTACATATTCAACACTCTCTCTCCACATTGTTGCCCTCGTTGAATTTTCATGGAGTGCGGGTGCATCTTCTGGGAGCATAAATAAACAGTAATCCACAGGATTGTTGTTTTTACGTCTTTAGATTTCAGCTAATGTGTAATTTCTCAGAGTAGTCTTCTGTTACTGTTGTAAATAGTCAATAATTCCCTGTTACTCTACATCAGTCACTGGTTTAATGACTTCGTGAAAAAACTCACCAAGCATAGATGTTTCTCTTCTGCATCAGTTTAATTGTTTTTGACTGGTATTCATTTGCACCACATCCTCTCCTTAAAATGTAATAAGCACCATGAGGTACAAAACCTGGTAAAGGATGTATCTGAGGGATTGTCCCTGGCACAAAATGGAAGCCAATGCATATTTGACAATGACGGCCTGAGTGAACGCATGCAAGACACTTAAGTCACAGTCCCTGCTATCAGAACCTCCTAACCCATTGTAGGCAGAGTTTCTAGAAGAGGAGACATTGAGCTACATGTCTGAGAGATGTAAACCAGAGATCCACGGATGCCCAGTGGGGGGGCAGGTGAACCCAGAGCTGGGAAGTCAGGGGTAAGGGTGCAACACTGACCTCAAAAAGACTAAGCCTAACCTGAATTTTCAAGGAGCACAGGACTCAGGGATAAGAACATATTTCACAATTTAATGTTAAAAGTATTGCTGTGGATTGAATTCTGTCCCACCTCCCCAAATTCATAAACCAGAACCCTAACTAATCCCAAAGGTGACTCTCTTTGGAATGAAGGCCTTTTGGTGTTAATTAAGGTAAAGGAAGTGACAAGGGTGTGGCCTTAATCTTCTAGAACTCATGGCCTTCTAAGAAAAGGAGCTCTCTCTCTTTCTCTCTCTGCTGGCTCAGAGGAAAGTCTGTGTGAGGACAAATGGCTCTTTGCAAGTCAGGAAGGGAGCTGTCAGCAGAAACCAACCCCTCCATACCTCAATCTGGGACTTCCAGCTTGCAGGACTGTGAGAAATACATTTCTTTCTTTTTTTTTTTTCCAATGTTTTATTTATTTCTGAGAGAGAGAGAGAGAGAGCAGGGGAGGGTCGGAGAGAGAGGGAGACACAGAATCCAAAACAGTCTCCAGGCTCTGAGCTAGCTGTCAGCACAGAGCCCCACTCGGGGCTCCAACCCAGGAACCGTGAGATCATGACCTGAGCCGAAGTTGGACACTCAACAGACTGAGCCACCCAGGCCCTCTGAGAAATACATTTCTGTTGCTTAGCTACCTGCAGCATCGTGACGTGGCTGTCCGAGCCGATTAGTACATGTATGAACAGGAGAGGTTTCTTAATTAAAGTTTCTCCAGTAAAATTTCTTAATTTGTGCTGAGTGTGAAATAAGCTTTTTTCTCCACTTCTCTTAACTTCCTCTCCTATACCTTGCTCTCGAGATTGAAATAATCTCTCCCACATACCGTTATAGTATAATTTGCCTCAAATATCATTTGAAAATGATTAGGTTTTTTATAAATAACCTAATGTATAATATATACAGTTATTTATAAATAACCTAATATATAATAAAGTTTCCTGGGCTAAATACCAGCAGTCAGCAATTTATATACATATTAGCATTTTTAGTTAAAGGAGAAGAATATTCATTGATTGCTGCTTCTCTGTCTTCAGTTTGCTTCCTGCCTCTGGCAATATTAAACCTATAACTTTAAACTTGCTGTCATGAGAATTTATTTCAATTGTGCAAGCAGCTGGGATATGACTAACTCGCTCCTTTCTTATGCACCTACCTCTCTTCACCAACCTGGCTACTTAACAGTTAACATTGGGGCAGCCGGGTGGCTCAGTCAATTAAATGTCTGACTTTGGATTTCGACTCAGGTCATGATCTCATGATTTGTGAGATCAAGCCCTGTGTTGGGCTTTCACTGACAGCGTGGAGCCTGCTTGGAATTCTGTCTCTCCCTCTCTCTGCCTCTCCCCTGCACATGCTTGCTCGTTATCTCTCTCAAAATAAATAAATACACTTAAAAACACATTTAGCAATAGTGTTGTTTGGTTTCTAAATCTAAATCGATGTGCACTAATACCCGGAGGTCTGGGATAGTGCCATATTTCCCAAATGACAGTTGCAAAGTCTGTATTTCGGTGACATGAACAGGAGGCCAAAGAGCAGGATTCTTCTATATGGGCTTCAGAAACAACCAATGAGAAATCTTCTAATGTAATCCCTTTTATAAAGAAAGCCGAGAATTACAACATCAGTTCATGTCTTCAATTCAACCAAGGGGATGGTAAAAGTGGGAAAGGTAACTTTCCATGAATTTTTTCTATCATTCCTTCAATGCATTTTTTAAAAAAAAATTTTAGGGGCTCTACTTCTTGAGGCAATTTGTTCCATAACTGGTGGAGAGAACACAGATTTTCAGGAAGAAGATGTCAATAACCAGTTCTACATGTATGGGTTATTAATCATGCCATGTGTCTTATTTTTCATATCTGGAAAGAGAAGATGCTTCTTATACATTCTGGAAGGGATGAGGCAATGCATGAGACGATACATGTAACAAACACATAGAAAATACTAAAAAGTGTTCCTATTGACACTGATAATATATAAACATTATCAAATATTTAAGTTGGTTACCAGCATTTAAGCCATTTGTTGATCAGAGTTTCATTCAGGATGTAAGAAGAGGGATTAGAAAGCATGGCCTATATAGTTCTCAGGGATCTGAACAGAGAGTAGCTGGAATGGTGTGGCTTCTTAATACAGTATGGTATTGGGACACTTAATTATATGTGTCAACCTGGTAGGGCCACAGTGCCCAGATGCATGGTGAAACATTATTCTGAGTGTTTCAGTGAGGGTGTATTTGAATACGATCAGCATTTTCATCAGTGGACTTTGAGTAGAGCAGATTGCTCTCTAAAACGTAGGTGGGCCTTATTTAATCAGTTAAAGTCTTGAATAGAACAAAAGCCTGACCTGCTCCAAAGAAAAAGGAATTCTACCCACAGACAGCCTGTGAATTTGAACTACGGGTTTTGGATTTGGCCGCCTCTGTAATTATGTGAGCTAATTTCTTAAAAACACATCTCTCTTTATGTATCTACACAGGTCTTCCTGGTTCTATTTCTGTGCAGAACACTAACTAATACATATAGGATTTTATTCATTTAAACTTCAATGATGTATTAATCAAATACTTAATATATACCATATACAAGTCTAGGCAATAGGGATAAAATGACACATGAAAGTGACCTCATGGAACTTACACACCGGAGTGGGATAGATGCAAACAACACGATGGGTAGTTTCATGTAGTAACATGTAGTAGCACGTGTTATAAATTAAAAGCAACAGGGAGAGATGTCTAGGGATGAAATACCAAAGCAGAATGTCCTTTATGCCCTTACATATTCACTTATCTCTATGCTACCCTCTGTTTGGAAGAAAGCTGATTTCCGGAGATTACATCATAGGTGTCCTCAGCTTGCTTGCTTGCTTTCTTTCTTTCTTTCTTTTTTAATTTTTTTAATGTTTTATTTCTGAGAGAGAGAGAGAGAGACAGCGTGAGCAGGGGAGGGTCAGAGAGAGAGTGAGACACAGAATCTGAATTAGTCTCCAGGCTCTGAGCTAGCTGTCAGCACAGAGCCCGACGCGGGGCTCGAACCCACAAACCGTGAGATCATGACCTGAGCCGAAGTCGGACGCTTAACCAACTGAGCCACCCAGGCACCTCTAGGTGTTCTCAGCTTTCTTAACCATTTGGCCTCCTGTAGAGATTGGAGGAGGGAGAAAAGTCAAGTCAGAATATTTGTTTCTTCTGCTCCCTCTCTGAAGGGTCACCTTGGGCTGGCTCTGTACAAAGGTTAACGTTCCTAGGATTCTACACTCCTCTTATTTACTATGCCTTCTGGTGACCACTGCTACTAAGGGATCCCGATTTATCTATCCCTTGTGGTTCTCCTATACCTACATGGTCATAAATAGTCTCCTTGACAATAAATCCTCAAATTACCCTGCTTTGAGTGTGCCATCTGTTTTGTGTTGTTATCTGATTGATACAAAGTCATCACAGTCCTGATGAGGGGTGACACTAAGCTAAGCCCATCATACTGAGGAGTGGGCTATGTGAAATTTCTTCCAGTAGGAAGAACAATGATATTGAAGAGTAGGAAGAGGGTCCGTGTGGCTGGTGTGTTCAGTGATGGAGAATGAGGGAAGAGGTCAGGAAAGGTAGGTTGTGGTACATATATCAGCTGGAGTAAATGAGATTAAAGCCTTTCAAATGTTTTAAGTAGAGGAGTAGAATGATACGAGGAGTTAGCTTTTTTATAGTCATGGGCTGAATGGCAGGCTCCCAAAATATATGTCCACATTGATCCCTGACACCTGTGAATATGAGCTTATTTGGAAAAAGAGCCTTTGCAGATGTAATTACATTAGAGACCTTAAGATGAGATTATCTTTGATTATTCTTGTGGCCCTGAATCCAATAACAAGTATCTTTAGAAGAGAAAGGGTGAGAGGGACTTGAGATAAACAGAGAAGAGAATTAAGATGATGTGAAGTTGAGAGCAGAGATCAGTATGATATGCCAGGAATCACAGGAGCCAAGGATTGCCCAAAGCACCCAAAGTTGGAAGAGGGAAGGAGGGAGGGATTATTCTCTATATCTTTGAGGTTATTACATCTTCACCAAAACCTTGATTTCTGACTTCTGGCCTCCAAAATTGGAAGGTTAGGGGCACCTGAGTAACTCAGTCAGTTAAGTGTCCAATTTTGACTCAGGTCATGATCTCATGGTTTGTGAGTTCAAGCCCTGTGTTGGGCTCTGTGCAGACAGCTCAGAGCCTGGAGCCTGCTTCGGATTCTGTGTCTCACTCTCTTTCTCTCTACCCTCCCCCACTCATGCTCAGTCTTTCTTTCTCAAAAATAAATAAACATTGAAAAAAAAATTTTAACCAGGAGGATAAATTCTTGATATTTTAAGCAACACCATTTATGGTGATTTATTTCAGCAGCCCCAGGAAGCTAATAATAGAACCTCTATGTCACTCCCTCCATACCTCTTGTTCTTTGGGTCAGCTTCTGTACAGCTTCTGTGTTCAATTCCCCAGCGCTTTTGAAGTCTAACTAATAAGCTCTTAATCTTTGGGTTTATCCCGCAGAATTCCAGAAAACAAATGAACCAACGAATCAACCAGCTTGGTTATAGTAATCAGCAAAGTATAAAACAACCACAAGAATAAATTTTTCATTTTTCTAAAAACGCTAACCCGAATATTTTAGAATGATTCATAAAAGAACAGTTGACTAGTATACATATATATACAAATACAAACATATATATGCACAAATATATATATAATTTATATATATATGCCAAATTATGTAATGATGAGGTGAAATACATCTGTAAAATACAGAAAAATAAAATTTTGATTAGATTTATATACATATTGTCTGAAAAGTGTCTTTACAATCTGATCCATTTTAAAGAAACTTCATCTGAAAATTATAGATGATTCATGGAGGTATATCCAGGAAAGAGGTAGAAGGACTCCAGCAGGGATCTGGGTCTACAACACAAGACCAGTGAATTCATGTGCATTTATAGTTTCGAGTTAAAATAATATGTGTTTGAAGCTATATGTGTATCATTTAAGTCATTTCCTCACATTAATAAAATATTTATGGGGCACCTGGGTGACTTAGTCATACAGTTAAGCATCTCACTCTTGATTTAGGCTCAGGTCATGGTATCACAGTTTTTTGAGTTTGAGCCCTGTGTTGGGTTCTGTGCTGACAATGCAGAGCCTGCTTGGGATTCTCTCTCTCTCTCTCTCTCTCTGTCTCTCTGTCTCTCTCTCTCTCCCCCTTCCTCTCTGCCCCATCCCCACTCTCATTCTTTTGCTCTCTCTCTCTCAAAATAAGTCAATAAACATTAAAAATAATAGTAAAGATTTTTGGGGTGCCTGGGTGGCTCAGGCAGTTAAGTGTCCACTCTTGATTTTGCCCCAGGTCAGGATCTCATGGTTTTTGAGTTTGAACCCCAGTTGGGCTCTGTGCTGACAGCACAAAGCCTGCTCAGGATTGTCTATCTCTCTCTCTATCTTCCTCTCTTTCTCCCTCTCTCTCTCAATAAATGAATGAATGAATGAATAAACAAACAAACAAACATTAGAAAAATATTTTCGATTAATTGACCAAATTTTACTTCTTAAAGAAGTCTTGTCCTCCATCAGGTGCTGACAGAACATTGGGTTATGAATGCCTGGGGATTTTTTTTATCATGAAATACACCATAATTTTTTATTCTTGCCTCTTTCTTCTCCAAATCGCCACCCTTAGTTTTCTTCAAGAGGAAAGACATCAATGTGTCTTAATTTTGCTGGAGTCCAGCACCTATCATGCTGTCTGATGCAAAGTAAGCCCTGGCAAAAGAATTGTTACTTCAAATTGATTTGGGTATTGGCTACCTAGTTTGTCAATTCAGTGATTGCCTAGAAACAATTTGTTTCAGAGAAGGTTTCCTGATCTTTCTTCAGTCAATTTAAAAACAGTTCAAGTCAGAGCCAAGGCTAATGAACAGGAGGTGTGATCTGGTTAAGAAATGCTGATTTTAATTAGGTAGTAATGAACTCTAAACCAGGAGGGCAACATGTTCTGTTTTGTGAAAACTGAATGCCATTGTGACTTGAAGGAATCAAAATTTAAAGAGTGGGTGCAAATAGGTATTTGCTCATTCCCACTAAGTTCCCAAAGAGTAAGGGCTGCACCTACTTATTTAATAAATAAATAGAAACTTGTTGAGTGCTTACCGCTTGTCAGGCACTGTGAAAGTAAATGCCAGGGGTAATTTTGTTTAATCATTCTACAAAGCTAGAGCATGTTGAAACAACATGGACTATGGGATTGGGAAAATCAGTTGGGGATTTCACCCCCAATCATATTAAAATGTACTGAGCTCAGAACACTGGCTGGTCACTGTCCTAAGCAATTGACTTGGGTTTCAATTTCATTCCTCACAACATCTCCATGAGGGAGAAAATTTCATTATACCATTTTTCACAAGAAGACACGGTCAAGAGAACAAATACTTATTCCTCAGATCTAATAAGTGACAGAGTCTTGACTTGAAGCTGGCCAGGCTACAGAGTTTGAATTTGTACATCTGATCTTCCTCTGGGGTTTTCTTTTCATCATGGTCCTACATGGTTTATACTTAGTTTCTTGGTTTCCTCAAATATAAATTTGAACAAGGAGCAAGAATTTGCAAGCTTGTGCTTGCAATTAAAGAATTAAAGCAGCTTGTGCCTCGAGCCAGTGAGTAAGTGGCAAAGTTCTGCCAAGTCCATTGTACTGTGATGGTTCAATCTTTGCATTCCTGGGGAAATAGCCCCATATTGTGAATGTAGTATGTGCTCAGTAAATCCTTGGAGATCCAACTATGTAAAACTGTTCTGATCTTCCAATTCAGGAATTTTTATGTCATTTACATTCATATGCATTCATATATTCTGAGGTTTGTTCAAAACTGCTTTGCAGTTTTACCAAATATATGCAAATTTATTAGAAAGATGGGACTTCTATGTCAATCTTCAGCCACAGTTGACATTTATGTTGTCACAATATTTACCTTATGCTTTTAGGTTACAATAGGGTTTTATCTTTTTTGTTTTAAAAATAAAGCACAATAACATGAAATCAAGGTATAATCTCTCTCTAGTTGAAGGCAAGGCCCTACATCTCTAAGGCCTTCTATTTCTGGGCACTCATCCTCATTTCTAAGCTGTATCATTAAATTTCAGAGTCCTAGGCAAAAGATTAAGAAGTAAAGGGAAAGCCTTAAAGATACAGAAGAACAGAGAGTATTTTTTAAATTGACAAAGTGGATAATTTAGTATAGAAAAACAAACCTTGAATAGAAAGGCAAAAGCCAAAATACCAGAGAAATAAAACACATACACACACACACACACACACACACACACACACACACACACTTTCAAAAGCACCTATAAAAACCGATGCACAAACCATGAATTAATAATAACAAGAAATTTTTTATTCATGATCATTTTTAAATAGCTAAATTATTCATAACTGTGTTTCCAGTGTGGGACTTACTGAGTTTAAGTAACATTCAAAGCATACAACTATTCATCATTCATTCATTCTTCATTCATCAAAAAATATTGAATACTGACCTATACCTGGCAGCATTAATTAAGGCAAAGAACATTTGTGTGTTTGTTGGGTTTTTTTCTGGGGAACGGGGTTGGTTGTCTGGAGCAAGGGTCTGCAAAATGGGTGTGTGTTCCATAAGTAGTATTTAACATGCAGATGAGCACAAAGAATCTTGTTAAGCATGCCAGACACTCTAATTAGGGACTTGAAGAGAGTTGAATCACTGGCCCTGATCTTGCCTTTTTCTCTACCTAGGCCCTCCATTTCCTTGGCCTCATTGTGGGTAGAGTGTAATCCACCTCTTGACTCTGGCTGGGCTATGTGACCTGCTTTGTCAAATGGCATGTGGGTGTGGTGACAGTATGCAGATCTGAGTCTAGGTCTGAAGAGGGCTTCTGAGTTGCCGCTCTCTTTGTTGCCTTCACTTCAAGGAGAATGTTCTTGTCTTTACTGTCCCCTTCAGTCTAGGCGCCAGAATAAGTGCTTGTGGAGTGGAATTAGCCCACACAGCAAATTTGTGGGTTGAGGCACAGCAACCCAACACTGCCCAGCCTACATCATCTAAGTCTATCTGAATTTCACATCCGTAACGATCAATAATTGTTCCCTTTAACAACGGAATCTGGATGTGTTTGGAGACCCATTCTTTCAGGGCCAATGACTGAGTGGCTACCTGTTAGCCTAATGCTTCTGACTTCTTCCCATCACGTCACTTCTTCTCTTTTACTGAGGAATTACCTGATTATTGAGCTTAAAAGAAGAAATCAGAGACACATTTCTCCCTCCTCCATTCTTGGGTGCATGGAGCCTACAGGGATACATGTTATACTCTACTTCTTTTTTGTAAGTTTTACAGAGTGGGATAAACATACACACACACACACACACACATACACACATGCACGCACACACACACACAACATATGTAGTGAGACCTGTTCCAGTTTGAAATGGTCATGTTGGGTGGATAAGTTACTTAAATTATTTAAGGTTTTGAGGGCACCTGGGTGGCTCAGTCAGTTAAGCATCTGCCTCTTGATTTCAGCTCAAGTCAAGATCTTGCTATTTGTGAGATACAGCCCTCCTTGGGCTCTGCACTAATATTGCAAAGACTGCTTAGGATTCTCCCTCTTCCTCCCTCTCTACCTCTCTCTGCCCATCCCCAGTTCTTGTTTGCTTTCTCTGAGTAGGGTGCCTGGGTGGCTTAGTTGGTTAAGTATCCAACTTCAGCTTGGGTAATGATCTTGTGGTTCATGAATTCGAGCCCCACATCGGGCTATGTGCTGACAGCTCAGAGCCTGGAACCTGTTTCAGATTCTGTGTCTCCCTTTATCACTGCCCCTTTCCCACTGATTCTCACTCTTGTCTCTCTTTTTCTCTCTCAAAATAAAGAAACATTAAAAAATTTTTAAAAAATTGAGTTTCTGTAACTGCCAGCTCACAGGAGCGCAAATATAAGCCTAATCATTATTATTATTATTATTATTTTTAAATGTTGTATTTATTTCTAGGAGAGAGAGAGAGAGACAGCGTGAGCAGGGGAGGGTCAGAGAGAGAGACGGAGTCACAGACTGAAACAGGCTCCAGGCTCCGAGCTGGCAGTCAGCACAGAGCCCGACGCGGGGCTCGAACCCACGAACCGCGAGATCATGACCTAAGCGAAAGTTGGATGCTCAACCGACTAAGCCACCCAGGCGCCCCAAGCCTAATCATTATTATTAACTTTTTCAGTAAAAAATGGTATTTTAGACTCCTCTTTCTTATTTTTTTTTCTCAATTTATTCAGATGTAAGAAGAAAAAGAGGAATGTGACACTGAACCTTTTCAAATCCCAATATGGGCCTGATGGACTTGGATAGATGTTCCATGCAGTAACCTTAATGGTCAAGCCTCCAGTGTGTTGGCGATGGTTGTGAAGGAGCTGAAGTTGGAGGTTTACTTCATTTCACTGGGTGTATTAGCCTGTGGATTTTGAGAAATATGCTCTGATAGATTAATCCATGTATGCATATATGCTTAAACACTTATAGAGCACTTGTGAGCTTTACATATATGAATTCACTTAGTCTTTATAACAACACTATATCATAACATTATTATAGTGTTATCCTCATTGTAATGATGAGGAATTTGAAGCAAAAAGAAGATTAATAAGTTGCCAAGGTCACATACTTATTAAAGGGCAGAGCAAGGATTCCAACTCTGGCATTATGTCTCTAATACTAATATTTTTAACACTGTTACCTTTACAACAGATATGTACATGAAAAAAAATAGTACATGGGAACATGCTTAGTGTTGGATCTTTTGTATGGAGATGACACTTTAAGCTTCATTATTCAGTCGCACTTATGATAGGATCCAAGCTTATTTTTCTTCAGTTGAGTTTTAACGTCTGTCATCTGAGCACCTAGATTAGGCCTTAGAGCCCATGGACTTTGAACTTAATTGACCTCTGCATTGCAGGGCAAATCTATGCCAAGGCAGGCATCATGTTTTATAGAATCACCACCATATATACAGATTCTGATGTAATAGGTGATTAGATCGTGTGTGTTTCATGCAACAGTGACCCTCAGAAAATATGTAGGCCCAGTCAAATGACAACCACTGGACTCGGTAATGGATGGAATAGATGTTCTCATTCTTCAACAATACCATGAACACTAAGGTCTGGTAAGCAAATATTGGACACATTACCCTCAGAAAAGATAGATAGCAATTTCAGTAAAGTTATAGTTTGCAGGCTCCATGCTGAAAGGCATGAGGTAGCTGTGAAATCGTGACCACACACTATAAAATCTTTGGTCACAGCACAAATGCAGGTTGCCATGGAAGCCCCAGTCATACATCCCTTAATAACGGCCCCAGTGGATGCTTGCTCTGTGGACCATTGCCACAAATCAGGCCAGGCTACAAATATCCTCAACAGGAAGGTAGGCCAAATTTCTATGACTTGATCTTTAACTATGACAATGCAGCTTTTCTTGAGTATGATTGGCCAAGAGATAGAGCTTTCTTGGCCTCTCAGATATTAGAGAACAACATTCTCTGCTTTCAAATGGCACATAACTTACTCATGAACTGGACAAAGGTAGTGCAGCTCTGATTTCAAATTGTGTGTACTGAGAACAGTTGTGTGGTGTTAGATTAGGGGCTCCAAATCCCATTCTGTTGGGGCCAGGGGCTACCTTTGGATTCATGAACATACCACTCCACAAGTGGTTTTCTAGTGAAACTGATAAAGCATAGGCTTTAGGGTTCTCTTGTGCAGTTTCCCCAAAAATCTTTGTGAAACTCCCCAGAAAATGTGTTCATAGGTCATATACTTTTTAAAATTGGCAAAAGTAAGATATTTTAGTCACAATCAGTTGTGACCATTGCTATTTAGACTCTGACTTTCCCTTCCTATCTCTTCCTCAATTGGAGGTTAGAATGGGAGTTGCCATGACATGTTTTGGGGATCCAATTAAAAAGAAGTTAAAGTGGAGACACATTTATTTTGAACTGAGTAAGATAGATGTTTGCAGATACAGTCACTTTCCTGAAGGGCCCTAGAATTGTTATCCATCCTGACATAGGCCGTGATTCCAGGAATATCCCTCCTATCTCTGTGCCAATGCACCCCAGGCACTACACACAGGAACAGGGCCAGAGGGCATCATTGGTTTTATATTTGAAATTCCATATTATTTTGTTTATGAGAGAATGTTGTGAGTTGTGTAAACTTCAGACCCCAGAAAACCTGAACCTGTCCCCACAGGTTCATCTTTCTCAGGTGGTCTCCAGTTAGCTTTAGATTAAATAATTCCTCATGAGGGTAAAAGTAAGACTGTGACAAATTCCATAGAAAGTGGCAGTGAGAGAGGGCACTGAGCCAAAGGACTTAACATGGCTAATCAGGAAAGAGTGGACATTATATTGCTAGAAGGAATCTTTGCATCAGAAATTGTTTTCAAAGATAAAAGGAGAAATGGAAAATAAGAGGATATATATATATATATATATATATATATATATATATATAAAACAGACACTAGATAGTAGACAAAACTACTCTATGTACCTGATGACTAGAGCTACTATTATTGCACATTCTTAAACTTTGAAGACAATAGTAATAACTCACGTGATAGTCTCTGATCAACGGTGTTTTTATAGGGTGAATTATATTTAAACTCTTAAAAAAGTGAGATACAAGAAGAAGAGAGTGGCAGAGAGAGGGAAAGACAGACAAGGACAAAGAGAGACGGAAACACAGAGACAGAGAGATAAAGAGTCTGCTGGGAGCTATAAAAGCGATCTTGACCCAACCAGACACCAAGAACGCCTTGCTAAAACTAAACCAAGTAAGAAGTTGGAAAAGATGAATTTTAGACTTGAATTTTCTTGAACTTTAATTCACAAGGAAGAAGAATTTTATTTTAAGCATTAATTCCTTTGGACTTTAGCTTGCAAAGTTGTTTAATTTTTAATTTTTGGACTTTAATTTCTTCCTGTAATTATGGGACATAGTTTAAATTAAATTTGGGGGCATCTTCATATTGTTGGCATTTTGAGTGTCTTAATGGCATTTATCTCATTGCAGAATCACCAGTATGATATACTGTTAAACATGGCCGGGCATCATTCAAAATGGAAACTAGGATATGGAATGAATTTTTAATTTCGGTTTGTGACCCCGATGGAAAGAAGTGCAGAATTACTGTCCTGCCATATAAGCTATAAACAAAAGACAAAATATAGGAACATTTTAACATTTTAACCATGTTGGGCGGCATGTAGCTAAAAGCAAACAAAAAACCCTGAAGTCTGAAAACAAAACAAAACAGACAAGGTGAGCCTTGTGATTGTCCCAGCTTTCTGACTGGAGGAAATTACAGAATAAAGTGCAGAGGGGAAGCCAAGCAGAGACCAGTAGTTTTATGGAGTAGAGGAGGGAGAGGAAAGGATAAGGAAAATGACAGCAGCTAGAATATGCAGAGCTTCGCATGCAGGAAATGTATAGGAGTCCTGGGTATCTTTACAGGGGTCCTCTTGAGCCTATTTTTTTCATGTTTATTTATTTATTTTGAGGGAGAGAGAATGAGAGAGTGTGAGCAGGTTGAGACAGAGAGAGGGGGAGAGAGAGAATCCTGAGAAAGCTCTGTGCTGTCAGCACAGACATGGACACGGGGTTCATCACATGAACTGGGAGATCATGACCTGAACTGAAATCAAGAGTTGGATGTTTAGTTGACTGGGTCACACAGGCACCCAGTTTTCTTGAGTCTTTAGCTGAATTCCCAACCTGGCATGAATGGAGTGAAACCCCACAAAGCAGGTAAGATCCCAAAGGAAAAAGCATTCCTGGGGAACTGTCAGCCAAATAGTTCTGCGATCACACAGAATTGGGTGTTATTATGAGATTCCTCTGGGATATAACTTGTTGAATACACAGAATAATCAGTAAAGACAAGGGAGAAAATATGCTGTAAAGGTAAATATAATGTTTTCCTATAATAAATGCTACCTTAATTTCATCCCTTCCAAGAAACTCTTTAAAAAACAGTCTTCGTCATTTTTAAAATCTAATGCTTATTCTGACTTATGCTCAACATTTATTTCATCATAGAATCACCCAATGTGGCATAGGCATAAAGTCATTTTTATTTTCTAGGAATTGTATAGCATAATAAAAAATCTGTTTAACAAGACCAGTTTACTAAGTATTCGATTTAATCTAATTTACATTCTTTTACATTTTATTTACATAAAAGAATTTACATTCTTCTGTGAAGCTTCTTAGGCAAGAACTATGATAAAAATAACTTCAGTTGGATTCAGTAAGCCATTTTCCAGTAAATTACCATTATATCTTACTTTAGACAATAAATACACTAAATCAAATCTTGATTTAAAAGCACAAGGGAATCAGATAATTTAAAGAAACTTGTAATTTTTTTAAAACTTGGGAATCTTTTTGTAAAATAAAGAGTAGTCATTTCCTTTTTGCTTTAAAAAATCCTTAAATTATTAAAGTAGCACAAAAGTAACTAAACTACCAGCCAGATAAAGCTGGAGTAGCTGGGTGGCTCAGTTTGTTAAGCAACAGACTCTTAATTTCAGCTCACGTCATGTTGGCTCAGGTCATGATCTCACAGTTCCTGATTTCAGGTCCCACATTAGGCTCTGTACTAATAGTGTGGAGCCTGCTTGGGATTCTCTCTCTCTCTCTCTCTCTCTCTCCCCCCCCCCCACCGCCCCTTCCATGCTCTCTCTTTCTCTCAAAATAAATAAAAATTAAAATTTTTTTTAAAAAGTCTGATATCCTTTAAGATATTAAAATCTAGCAGTCAAGGATATGGCATTCACAAACTCCAGCATTCAATTAAAAATCTCTAGATTATAAGAAAGCAGGAAAATATGACCCATGGGAAAATGTGTTTTCAGTAGAAACAGACCTTGAAATAACAGAGGTGATATAATTAACTGAAAAGGGACATTAAAATAGATACTATAACATGCTCCAGGTATTTCAATAGGTATTGAAATCACAGTAATGATTTGAAAAATGGAATATGTATATATATATATATGTATATGTATATGCACATATAATATATATTTATAAAATAAGAGAACCTATAGAGATGGAAAACATAATGCCTGAAATAAAAATACCTTGAATAAGATTAATGATCATTTAGACACTCATGAAGAAAAGATCAACAAATGTACAAACTTAAAGACACAACAGTAGAAATTATCTAAAATGAAACAGAGAAAACAGATACTATATGAGTGAATGTAGCTCATATAGTATAATATATATGTATGTGTGCATATATATGTATATATGATAATTAACTTTCTTCATCAATTTAGGTGGGCTATAGCTACCTAATATTTGGTCACACCTTATCCTGGTTGTGTCTATAAGAGTGATTGGGGATGAGCTGCTATCTGTGTTGGTAGCCTGAATAAAGCAGATTATTGTCTTCCATCCAATCAGTTGAAAGCCTGAACAGAACAAAAAGACTGACCCTCCCTGAATTCCTCCTACCTGACTGGTTGAACTGGAATATCGGCTTTCTCCTGTCTCTGTATGCAGAATGAAACATCAGCTCTTCTTGGGTCTTGAGCCTGCCACCCTTTACACTGGTACTTATGCCTTCAATTCTCCTGAGTCTCCAGTTGCAGGTCTTGGGACTTCTTGGTTTCTATAATCAGTTAAGCCAATTCCTTACAGTTAATCTATCTCTCTTTCTCTCTATCCATATATTTATATATATGGAGATATATTTATATGTATGGAGATATGTATGTATATGTATATATACATACATATATATATGGAGATATACATGTATATATATTTTTTGTTGCTTTCTGGAGGCCCTGAATAATACACTAACATACTCTGTGTGTATGTATATGTATGTATGTATGTATATATATATGTGTGTGTGTGTGTATAAAATATATATACTTAAATATATATTAACATATAGTATATACATACATATACAAAATATATATATACATATATATCTATGTACATATACATATATGTATGGACTTAGGTATATACATGTACATAGATATATGTGTATATCTATGTATAATATGTATTTGTATGTATATGTGTATACATACAGTGTATTTATACACACAGTTGCATATATTCATCTATATATACACAAATATATTATTTCATAACTGTATATAATTATATTGACAATTGTATAATTATATAATTTTGTATAATTACATATACGTAATTGTGACCTGCAAGGCAATATTAAGTGATGTGGTAATACATTCAGTTGGAATACCAGAAAGAGAGAGAATGAAAAATATTTGTGAAGAAATAATGTTCAACGTAAGTGGTAAAGAGAAATCTTTAAAAAAATTTTTAATTTTTATTTTTAAGAGTGAGAGAGAGACAGGGCTTGAACAGGGGAGGGGGCAGAGAGAGAGGGAGACACAGAATATGAAGCCGGCTCCAGGCTCTGAGCTGTTAGCACAGAGTCTGACACAGGGCTTGAACTCACAAACCGTGAGACCATGACCTGAGCTGAAGATGGACACTTAAAGGACTGAGACACCCAGGTGCCCCAATCAAGGGAAATCTTAAAACATCCAGGAAAATCAAAGATAAAAGAAACAAAGATAAGGAGTAGAGTAGACTTCTTACTTCTTTGAACTACTACTCTTTCTGATTCAGACTGGAAAGGGAGACTCTATTTATTAAATCTCCTTAAATCTAACTTAAATGTCAATGTAATAGACAAGGCATAGTGAAATAGTAAAAACTATAATTTGCATATATCTCTTCTCTTGTTGACATTTATTCTGCTTTCCTTGACTTCAGGAAGTTTATGCTGGCCTAGCTAAGTGGATTTTCAGTCTGTATAATCTAGTTTATGTAATCTAATTGTCACATGATGAACAAATGGCTTAGAAATTCCAACATAGAAGCTCGTAGAACTAATGTTTCTCTTCTTTCTACTAAAAGTTCATATTTACTCACTTTGTACTACAAGTTCATATTTACTTAAAACACATATTTAAAATCATGTTATAATTTTATGTAAAAGTGAACTAAGAGAATTTTGAGAGTGTCAAAAAAGACTTGAATTTGATTGCTACCCATCTTTTGTAAAAAAGGAATTCTTTTCATTGTTTAAATCATGGTTATAGTTAACTATAAATGCTCATGAATCTGTATGCAATTTTTGTGTATGCATATTATCTACATACATATATCAGGTCAGTGTACACTTAAGAAAAGCTGGTGCCCAGGGGCTTCAATTACTCTTGTGAGATCAAACAGCACTGGGTTCAAATCCAACCTCTGCCACATAATCGTTGAGAGATGTTTTGCAAGTCCCTTAAATTTTTATGCTT
The DNA here is from genome assembly GCF_003009895.1 of Hyaena hyaena. Taxonomy (NCBI): domain Eukaryota; kingdom Metazoa; phylum Chordata; class Mammalia; order Carnivora; family Hyaenidae; genus Hyaena; species Hyaena hyaena. The sequence continues at coordinate 195,295 of NW_024081768.1, read as the reverse complement.
ATTTTATTATCTCTATATAAGAAATAACAAAACATCATTTACAGGGGCACCTGGGTGGCTCAGTCAGTTGAACATTTGACTCTGATTTCCTTTCAGCTTTATGATCCCAGAATCCTGGGATCAATCCCTGTGTTGGGCTCTGCACTGAGTGTAGCCTGCTTTGGATTCTCTGTGCTTCACTCTCTGTCCTTCTGTTCCTCTCTCCCACTGTCTCTCTCAAATAACATTTTCAAAAAAAAAAAACCACCTTTCATTGGTAACTGTGGTAATACACTTTTTCCTACTGAAAATAAGACAATCTCTTATAATGTTCGTTTTCATTTAAGAACATGTAGACCATTTTCCAAGTCAATAAATACAATAACAAACCACATCTTCAAATAAATAGAATTTTATTTTTTTGGATTCGCCATTAATCTATGATTAATTCCATGTTGTTTGATATTTAGATTGTTTGTAAGAGATTAAAATATGTAAATGAAGTTTTATAAATATCTATATTCTATATTCTGAATTCTTTGGCCAGTTGTTTTAGGCAGCTCAGGCTGCTATAACATTTCCAGAGACCGGGTGGTTTAAACAACAGACATTCATTTCTCACAGCACTAGAGGTTGGGAGGCTGAATGTTGAAGTTCTGGCTGACTCCGCTGAGAGTGCTCACTGGCTTGCAGATGGCCACCTTCTCGCCTCGTCCTCATATGGCAGAGAGAGCTGCGGCATATCTTCCTTTGCTTGTAAGGATGCTAATCTCATCATGAGGGCCTTATGGTCAGGACCTCATCTAAACCTAATTATCTTCTCTAAAAATTTTTTTTTGAATGTTTATTTACTTTTGCAAGAGAGGGAGACAGAGCATGTGTATGGGAGAGGCAGAGAGGAGGGAGATACAGGATCTGAAGCAGGCTCTAGGCTCTGAGCTGTCAGCACAGAGCCTGCCATGGGGCTGGAACCCACAAACCATGAGATCATGACCTGAGTCCAAGTTGAACACTTAACTGACTGAGCCACCCAGGCATCTGGTAAACCTAATTATCTTCTAAAAGCCCCATGTTCAGAGGTGGCTGGGTGGCTCAGTTGGTTGAGGCTCCAACTCTTTTTTTTTTAATGTTTATTTATGTGTTTATATTTGAGAGAGAGAGAGAGAGAGAGAGAGAGAGAGGAGAACAAGCAAGGGAGGGGCAAAGAGAGACACACACTGAATCTGAAGTAGGTTTAAGGCCCTGAGCTGTCAGCACAGAGCCTGACTTGGGACTCAGACTCACAAACTGTGAGACCATGACCTAAGCTGGAGTCAGATGCTTAACGACTGAGCCTCCCAGATGCCCCATAGCTTCCAACTCTTGCTGTCAGCTCAGATCATGATCCCAGGGTTGTGGTATTGAGTACCAAGTCCGAATTTGCACTGACTGTGGAGCCTGCTTGAGATTCTCTCTCTCCCTCTGCCCCTTTTCTCTGCTCTCTGTCTCAAATAATATTTAAAAAAAGATGGGGCACCTGGGTGACTCAGTCGGTTGGGTGGCTGACTTTGGCTCAGGTCATGATCTTGTAGTTGGTGGGTTCGAGCACCACATTGGGCTCTGTGCTGACAGCTCAGAGCCTGGAGCCTGCTTCAGATTCTGTGATTCCCTCTCTCTCTGCCCCTCCCCTGCTCAAGCTCTGTCTTTCTCTGTCTCAAAAATAAAATAAACATAAAAAAAAAGAAAAAAAAGAAATGAAAAAACCCATATCCAAATATTCCTACATTGATTAGGGTTTTAACATGTGAATTTGGCGAGGGGGGGTGCATAATTTAGTCCATTACCAGTTATTTCTTCAACATAAATCTTATATATTCCATGTTTTACTAGTATGAATATGTAAGAAAACATTAGAAACCTACTCTGTGAGAGGATTGTACTGTTACTCTATTACATTTGCTTATGAAAATGTCTTGTTTTTCTAATGCTAAATATCATTTACTATTCTTCTTCAATATATTAAAATAACATAACTTCTTACTGCATTTTTAAAATTCTCATTGGTAAGTAATGGGATAAAAAACAATTATGTTCATTGTTTATTTATATTACTCCATTGACTAATTATACACTCTATTTTAATTGTCTTTAAATTTGGTTCTGTTTGCTTTAGACTTTAAGCTCTCCTGTATCTTATTAACCAAACCTTTTCTATCGCAGGTTAAATTATTTCTTAATAATTTTGTGCACCATATTTTGATTTTATAACAGCTTATCATAACTAACCAAGAGTATTTTTGTTTTGTTTTTAGTGTGGAAAGAGAAATCCAATGCAGACTCCAAGACTGAAATTTCAATTCTATAAGCAAGGGATGGAGGTGAATGTAGAACAATGGTGTTCTGATCTATGGCCATACCACCTTGAACGTGCCCCATCTCGTCTGAGCACTGTGAATTTTCTGCTCTCAATCCCCATATTACAACACTATGAGACTCTAGGCAAGTAACTCAGCTTCTCTGATTTTTTGTCATGTAAGGGGGGTGATGGTGAGGGTCGCATACAATACGTATCTTAAGGGGATTGTGAAAGATAACAAATGTAAAATGTAAAGCATGGAACACATGGTACATACTGAAAAATGTCAGTTTTCTCATTAAAAAGCATGAATTAACTCTTTGTAATTGGAAAGAACATGCTGTTACCAAGTATACCTTCCAATATTTTATAATTTGAAATTTCAATTAGGATGCCTCATGCTTCTTTCTTCTTCCCCCTACGTCTGAAGGGTCTGATGACAAGATAAGAGAAATGTAATAAAGGAACCATTTTTAAAAGTCTCTGAGTGCTTGGAAGATGGTTTCTCCATTTGGTGAAGGGAAATTCTTTCATTAGAGGCAGATAATAGCATTCTTCCTAAAGCATTTCACGTTCACTGGCCCTAAAAAGCCAGCTCTTATATATGCAGTCACATCACCTGAGCCAACACTCGGCCTTCTGCGAGCTGAAAGTATTACATACTCCAGGAAGCACCAAGCGTGAGCTGTTTCAACTGCCAGTGGAAAATCAGGCCCCAAGCAGTTCCAGGAAACTAAAACAGTACCGTGGAAATGGACAGTGGAACAATTCATTCCCTAAATTTACAAAAGAGCCCGTGGTGGGGAGGGAGGCAAAAGGCTTGTTTTCTTTTAACTGCTGCCATTAAAAATGTAATTTATATTTTTACTTTAAGAAAATCGTGGCATTCCAAGCTGAAGTTTTTGACATTTGGCCACACACCTTTAGTTGTACAAATAAACACATTAATCTCAGAGGAACTGTAGATTTGCTTTTTTTGTATTAGTGCCAACATCAGAATGTGCTCTGATTGCCTGGTTTTACAGAAAACAGGATGTGAAGATTGGGTGAGGTGAGGCTTGCATGTTAATGTAATTCTTTGGAGTTAATGTTAGAAAATTGCTTTTCTATTTAAGGCAGTACCTGATGTGAGTGTTTCTTGTAGTTTTCCATAAGGTAGTTGTATAAGTAAAACTTGACAAGAGACCTTGATATTCTTTGAGGGAACAGTTGCAACTTATTCCAGGTTCCAGTTATATCATGCTAAGAATACTATGTTATAGGCCACTGGAATTGCAGGTGGGAGAATGCTATTTTCCTCTGGGTTGGGGGCAGATTTTCTAAGACGGGTAAATGACTGCTGATGTCACTTTACTGGAGAGACTGTCATTTCTCACAGGGGCAACCAGAACTAACAAGGAGTTCTAGGTAGGGTTGAAATTCTTGGTCTTGAGAAAGGGGGTATGATGTCCAGCATGGAGCTAAAAATGAAGACGAGCTGCAAGGTTGGGAAGTTGCCCTCAGCTATGTGCACCTGTTAGGTTAGATCTGGTAAGATCCCCATCAATGTATAGGAGAGAGCAAGTGACATGTTGCTTATCGTCAATGATAAGTACACCAAAGTGGCATACCCAACCCCAAGCAGCTTAGGTTAAAGCTATTCAATTGGCAAATCTTGACTCCTTGGCCCAGCGCTATTCCTTCCAGAAAATATTGTCTTTTTTAGTCTTTTGTTTGCCACACTTGGCCAAAATTCAGCTTCCCAGCATGATTTTATGTTTCTTCCCAAGAAGAAGGAATTTCATCATGGTTGATTCTATGAGCCCTTGGTTCCAAGCCCACTCCCTTGTTTTTCAGAACTACACAAGGAAAGATAATAGCATTGACAAATTGAGTCTGACACTAAAATAAGGCTCATCTATCAGCCTTGCAGTGTAGGCAGAATGGCAGAGGTGGAGTGAAGAGGCAGAGTCAGCAAATATCTTTGGGTACTGGAGCCGGGATCGTCCTTGAGAATCAGTACGCACATTCCCTACTGAAATTTGGGGCTCAACAGAAGCTCATGGGAATATCCTGTCTTCTCTAAGTCTTTCTCTAAGTTCTTTTAGTGAAAGAGGACAGGAAGGGCAAGAAAGGCACTTTTATCTCTCACAAATGAGCAATAAATGCAATGTAAGGAAACTTATGTTTATATTGAGATCAAATTGACGAGCATTAGAATGCTGGCCCTTCAACATCCCAGCTAAGTTATTGGTCCTAACTGAGCCCCAGTGTCTTAATCAATAAATTGAGGTTAAGAATAAGACCATAGAGGGACACCTGGGTTGCTCAGTAAGTTAAGCGTCTGACTTTGACTCAGGTCATGATCTCTTAGTTCTTGGGTTTGAGCCCTGCCTCCTGTGCTGACAGCTCAGAGCCTGGAGTCTGCTTCAGATTTTGTGTCTCCATCTCTCTCTCTCTGCCCCTCCCCTGCTCACATTTTGTCTTTCTCTCAAAAATAAATAAAAGATAAGAAATAATGTTTTTTAAAAAATAATAATACCTTAGAGTTATCATAGCTATCAAATGAACTCAAACAGAAGTCATAAATCTCATGACCAAATCTAGCCACTGCCACCTTCTGTAAATAAACAGCTATGCTCACTTATTTACATATCATTTATGACTTGGTTGGGTAGTTGCAATGGAGACTGATGCTATGGCCTGAACATACTGAAATATTTACTATCTGGCTCTTTACAAAAAGTATTTACCAGCACTTGGACTAAACTATCTACACGAAACTTAACTAAGTGAAATACTTACTCATTATCTTGGCTCATAAGTGGCACTCACTTCTAAGCACCGGTTATTAATATTGCTATTATTGTTTGCTATTACTATTACTGCTATTATCTAGAGATAAAGACTCTGTCCAAGTGAGGAAAGCAGTTGTGTTCACTGTTGACTTAAGTTCTAAATCCTAAATTTCAGGGAACTTGATTAACTGTGTACCTTTGTGCTCAGTGCAAGACCCATTTAAGCATATGGACTAATAATGTTCTTTATTACTATCTAACATGCAACTCTTATTTTCTATTAGTTTCCATGAGGAGCAGTTTCTACACATAATGCTGTCAGTAGGAAGAAAATATGTTGCATATTAACATTAACAAAAATTCAGTATTAATATTAATATCATTAAGAATAACATTTCCTCTTTTAGCACAAGGTCCACATTTGAGCCTAGTATGAAAACCCTTTTTCTCTATTTCTTTCATGGCTCTTTCTTGCCAAAGGGTAGCTTCAAGTCCCAATCTCCTTGCCATATATTAGTTTAGTTTTCTTCTTCTCATAGTAATAGCTTGACTGCATTGGGTAAGAGAGTAGTACGTGAGAACCACAAAAAGGAAGAACTGTTTAAAAAGTCTTATAATTTCGATCTCTCTTCCCCCCACTTTTTACCTTCGGTACCAAAGTTTGTCAACCACTTCCTTGAGGACTCTACTTAGTGACCTCAAGGATCCTCCTGCATCTTTGTCCCATACTTTTCCCCTCCCCAGTAATGGTGTTGCAAGATGAGGTGGGTTTCATCCATGTAAGAGCTAATCCTGAGGAATCACCCAGAAAACAATAGAGCTGTGGAAATCTGGAGGATTTGGAAGTCCAACCCCTCCTTATATCAGATATGTGGAAGCTGAAGTCCAGTGAGTCACCAACCTGCCTTAAGCCACACAGTAGAGGATGCGTACAATTTCAAACTGTGTTCTTTATAGATGGTTAGCAACTACATTATTCTAATGTGTTTTATATGAAAGTTAATATGCTCCCTTTGAGATAAATTTTTATGAATAAAGGAAGTTCCAACAAAGACTTAAAGTTTTTTGTTTTTTTGTTTTTTTGTTTTAATGCACTGATGTTTTAGAGAAGAATGCTGTTTTTTCATTTCATAGATATTGAGCAATATCTGGAAGGAAGGGGCACACAGATGAGCAAACCAGATAAAAGTATCTGTTCCCCTGGAGCTTATATTTGAAACAGAAGAGTTAGGAAATTAGCAAAGAGGTGAATTAAACATGCAGTACCTCTGATCGTGATGAAATTCTATTATAAAAAGGAAAGCTGGTAAGGGGAAGGAGCTTCTGGGTCAAAGATACCATTCAAAATGAAACCAAGTGGTTGGCAAAGGCTGGGAGGTGTTTCAGCAAAGGCCTGCAGGGAGGGGGTGAACAGACGATGTAGATTTGGGGGATGGGATTTCCACACCAAGGAAGCATTAGAGAAAGGACCCTGGGGCAGGAGGATGCCTAGTGTTTGAGGAACAATTATGAAGTCAGTGTGGTTGGATTAGAGTGAATGAGATGAGGAGGAGAGAAGAGATGAGGAGGATGAAGGGAGGAGGCATGCAATGTCCTGTAAGCCATTTTTAGCTGGCTTTGATTTCGAGTGAAATGGAAGTCACTACGGGTTTTGCAAAAGTGTGTTTGAGAATAAATTTATAGGCAAAGATGTAGAACATGCCGCTACGCTATAGGAAAAGAAAAAAGAAATAGCTGAAAACTCCTACCTGGCCTAAAGGACTTTCCACATTCTGGTCCTAGTCATACATTCCATGTGACCCTTTTCCCATCCAGATCACCTTCGAACTCCCCAAAGATCACTTGCCAAACTGGTGCTCCCTCTGCCTTGTCTTGTTCATCTCAGCAAATGCAATGTCTACACAGCTGTCAGGATTCAGCTCAGTGAATCTTGACTTTTCTGTTAGAAGATCTTTCTCAACTCTATCAGACTTGGTCACTTTTTTCTAAGGGCTCCAGTGGCTCTTGACTTTTCTTTTAGAAGATCTTTCTCAACTCTATCAGACTTGGTCACTTTTTTCTAAGGGCTCCAGTGGCTCTTGACTTTTCTTTTAGAAGATCTTTCTCAACTCTATCAGACTTGGTCACTTTTTTCTAAGGGCTCCAGTGGCTCTTGACTTTTCTTTTAGAAGATCTTTCTCAACTCTATCAGACTTGGTCACTTTTTTCTAAGGGCTCCGGCGGCACTGTGGGCATCCCTCAACTCTAGGACCTACATCAGTGAATTGTTCTTAGTTATTCATATGTCTGGTTCTGCAGCTGGACTCTGAGCATAGAGACAGTCAGTCTCAGGCTTGGGGTCAGTGTTCAGTACTCTGCAGTAAATCGATGAATAAATATTTGAAAGAAAGAATGCATGAATGTGCTCTAGATCTGCTGTGCAATGTGGTTCTTACAGTTATAGGTATTGTGCTGTGCACTTCAAAATTTGTTCCAAGGGTAGATTTCATGTTAAGTGTTCTTAATGTACATGCACACACACACACACACATGGATACAGAAAAACAAAAGTACTGGTTATGTCTATCATTTTGATTTTGGTGATCATATCATGGGTGTTTATGTACATCCAAACTCATCAAATGGTAATCATTAAATATGTGTGGTTCTTTGTACATCAATGATACTTCGTAAAGGTTATGAAAAAAATGAATGAATTAGGTCAAAGTATGCTCTTTTCAGCCATCACATTCCTTATCTCCATGACACTGGTATTAAACCTCAGCATGACATGCTCTCCAGGCTCCCTCTTTTTTATTTTATCTGCCTCCCTTCCCCACAGCCTTGACCAGGGAGACTCAGTCAATGAGCAAGCCTTTTACAGACATTAACATGCTTTCCAGAGGCACCAATGACATACATCCCATGAGGAAGAGCTGTTTAGGTTACCAGTACAGATGGTGTTTCTTCTTGAAGAAGGCTGAGCATCTTTGATGAGCTCTATGTGTATTTATTTTATGTCACCTGAGAGTATTTTCATTTTTAATTGACATTAGTTCCTAAAGTATCATATTTAACTCCATCAAAGGAAACCTCTCAGAAGAAGAAAGCAGAGAAAGATAAAGAAAAAGAAGGATGCATCAAGAGGCATCAGCCCATAGAGGTTGACTGCACTGGGCCATTAATGACTGGGCCATTAATGACTGGGCCATTAATGACAACCCAGTGTGGTTTGGTGAGTTTGGACACAATCAAATACCCATGACACTGCCATCATTATAAAATGACTTGAATAAAACTGTTTAAGAAAAAAATAGATTAAAAAATGACAACCTGTACAAATGTCTCTTTCTCCCTCTGTCTGAACCAAAGTCATCTTCACCCCCAAACTATCTAATACTAATTTTGTGGACTTTTCTACATACCATGAGGTCATGATATTATAGAAGAGCAACACTAAAATTCCATGAAGAGTGGAGGGAAAAAAAAAAAAAAGAAATCAAAGGTTATTTTGTTTGTTAAAGGTCAGCCTAGCTGGGCCCCATGCATTGATTTTCTTAGCTGCTACAGTTAAACAAGTCTCAAAAATAAATGTATTATAGGCAATGGTATGTTTGCAACCATCGAGCTGAGCTTTAATTTGAGAATGCAATCAATAAGCCTTTGTGTATCCATAACAGAACATGAGCAGAAAATCTGTGATGGGGGCATATGTGTTTGTACAGTTGCTGATATATCAGACCAATGACTGCTTTGACAAATGATACTCTGCTTCTAATCAATAACTCATAAGCCACAATTTACTTTTTCTTTGCCTTGAACTATAACCAAAAGGAGGCAAACATCACTATAATTTCCACTTAAAACATGGGCAGGAGTTGATTGTGTGTGTGCATATATGTGTGTGTATGGCCCAAAGGGCAAGCCATGACCACCAATAGCAGAAAATTCTTCCACTGGAAACTGTGTGAGGACTCATAATTGTGGTAGGAAGTAATATTGCTAAAGAAATTTGGCAATACACATTGGGTTCTCAGATATGTCTTTTGACTCAGAATTCCATTTTGTCTGAGTCTGTCTATTCTATGGAAATAAGTCATTGATTACACGAAGGACAGCATATATAGAAAGCTGCTTATTGTAGCATTATTTATTACAGGGAAAAATAAAAGCAATAGGCATGGTGACTATCTTAATTTGGGTAGTATTAATGTCACGAGAAAACATTAGAAGAAAAAAGTGGAAAGGGAAATTGGACACTTGGTATTATTTCAAATATGCAGAAAAATATGCATAGTACAAATGTGGGACAAAAATACCCTAAAACATCTCTAGTGATGGTTTTAAGGTTTTGGGGAAACAAAGGATTTTTTCCCTAATGCTGTGCATTTTCCACATTTATTATAATGGCTAAGATTATTTTTTCTCTTTGTCTATATGATTTACTGTAATATAATTGACATATAACATTATATTCGATTCAGGTGTACATCATAATGATTCAATATTTGTATATATTGCAAAATGATCACCAAAAGAAGTCTCATTAACACCTATCACCACACACATAGTTACAATCTCTTTCTTGTTGTGAGAGCTTTTAATTTATACTCTTTTACCAACTTTCAAATAGACAATGCAGTATAATTAACTGTAGTCACCATGGTATGAATTTATTCCCTGGACTTACTTATTTTGTAACTGAAAGTTTGTATCTTTAAAAGTGTGCACTACTCTTAAAATAGAAAGTTTTACTAAATAACTTGACTTTTTAAAGCATTGACATCAAAAGAAGGAACCATAAAGGAAAGGCTAATAATTTCACCTTCTAAACATTGACAAGGGTAATTTCCTATGCTTCATTATAAATAAAAGTAAAAGTCAAAGGGCAAACAAGATGGGAAAGGGAAGATAGATATTAATTTTGTTAATATTTGTTAATATTGAATATTTTTAGGTATTAAAAAGTAGATATTCTAAATATATAACAATTATTTACATTATATATTACAATTATTTAATATGGCTATATAAAATTATACATTATAATTATAAATTATTGTAATATATAAATATATACATAATTATATATATATAATATTAACATTTTTAATATAGGGGCACCTGGGTGGCTCAGTCCGTTAAGCATCTGACTCTTGATTTCAGCTCAGGTCATGATCTCCTGGTTTGTGAGATCAAACCCCATGTTGGGCTCTGCACTGTCAGCATAGGATTCTCTCTCTCTTCTCTCTCTGCCTTTCTCTCGGCTACTGCTTCTCTCTCAATATAAATAAATAAAACATAAGAAAATTCTTAATATATCAAACCAGTAAACAGACAAATTAGTACAGGAATTAAACATTAGTTTCCAAAAGAGGAAACACAAATGTTCATATATATATATACACACACATACACACACACACACACATATATACTAGATAGATAGATAGATAGATAGATAGATAGATAGATAGATAGATTCAAGATCAATAAAAGTTAAAGAAATTCTTCCTAAACAAACCTGGCTCCTATGATCTGCCTGTCAATTTAGCAAATGCATTTATAATTACAATACTCAGCATTGGAAGTGTAGACCTAAGGAGGTGCCTGGCTGATGTCCTCTGGTTCAGTCATTCTGTCACATGGTCGTTTGTGGTTTACGAAGGGTGTATAGTTCTCTGACAAAGTATAGCCTCACCTTAAAACCCTGGGGGTCTCTGTTGTGATTCTCCTCTAGGGATTTGCCAAAATTTCCATATGACATCATCTCTAATCACAACTGTGTCCAGTAGGACAGGGTCTGCAGGGTCATATGGCCCGTGTGGCAGGGCTGCCTGTGCTATAAACCAGACCTCCTGCAGAGTCTTTCTGTTTTGGGTCCCACATAAAGCTTGCAGCCTGTCGTATCATAGGGCAAGTGTTTTGAGATAGCATTCCCAAGTGTGGACATGCTGCCTCGGGAGCTCAAGGAAGCTTATCAGGCCCTGGGCTTCTCTCCTGGTAATGGGAAAGAGAAGATTTAACAATTTGTTCATTGTCCTTACTTAGATGGTAGGACCCTGAATATTTGTTGGATTTACCGCCTACCATCTAGAGCGCATAAAACCTTTTTTTTTTTAGTTTATTTATATGTTTATAGAGAGAGTGCATGAGAGGGTCAGAGAGAGAGAGGAAGAGGGGGAGAATCCCAAGCAGGCATTGGCAGCACAGAGCCGGATGTGGGGCTCAAATTCATGAACACCAGATCACGACCTGGGCCTAAATCAAGAGACAACCGCCCAACCGGCTGTGCCACCCAGGTGCCCCTGGAATGCATAAATCTTGTCAAAACTCCTAACAAACACATTTGCCATTTATTGCTCATCCAATTCAATTACCATGATATCATTGATACAATGGAACAATATCATATTTGTCAGAGTATCTGTCTCTCCAGGTCCCTTCAGACTAGTATAAGATAAAGGGACAAGAGCACACATGTGTTTTCGTTCCTACAGTCTCTTGTGACTGTGACATACTTGTGATTCCTCTTGTAAAACATAGGAAGGGAACATGTCTGCCTGGTCACCTGAGGCTAATCCTCTCTAGAGGATCTAGAGAAATTACAAAGACAGAAAGATCTAATGTACCTTGTGGAACATAGCAATGCATTGCAGAAAGACTGTAAAATGATGAAAAGGATTAATAGCCAACTTGAAACAAAATGTGGAAGGGACCTCCTTGGTGACATATTAATAAATACATTTCCCACAGCCTAAATGTAGACATTGCAGAGCATCAGGGCTACCACTTAATTATTTTATTTTATTTTTATTTATGTGTTTATTTTAAGAGAGACAGAGATAGTGAGAAGGGGATGGGCAAAGGGAGAGGCAGATAGAGAATCCCAAGCAGGCTCCATGGCTGTTAGCACAGAGCCCAATATGGGGCTTAAACTCACGAACTGTGATATCATGACCTAAACTGAAACCTAAGGTTGAACAGTGAACCATCTGAGCCACCTGGTGGCTATGGGGCTAAGTCATAGCCCCATAGTTAATATAGTTAATTATAACAGTTGCCAAGCTCCAGAGATTAAATTGTCAATCTCAGGAAGTCCACTACCATGATCAGGGACAGAGTGAGACCCAGAATGGGGAACTCTAAATCAATGCACTCAAGAACTCTAAAACCCAACATTCTTCTGATTCCTCTGGGTCTGCAGAAATGGCCTGCTCCTTCCTGTTAATGGTTAGCATTCCAAATTTACTTAGAGACAGTGTAGATGCCTCTGCTTTACAGAACAGCATGTATCTCCCTCAGGATTTACTTCTGACTTTTCACTTGACCCATAGGCCAATAATTCAGGTCAAGCCATTACACAACCTCACCTGGAAACTGAGCCTGGGATAAAGCAAGGGATTAATTCACTTTTAAAGTTGAAGAAACTGACATATAGGAGCTGACATTCACACTCAGAATGGTTATGACAATTTCACATGGTGAAATAGAAATAGATCGTGGTTTTCATCTTCAGTCTTAAATAGCTGAGCTAATAATATGTCTACTGAGATTTATAAAAGAACAGAAATACCACTCCCAAAGGTATCAACAGAATAATTTGGAATTTCATGTTCTCTTTTGTGAAGATTCTTGTCATGATCTGTGATGAAATACGTTTTTTATTTATGGAGTGTCCATGCCATAAGTCATGAACATTTGAATTTCTAAGGAAATTCAGAACATCAATGTTAAATTTTAGTAGGTAATTATATTGTGTAAAATACAATTCTGGAACTCAATTATGTATTACTTTCATCTCTAAACACAAAAGGTTACAGTAAATGCTAAAATAATGTAAAACAGATGGGAAAGGAAATTTAGTCAATATCTGTATGGAATCAATCACATTTATTATGCCTTGAATTATTTTTTTTTTATTGTACTTGTGATTGTTTCTCTTACAGTGAGGTTTTCCATATATCTTTCATATTTCTGGCTGGATTCCAGTATCTAGCATGGTACCTTTCACATAGAGCATCTGATTTTTGTTCTTTGGACTGTATTATTGACTTGAAGGCCAATCATACAAAGTACATTGTGAAATACCAGCTCAGAGCCATTCATCTATTCATGAAGCAGGCACTGAGCCCTCACTCGATGCCAAGAACCCTGCCAGGTACTAGGAACACTGGGTGGACTAAAGCATAATCTCTGCTCCCAAGGGACTCACATCTTTAAATGTCTTGAAATTAAAAGATGCAAAAACCAAAACCTATTTGATAGAAAAAAAGTCCTCTATGAATGCTGACTCCAAGTGGGTAATACTAGCTTAGCTTCCCAGTTAAAATCATGGTTTGGTATTAAAATGAAAATTAGATTTCATCATACTTATTGTAACATTTGTTTGAAAAAAAAAAAAAACCCACCAGAAAACTAACATTATACCTCATTATAATTTATGTTATTCAGATTCATACTTTACTAAAATTGTTGAAGAATCTGTTACAGTCTATAGCGGGCTCTTTTGCATACTTTTGGCAATATGTTTAGTGTCCCTTTTCATTTTATCTTTTGTGAAAATAGCTGGTCACACTACTTGTCTTGTTCCAGCCCTTAGGACATAGCAGTGAGAAAGATATTTCCTCTTCTTGATTTAGAAAATATTACCTTCTTCCAAGACCCACCCCAACTGTCAGTTTTTCTGTGAGGCTTCTTCCCATGATTCCTCTTAAAGATAGAAACCACTCACTTTTTGTTGTTATGGTTCCTTGTGTCATACACAGAGTGTAGGACAACCATTAGGAAGAAAATTATCAGAAATGTACCAAAGGAGCCTTTCAATTCACAATGTGAGCATAGTTCAACACATTATTGGGTTCAGGTTCCCTTACTGGAAGAATGTCTAATTATCTTTAATAATATTTTTAAAAATTTTAAAGTTGATCTCAAAGTAGACCAGAGAAACCTGATCCCTAATTCTAACGGTTGCTAGGCTACTCGTACTATGTAGATATCAAATATTTATAGAAAATATAAAATATCTAGTGTGCATTCACCATGATAATGATGTTCAGTGTTCATGTTGCTGTTACTCCAATTATTGCTGAGAATATTGAGTAAGCACTTGTTGGAGTCCCTCAAATTTATATTCAAGTCATAACTCAACTTCTCAGTAAAGCAAACCTCAATGATCTCATCTGCAAAATAGTAATAATAGTATTTCACATCATAAATTTATTGCAGATATTATATGGCATAAAGCAAGCAAAAATCTTAAAATAGTGCCCAACATATAGAAAACACTCAACAAAAGTTGATTTTCATTTTATTAGCTAATTATCTTAAAGAAGGTGAGCAGCTATCTTCTATATAATATACTATACAAAAATATTTGCTTTGTGGAATTTATGGAGAGATACTTATTCCTTGCTACACTCCTATATATCTTTTAACTTCATCTTCTGCCTTCTATTAAGCTTTTTTACTGACTGAAAACTGCATACAAATATAAAGGAAGTTGAAATTGTTTATAATGATTATTATATTTTAGAAGAGATCATGTAGTTAAGGAAAAGTTGTGTAATCTCTTAAGTATTTTCATAGAAACCCAAAAATACTCAGCACGATACAAGATAAAATTCACAATGTCTGCCATCTATTCAAAGATTACCAAATATAACAACAAGCAGAAAAATATCAACCATATTGAGGAGAAAAATTGGTCAAAAACTGATACAGGTATAACATAGATAGAAATCAGATATTAGCAGACAAGAACATGAAAACAATTATTATAATTGTATCATATATATATATTTTTTAAGTTTATTTTGAAAGAGAGAGAGAAGGAGTGGGGGAGGATCAGAAAGAAAGGGAGAGAGACAGAATCCCAAGCAGCATCTGAGCTGTCTGTACAGAGCTCAACGTGGGGTTCGAGCCCACAAACCCATGAGACCATGACCTGAGATGAAATCAAGAGTCAGATGCTTAACTGACTGAGCCACCCAGGTGTCCCAAGCGTATTTCATATTTACAAAAGGATAAATATAAACAGAGAAGATGTACAAAAGACCCAGACTTCTAGAGATGAAAATGACCATATTCTTGAAAGAAAAAAAATAACTTGAGTATAATTGTTGACAGAATAGAAATACAGAAGAAATAATTAGTGAACTTGAAGTATAGCAATAAAAACTATAATTAAATGCATTAATAAGAGAAAAAATCAATAAAAAGTCAACTGAGCATTAGTGAACTGTGAGAAAAAAATTGTAACTGCCTAAAGTAGTATAATTTGAGTCTCCAAATAGAAAGAAATAAATTCTTTAAGAAATGAGGATGGAAAATTTTCTAACTTTGATAAAGTCTATGAACTATTGAGATCCATGAAGCTCAATGTACCCAAATTCATGCATGTATATACATGCGCGCACGCGAGTGTACACTCACACACGCACACACACACACACTACATAAAGAAAACTACAGCATGCAAAACATAATCAAATAACTCAAAATCAGTGATAAAACCATCAAGAGAGAATAGACGAAGTACATACAGAGGCACCACATTAAAGGGGATGAAATATTTCTTGCTCAAAACAGTGCAAGCCAGAAAGTAGAGGGATGTGTTTTAAATACTGAAAGAAAAATAAAAACTTATCAACCTAGAATTCTATATCCTGAGAAGACATCTTTTTGTAATTAAAAATTTTTTTATGTTTATTCATTTTTGAAAGATAAAGAAAGACAGAACATGAGTCGGGGAGGGGCAGAGAGAGAGTGAGACACAGAATCTGAAGCAGGCTCTAGGCTCTGAGCTGTTAGCACAGAACCTGATGTGGAGTTTGAATCCACAGACCACGAGGTTATGACTTGAGCTGAAGCTGGACACTTAACCAACTGAGACACCCAGGTGTCCCCCTGAGAAGATATCTTTAAAAATAAAAGTAAAGACATTTTTTAGATAAACAATGGCTGAAAAAATTCATCACCAGCAGACTCACATTACCAAGGAATATTCAAGGAAATTCTTTAGGAGGAAGGGAAATGATACTGCAATGTTAAGGAAGAGAGAAAAGAAATTAAAACTGCCTTGATAAATACATAATAGTGTTATTTTTATTTAAATCACTTTAAAAACAATTAGCTGTTCAAATAACTATAATCATGCAGTATCGTGTTTATACCATATGGTATAAATGTAATAGCAACAATGATACAAATGTTAGGGACGACTCAAGTATACTACTATGAGGCTCTTACTGTAGATGTGAAGTAGTACAGTGTCACCTGAAGGTAGAGAGTAATAAATTAAAGACGCAAACCGAAAGAAACTAAATAAACATCTAATAAGCTAACGTAGATAAAATTGAATTATAAAAATTATTGAATTAGGAGCAGCTGGGTGGCTTAGTTGGTTCAGTGTCCAAGTCTTGGTTTCAGCTCAGATCGTGACCTCACAGTTCCTGGGTTTGAGCCCTGCCTGGAATTCTCTCTCTCCCTCTCTCTCTTCCCCTCCCCTTCTCTCTTTCTTTCAAAAATAAATAAACTTTAAAAACAATGTTAAAAAATTATTGAAATAATAAACAGAGAAATAGGACAAAATGAGCAAAGATAAGATGGAATAAACAGAAAGCAAAGAGCAAAATAATATACTTAAAGCTAACCAGATCAATAGCCTCATTAAATGTAAATAGTCTAAGTAAAATAATTTTCTCAACTTATCTAACTCAATCTATGTCAGTTTTGGTAAAGCAAGACAGCTCAACTACATGCTGTCTATAAAAGTACAATTTAAATAGAAAGAAACACACAAGGTAAAAGTCAAAGGATAAAATAAATATATTCTTTCTTCTGAAGGAGGAATACAGAGTCAAGAATAATGCTAAATTAAACAAGGTTATTTCATAATGATAACAGGGTCAGTTCAACAGGAGAACATAACAATCCTAAATGTTTCTGTATCTAATAATAGAACCATAACACACCCAAGCTTATAGCAATAAAATTAGAGGAAAAATAGTTAAACTCACAGTTACAGTCAGAGATTTCAACACTTCCCTCTCAATTATTGATGGTACAATTAGACAGCAAATCAGTAAGTATATCAAAGATTTGAAAATGGTGATCAACCAACCTGGCCTAATTAATATTTCTTGAACACTCTACACCAACAATAACAGGGTATTATTAAGATAAACTGAGGAAAACTTAAATAGAAAGAAGGATAAATAAATACAATGCTCATTGGTCAAAACGTCTAATAAAGTTAAGACATCAGTTCTCCTGAAATTGATGCATAGATTCAATGCAACAGTAATTAATCCCAGTGAACTTTCTTTTGTATGTGTAGAAATTGATAAGATGATGGTAACATAGACATGGAAATGCAAAAGTCCTCCAATGATCAAAAAAACCTTGAGAAAGAAGATAAAAGTTGGAAGTCTAACACTACGCTATTTTAAATTGAATGATAAAGATATAGCAATCAAGATAATGTGGTATGTGTTTAGAGGAATATTAGAGAGTTCAGAAATAGAAGCATACAAATACGAGCTACTGAATTTTGATAAAGATGAACATAATTCAGTAGAGAATTTTTGAACCACTATTTCTAACAAATAGCACTATAATAGTTGCATATTCATAAGTAAAAATTGATCTTCAGTGTATGCTTTGTATTACATTCCAAAATTAACACAATGTATTGTATACCTAAATGCAAACTTGGAGCTATAAATCTCCTAGGAGAAAACTGATGTGACTTTGGATTTAGGCAAACATTTCTTACCTACAACGTCAAACACATGATCAACAAAGGAACAAACTGATAAATTAGACTTTGCCAAAATTATGAAGTTCTGCACTTCAAAAGACATTCAGAGGCTGAAAAGGCAAGCCAGAGATGGGGAGATCATATTTGCTAACCGTGCATCTGTTAAACTACTAGTACTCATAATGTATAAATCTTAAAATTCAGTAAGCAATTCACTAAACAATGCATTAAAATGGGCAAAAAGTTTTATGTAATTTTTTCAATAAAAAGCCAGAAAATAAGCATATAAAAAGATGCTCAATAGCATCAGTTCTTAGGAAATGCACACTACGCTTACAATGAGGTACAAGCACAGACATATCAGAATGGCAGAAATTACAAAGATTGAACATACCCAGTGAGATTTGGACATGAATGTTCATAGCAACTTTATTCACAATAGCCTCAACTAGAAACAACCCCAAATGTCTATTAACAGGTGAAGATGTGTACCCATACATGGGAAACCTATTTAGTAATTAAATGGAATGACTTATTGATTGTTGTAACATGGATGAATTTCAAAATAATTCTGAGTAATTGAAGCAATTGGGGAAAAAAAAGGATTATACAGTTTGGTTCCATTTATATAATTCCAAAGAAATGTGAGCCAATCTATAGTGACAGAGAGCAGAGTTGTAGATCTCTGGATATGTGTGGAGGTGTAGTAGGAAGGGGTTGGTCAGAGGAATTACAAACTACGTGAAGGAAACTGGGTAAATTGCATGAGTGATTTTAATTTGGAAAATTTAAAAAAAATCAAGTGGTTAATTAATAACCCCAAATGTTCAGCCTTAACACTAAAAAAGTTAATGGATATGACATGTTTTATCAGGAGGAATTTCTTTTATTAATCGTTTGATTAAAGATTAAAAATAATGATATTCAATGGTAACAAACAAAAGGGGACAACCATCTACATAACTTAATGGAACTATTAATTGGTGCATCCTGTTCGAAAAGTCTGTCTATACATAAGGCCCCCAATTTTTCAAATCAATGGTTAAAAACTGGTCTGAGATGTAGGCAAGTATTGATGCCAATGTCTTTCCAACATTGTTATAATAACAAAGATTTTATAAAAACAAATATCTAAAATTGGGTATCCTATAGGCCAAAGTGATTAAAATAATACTTTTCTAGAATATTTTAATATGAGAAATTCTATGGCCATAAGTGTAAATGGAGTAATTACTTGCAATTGTAGAAATTTTATATTGAAAAAAATAAAGGAAAACATAGTAGGTTGCAGAAAGTTAATGGAATACATTAATTTGTATATTTGTATATTAACTATTATATAGATGGATACATTCATTAATGCATGCAAAGGGACCTACAAGGATGAACAGCAAAATGAATGGTTCTTTTAAATCAGTGAATATTGGGAGGAATGAAGGAGGCTATTTGGAAGGTGGACTTCAATGTTTCACTATGTATAAATCTGTAAAGTTTAGCTATTTAATAATATTAATGCATTTGTGTATAACCTCCATAATACACTAATATGTGTGTATATGCTGAAAACTCCCACATTAGTATCTCTAGTCCTGACTTCTGGCTTAGCTTCAAAGTCTATAAACTTCATAAAGACATGTGGGTAATTGTTATATGATACATGTGTTAAATAATTTACAGGCAAATTGCCATTACAATGTACACACACACTCTTGCAGAATACTCTAGGGACAGATGCCTTTAATAAAGATTTATTTTGGAAGTAACCTAACATGTTATTTTTTGCCTATTGTTCACCACATCAGTGCTCTCATCTCCAATTAAACAGTGCCAGGAATCTTCTGGGTGGGTAATGTATGAAGAGAATCATACTGAGCACTTTTACTGCGACCAGGGAAATAACAATATCAATGGAATTTCAGTAATTTTTCATGCTGCTTGGGGTGACAGGCAATGAAGACATGACGTACAAGCAAATTATTTTTTGGTTTTTGTTTTGTTTTTGTTTTTTATTTTTTGTACAACATTGTTCTGAGAATACATTGCTTGAGTTTCTGTTGTCGAGGAGCCATAGAAGCATTGATAAAAATCAAAATAAAGCCATTTGGGATTAATTGGCATGAATGCTTGGCATGGGCACTTTACTTAGTTTAAGACTTAATCAGGTGTTGGGAAAAGTCTTTTTATTGCTACCCTTATTAAGCCTCTAATCATTCCATTAACATTTACAGAGTGTCAGTGTTTGAACAGCTGCAATCACACCTGCTCTTCGAAAGCTTTATTTTTCAAAGTATTTGCTCTATTTAAAGTTCTGCAATTTATAAATAAGCTCTATACACTTAAAAAGAGAACATGCAAAACCTAGATCATCTGCGAGTGGTGTCATTATTGCTACATAATAATGTATGATGTGTTTCATATTAACACCTGTGATTTTTTTCCCTTAGCCTTCCTATACTCTGCCCTGTGGTCTTCCCCTCCCAAAACCTCAATGCCAAAGAATCACGTTACCATTCATTTGTTACTCCTGTGCCTGGGGCCTCCTAAAATCGGCAAAGCCTGTCCTAGACTAGGAGTCTGGTGGGACCTGGTGGTAGGAAAGTGAGAGTCACTAACTTTGAGGTGCCCTAAGGCTCCTTGGGGACACTACTACAATGGGATTTTATGATGCTTCATCACCAAGAACATATCAAAGACACCCAGGGGCAGTCCTGTTTCTTAACTAAACCTTAACTCTTCGCATAATGGGTACACCAAAGGACTTGGAAAAAAGTTCAGGACTATCTTTGGAATAAGTCACTTTCTTCTGAATTATGTGTACAGGAGAGATGAACTTTGTCAAAGACCAAAAGTACCTCCCAGCTGCTAGCTGTGACCTTGGGCAGGGTGCTCAGTCACTCTGAGACTCAATTTCCTCACCTGCCAAAGCAAGCTAATGATAGCGGTCCTACCTTCTTCTCTGCTATGCAGAGACGCCCCAAGTAATTAATTTAGCAGATATGAATCAAGGCTTGGCTTTGCAGGTGCCCAATTCAGTAAAAGGAAGCAAAAGCACAAACATGAATAAAACATGTCTCTATTGTAAGAGTAGTAGCATATAGTCCATCAGGAAAGGTAAACAAGTGAGTAACTAATGGTGCCCAGAGGATGGTGACATGATAAAGCTACAGGCTATATGTTATGGGAG
This sequence comes from Hyaena hyaena, assembly GCF_003009895.1. Taxonomy (NCBI): domain Eukaryota; kingdom Metazoa; phylum Chordata; class Mammalia; order Carnivora; family Hyaenidae; genus Hyaena; species Hyaena hyaena. The sequence continues at coordinate 174,278 of NW_024081768.1, read as the reverse complement.
GTTTAAATGAGGGAATGATTAATTCTGCAGTGAGAGGGAGGAGTATGAGAGAAGGCCTTACAGAAAGGATGATTTTTTAGAATCATCTTGAGAAATGAGTAGGACTTTGCCAGGCAAAGAAGAGTTGAAGGACATCACACAAAGTGGAGAGTAATCAGTCAAGAAGTTGCCCAGAGGACAGATACGTGGGGAGAAGTGTGCCTTCCATGACATGTATGCAAGAACTCTGCCTTTGGCAGTGGTTTCTATGTATAAGGTGGCATTATTGTTAAAACCACATTGAAGTTATTTGAGAGAACTCCGCTCTGGTCCTTCCTTTCCAAATGGCATAGTTACTGGTATGGTCTTTGTGACTTCTCTTTTTGTGTTATTTTGCTACACTGCACTCTTGTATTTTTCTATTTAAAATTTTGTTGATGTTTATTTTATTTATTTTGAGAGAGAAAGAGGTAGAATGTGATCAGGGGAGGAGCAGAGATAGAGGGGGAGAGAGAGAATCCCAAGTAGGCTCTACTCCATCAGAGAAGAGCCTGACGCTGGGCTCAAATTCATGATCCACGAGATCAAGACCTGAGCCAAAATCAAGAGTCAGATGCTTAACAGACTGAGCCACCCAGGTGCCCCAAAGTGTATTATTATTGAAATTAACTTAATTTGAAAAAGTCAAGTAGCAATAAAAGTCTTAAAACACCCCCCTCGTAACTTCCATTCTTCAAAGGCAACTCCTTCCCATTATGATAGCTGTTCCTCTGGTATTTCTAAGTAATATATGTAGACTGTATTTGTTTCATTTTGCTTTGAGACAGTATTTATTGATTTTCTATGAAAGATATAACTTTAGCTCTTTTGTCCATTAATCCCCATTTACATTTTGCCGCCCTGTGTACCAAAACTGATTATTTAACAATTATCTATTAAGTAATTTCTCAGCATATATAAATTATGACTACATAAACATTCAAAGCTAAGCTTTGCTCTTGTGTATTATGATGAATCATTTTCTACCTAGTATATTATTTATTTACTCATATTACAAATTACCTTGATTTGGGGGGTTTGGTTTTCTATGTACTTATCCTTAATTATCCTCCCTACAAATATGTAACAGAAATGTGAAACTTTTAAAAATAGGGACAAACTCAAAGGTGAGACCGTTCTTCTTTTTTATCTCTCTCTTTTTTAGAGGGATACATCTTCTTTTCCAGTTTGCACTAATTTCTCTTCAGCCCCCATATACATCTGCCTAAACAAGAATTTCTCTCAGTGATTTTTAAATGTCAAATACCTTATTTTCTTTCTTATTTCTTTTTTTAAAATACCTTATTTTCTAAATCGCAAGAATTTCCCTTTCTTGGTTCACACCCTTGTTTGGGGGATGTTATTCTCAGATCACCTTCAAAGAGTGTAGAGGAAACTATCATTTAAAAAAAAAAAGACATCAAGGATTTGAGAGTTTCTTTACTTTTATACTCATTCTTGATCGACAGTTTGACAGAAAATGGAATTCTGGTTTGTAACCACCTTTTTGGTAGAATTATTAAATAATTTCCTTATTGTATTCAAGCCTATATTTAAACATTTTAAAATGTTTTATTTGTTTTTGAGAGAGAGAGACAGAGCGTGAGCGAGGAGGGGCAGAGAGAGAGGGAGACACAGAATCTGAAACAGGCTCCAGGCTCTGAGCTATCAGCAGAGAGCCTCACTTGGTGAGCCTGACATGGGGCTTGAATCCACGAATCCTGAGATCATGACCTGAGCTGAAGTCAGACTCTTAACCGACTGAACCATCCAGGTGACCCTCAAACTTCTGATACCCGGTGACTGTGGAGATGTACAGCTCTGATCTTCCTGAAAGAAGGAACTTGAAACTTCCCTGGGATTATGGGGGAGTGCGATCACTGTGATGTGGGGTGGGGCTCTGTATTCCTGGAATACCAGCCAGTGAACGAAATCTTAGGGCTTGTCTCTTTCACCACAGAGTGAGAGTCCTCTATTGGGCAGTATTTTGGGGGGAATTCAATTCTGGGTCAGCTGTGACTTTTTCTGATTTGCATTGTTTGGATGGTTGGAAGCTCTTCCTCCTGTCTCCCTTTCACAGGTATCAAAATGGCACCATGGTCTTACTATCTATTGTAAAGGCTGTTTAGAGAATTCCCTTATTTTTAGCTTCTTGCATGACTCTATCTGCCATTTTGCCTGTTGTCCTCCATGTTGCCTATCAGTAGGCAGTTAGGGCTCAGCACTGTGGCTTCTGCTCTTGTACCTCAGCAACTATGTATCTATCAGCTCTCCTTCTTAGGAAATATTCTTTATGACCCTTGTCTGCTGAATCATTATAGTGGGACATCATAGATGCTCTTTTCCTCAGACTTCCAGGAGTTGAGTGTCATGCAGATAGCTCACAGGTGGGCTTTTCTCCAGGAGCTGCCCTCAGCCTAGGGGAGGTCCTCATCAAGTTCCCTACTGTCCCTGATGATGGCCTGTATCCAGTCACAGGTTAATATGTGGTTGTGAAGACCCCATACCCATGCTTCCCATAACAACGTTTTATAGGGCCTTCTTAGCTCCAGTGGTTTTCACTGAGTTTCTTATTTGCAATTAAAGACAAAAGTCTGGGGCACCTGGGTGGCTCAGTCAGTTGACAACTTCAGCTCAAGTATAATCTTACAGTTCTGAAGTTCAATCCCCACACTGGGACTCTGCGCTAATGGTGCAGAGCATGCTTGGGATTCTCTCCCTCTGCCCCTTCCCACATGTGCTCACCCTTTCCCTCTGTCTCTCTCTCAGAATAAATAAATAAAATTAAAATAAACACACACACACACACAAGTGATTCTCTCTCTATTCCATTCTTACCCCCTCTCAGGTCTTGAATCCAAAGATACTCCTTCATAAACTCTGACACATAAATCTCCATCCTGGAGTCTTTTTCCCAAGAAGCATGAACCTAGACACATGCCCATTCTCAATTTATTTGTCCTTTTGGTTATGCCTCTTAAAAGTCTTTTTATGGCATTTTAGTGGGGTTTTAGATGAGGCCAGAGATCATCTGCATGTTTAAGCTGCCACAGTTAGATAACAGTTTGATCCACCACACATTTCCCAGTTTGCAAAGAAAAGTTGATGGCCTTTCTGTTCCTCTATTTAGGGACTCTGAAAGAAATCAGGAAGGGAATGGAGTAATGGTGCTCTCAAAAATATATAATTAGGTTACCTTGTAGGCATGGGGTGCAGGATTTCCAGTCGAAGGAGAAATAAAGGAAATGCAAATCTTCTTCATGGTTCATGGTTTCTCTTTTTTGGCCAATAGTCTAAATCCTTGACCAGGTACTTGCCATGAACTTCTAAGTTTTCTAAAGGACATAGGCTTGGGGAAATGGAAAAAAAATATCCTGGAAAGAAGACACAGGGCAAGCATGCTCTGCACCGTTAGTGTGGAGTCTCAATGTGGGGCTTGAGTTTAGGAACTGTGAGATATACTTGAGCTGAAGTTGTCAACTGACTGAGCCACCCAGGTGCCCCAAACGTGTATATATGTATATACATATATTTGCAATTAAAGAGAGAGAGAGAGAGAGGGAGAGAGAGAGAATGAGAGCAAGAGAGCTCAAACTTGAGCCTAGATCTCTATTTGGTCTTTCTCTTGGAGATATGGTGGAATAATGCTCTTTAGGAGTGAGATTTTTACTATCTTAAGTATCTGCTTATTGATCCTGCTGGGAATAGCTGTCCTGTGTTTTTTCCGGTGGCCCTTACCTATCTCTACTTGCCAGGTCCTGGCAACTTCACTGCCAGCTGTGAAACTGACTGCAAACAGTACAAAGCTCTGGACATCTCTGCTCATCATGAAAACATGGGGTGAAAGGAAGGGGTTTTAGACAAACTGTCCTCTCCCAACATATAAATATATCCCCTTCTCTCCTTTCCCTAAAATAAAACTTCTAGAAGATTATCTACCTGCAGAATGTTAAAAAGTTCATGTTTCCCTTTTCACAAAATTTTATTTCCCTGGACGGAGTATGGAAAGGTTCTTGATTTTTCCTTTAGGCTAGAATGCAAACAGATGCACCATTGATAGATGCTTGGCCCAATGCTGTTCTGGAAAAGCCAGATGTCAACACAGGTTTTCCATCCATCTGGAGCATTTTCTCTAAAATAGGATAGCAGCTTGTTCCAGAAGGAAAAGGAATCGAAGGAGTTGACAGAGCAGTGATGTCTTCTGAACATGGTGGGCATTGTTTACACAAAAATAGTTGGGCTGAGGAGATGGGCATGAGCTGTTTCCATTTCTTACCACTGCTGCCCAAGGAATGGGTGGCTGACACAGCAGGAAAGGAATAAATCATTTCAGCCTTGGTTGAGTAAGGCCGTATTTCTTCTGTGACATTTTATAAGTGCATTAAATTGCTCTAAACCTGGTCACGAGGAAGCTCAGTCGGGTGTCAGATCAACACAAAGTAGGGTTTGGATTACTTATTTACCATTTCTGAATTTCACTTAATCTTTTGTGCCATAATGAAATGGAAGGTGTGGTTTGAAAGCTTTTCCATGGAAAGAAGTAGAAGTGAAGGAGCTTTATTACTTTGTGTTATGTCTTTACTACATGCCATGCACAGTTATAAGTACCTTATCTTGTTTAATTCTTTTTCCCACCTTACAGTTATGATAAAGCAGCCTGCCTAGAGATGAAAAAACTCTGGTATAGAGAGGTTAAGAAACTCATCAAATATCACACAGCTGATAAGTAGCAGAACCCAGCACTGAAACACACATCTATAGGACACCAAAGTCCATGAGCTTTTGCCCAGTTATAAGCTGATTCTTTTTTCCTTCCTTCTAGCACATTTTAATAGTTTAGTTTTAATACTTTTTTTAAAAAAATTATAAGCAAAACAGTGATGGAGAGAATGGAAAATAAGAGTTAGACAACTCTTTCTAATAATTTGTTTCTTTTTCCTTACTCTCCTATTCTTTCATGATTTGTCTCAATAGACCTAGCTTCTACCCTGGCCCAGGGAAAAGTAAGAGAGAGAGTTCAACTAAAGAAGAGAAGGAACACGGGCACAAGACAATCTTTCCTGGTGATCATAACCATGACCATTATCCATGGCAAAAGCAGTTTAAACTCTGTTCTTGGCACCTCCGGGACTATCATACATAAGCTCTGAGAAGCACTTGAGTGTCCCTGGGGCACAGACAGGGTTATTACTTAGCATTAGTAAGGGGCTCACAGTATTTCATTCATAAAGAACAGATGGAAGGATCTATTGTAAAGGGCAAGTTATACTAAAAACAGCCTTATTGAAGAGCAAGTAACATTAACCAACCACAAATTCTTTGAGAAATTACGATAGGATCAAGTTCTTCTAAGTTCCAGTTATTGTAACATTGGACAAATGTTGTCAAAGACAGATCTTTTCTCATATAAAGCAGGAGAAAATGACATAGTGAAATGATATTGTTTTGGAATCAGAAATCCCACAGTTTAATTCCAGTTTAGATGCTTATGCCTTGAAATGGAATCATATCCTGTTACCTCTCTCAGCCTCAGAGAGAACATCAGGCCAGTCTGAGTCCTGGATGTGTTTGCAGATGCTCATGAAAATTCAACTGTTGCTTTATCCAGGCTCATGGCAAACACTCTGGGAAGTGTTACCTGCAGGTCATCTTCAGAGGTCATAAAGCCAACCTTTCCCAAACTGTGAGGGAAGGTAGGAGAGTATTAGAAGTTCTTAGAAATAACCTCTAAACCAGATGTGAATCCCTGTAGTTAGATCCTACTTCCTTCTGTTATGGGCAGTGTTTCCTCTGCATTGTCTCCAGATTTTCCTTTAATGTTTGCCTTTAAAGAAGAAAACAATCTGGAACTCTCGAAAGTCTTCAACCACATTGTTGTTTTTTCAGGTCAAGCATGTGGATCCTAAATTAATTTACCTAAAAGTGATGCATGAATTATTATGTCTCACACCAGGGAATTCATGTTAGCTTTATATTATTACCTATGTAAACAAAGTTTTTTAAGCATGGAAGTTTTTTTTTTTTTTAAGTCTACTTTCTTAAATGATTGAATAAATAGTTCAACTCTTAAGTGTATTAGAAAAGCAACAGTAAGGGAATGTTCTGCGTGGAATATATTACATTGTACAGATAATTACACTTATAAAATCCAGTTCCTATATACTCTTTTAGTCAAAGATATCCATTATTATCTTTTGAATTTTTCACCAAGTGTGGTTATCTCTGTAAGTGTCTGAGGGAAAAAACAACTGAAGTCAGGCGCTCAACTGACTGAGATGCCCAGCACCAGAAAGAGACGTGATTTTTTTTAAAAAATATTTTAATTTATTTCTAGGAGAGAGAGAGAGAGAGACAGTGTGAGCAGGGGAGGGTCAGAGAGAGAGGGAGACACAGACTCTGAAATAGGCTCCAGGCTCCGAGCTGTCAGCACAGAGCCCGACGCGGGGCTTGAACCCACGAACCGCGAGATCAAGACCTAAGCGAAAGTCGGACGCTTAACTGACTAAGCCACCCAGGCGCCCCAAAAGAGATGTGATTTTTGAAAGTTAAAAGGTCTGAGCTCTCAGCCTCACCACTTCCTAGCTGTTTAATCTCTTATAAATTATCAGTCATATTAGGAAATAGTCTTGCTTTATCTCTCTTCTGCCCAGCTCACATTCCAGTCATGACATTAGCAGAGCAGTGGTCCTCTCCATGGAGAACAGGCTCTTACTGATTCACCAAGGGGTGAGCATGGGACAAAGACATGCCAATTAGAATTCCTTTCCATTCCAGGGATTTTATTTATTTATTTACTTATTTATCTTAAAAGTTTATTTACTTAGAGAGAAAGTGCTAGCAGGGTCAGGGCAGAGACAGAGAGAGAGAGAGAGGTAGAGAGAGAGAATCCCAAGCAAGGTCTGCAACATTAGCATGGAGTCTTTTGTGGGTGGTGCTTGAACTCATGAACCATGAAATCCTCATCTGAGCCCAAAGCAAGAGTTGGACGCTAGAATGACTGAACCCCTCAGCCCCCCACCCCACCCAGCAAGTTTTAAAAATAGAGTTTGGGAAAGCTGTTAGTTATTAGCTTTAGAAATTCCTGTTTTGGTGGAAAGAGTGAAGCTTATTTGCAAGAATATACAAGAAAGAGAGAGAGGTAGTTCTAGTGAGTTTAGCTTCAAGTCTGGCTATATGCCTGATTCTTATAATATTTGCCTCTTCACTCTCCTAAGCCATGTATGTTTTGTTTAATTACATAAGCTAGGGAATTATATTTGTACTTAAATTATTTGAGTTTTGTTTCTGACATTTGGTAAAGAAGGCCTCCTGGCATTTAACGTCTGTGTCTGTAATACATTTTGCAAAATGTGATGGCAGTAATAAAATTATCATGATGAATGAATGAATGCCTTGACAAGATAACTTACATGAAGCAGAGGATCATACCTAACACTCACCAGTTTTGATAAGTTCCTTTGACCATTTTCTACTTAAATAAATTATATGAGATGGTCACATCAAATTAATACATGCATTATCAATTTGGAAGTCAAAGTGTTGAGTCATGAACAAAAATACAGGTATAGAATTTTGATACAACATAAATTAAGAGATTTTAGAGAGATGACCTTTTAACTTAAGTCCATTACTTTCTAAATGTGTGATTTTGAGCAATTTGCTTCACAATTCAGCATCTAAATTCCCTCATGCATAAAAAAAGAATGCTAGTTCCCATTTCACATTACCAATCTGAGATAGAATGAAAAGGCAAATGTAGTAAGTACTCAACTCATCTTACTTTTCTTTTCTCCCTGAAAATGTCTATTCACTTGTGGTACAAATCCAGCTGTGATCTGAAGGTTATGAAAGTCATTTCACAGAGAGACTCATGAGGTCCAACAGCAAATCGATATAAGGTACGTTCAAATGAACCAATGACTGGTCATCAAGAAGAATGAGTCCAAGATAGAAAATATGATCCATCTTTTTAAGATTTTAATGGCAGAAAAAAGCAATCCAATCCTTCGTCTGGGGTGACGGTGGGGCTCCTACCTGAAAAGAATCAGCATGTTATTATGTGTTCTGGTTCATTTTCAATTTCCTCCTCAAAGTATGAAGTTGAATTGGTTAAAGATATAAATGTAAGGGGATAAGTAGGAGATTTAGACTAGAAAGGGATTTTGACTTGAACAACTAGATTAGAGAGTGATGTCTTTTACTAACTTTGAGTAAAGGAAAGAAGAAGTTTATTTACTTAAGGCAGAACACTGAGGGAAATGAGAGTTTCAGTTTTTGAGTATGTTTTTAGTTTGAGGTGCCAGTCAACTGTGAAAAGCTCACAGATATTCAGCTTAGGGCAGGACTGGAATGGGACACTTAGAAGAACACAGAGGGTGTGAGAAGCCTTAGGGCAGACTCTAGGGCCATGGATTTAAGAAGAAACCTTTTCAAAAAGAGTCTGAAAAACAACAAAGAGGAAAACAAACAAGTTAAGCTAGAGATAATCTGAAGATAAAGTATAACTAGAGGATTAACAGACTGTTGGAAGTAGTCAGGGAAAGGATTCAAAATAGAACTGGTGATCTTAGCCTCAGATCAACTCTTCTTCATGACAGGAGGGAAGATAAACAGTTGAGTGAAGATAACAACAGATGTATAGGTTTGTTGGCACCTAACACTCACATGTATAAAACTGTACTACTTGTATCTTTCAAGCCAGAGATCTGCATCCTAGTAAAGGGAAACTCCATTCTTCCCGTTCATAAGGCCAAACATCTTGGTGTTATGTTATTTCTGTCTCCTGTCTTCATCCCCATGCTTAGCCCCTCCACACAGTCTGTGGGCTCTATCATTCACATCTGCCCAGAATTAAATGACTTTTCACCGTTCTGCTGCCCCTGTTGATCTCAACTACTTTCCTTTCTTGTTTGAGTTGTTGTAATTTTCTACTTAGGAAATATTACCTAGGAAAATAGTCTAATACGTGGAAAAGCTTCATCCAGAAATAACAATTATGCTTCAAAGGGTATAAACATGCCTCTCTGAATTTCATATATATTTAGTTAGTTCCTCTCTAAAATAGAAGTGCCAATTTGTAAGGCTAATTTCCAGTGTTATAATGCATTTCATATGATAAAGAAAACGGAAGTGTTTGAATTTATATTTATTTGATTACTAGGACCTCAAGGCTTCCTAAAATGGGATGGTCTTGTAACCATGGCCCCACCTGCTATTATTATTTCTGTCTTCATCAGTCTTCTGTATCCACATTGCCTTTCACTAAGCTTCCATAAAGAAGGTGATAATATTAGTTCATGGGGGACACTTGGGTAGCTCAGTCAGTTGGGCGTCCAACTTTGCCCCGGGTCATGATCTCATGGCTCATGGGTTTGAGCCCCACGTTGGGCTCTGTGCTGGTGACTCAGAGCCTGGAGCCTGCTTTGGATTCTGTGTATCCCTCTCTCTCTCTTTGGCCCTCCCCTGCTCACACTCTGTCTCTGTCTCTCTCAAGAATGGATAAACATTAAAAAAAAATTTTTTTTAAATATTAGTTCATGGAATCTAAATATAGATTTCACAAGAAAATTTGGTAAAGGACCAAGATTTATGTAGAACTTAGGGACAGATTTGAGCATCAGAGGCAAAACTGCTACAAGATAACCTCACTTTCTCTCTACATAATGTCTTTATTTTCTTTTACTCTAAACCACATACCCTCACCACCTGCAGCTTCCAAATGTCACACATAGAGTCTTTTACCTAAATTGATACAGAATAATTTGTGGAAGGAAAACACATTAAAACTCGAATAGAATTGAATCTTTGTAGGATTTAGAAATAGTTTGGTTATGGCTAAGTCATTAAATAAAAGAAAAGGAAAGAAAAACCCAAGTTTCCAAAAATAAGATTATACATGTTTTTGTATTCAAGTTTTTATACTAACCATATAATAATTTTATGGGCTATTACTTAGTTTCTAAAATCATAATTTCAAATTAAGTGCATAATATTCAATCTAGCATATATATTGTTTTTCATGGAATAATTATTCTATTATTGGACATTTGGTTTGTAGTAATGCAGCCAATATAAATTATCTTGCTCTAACCATTTCTACATGTACTGGATTACCACTGAAGTTTATTAAGCATTCAGTGGATGAAGTAAAATATAGTCAAAAATAATCATTTCAAAGACATTTAAATGTTGTGCAATTTTAACTTCTTTTTGTTTAACAAACATTTCATAGCAGAAAATGATGTTCTTAGATGCTGAGACAATGTTTGTTTCCTCATCTCCATGCAGTCAGCTTTGACTTAAAGGTGATAGATTTCATTCCAGGAACAAATTATGGAAACATAAAGGAATTTTGACACATAGCTGATGAATCCTGTTTTTCCTAGGTTAGACAAAATGATTTATAGTGTCAAAAGACATCAGTTAGTAGATGGATTTGAAAGCTACTGAAATGAATAAATAATTTGACTGTGTATTACATTTAATGGCTGTATTGAAACACTGAAAAATGGAAGGGCTAAGAAACCAATGCTAGAAACTTCAGAACCAATAGTCTAAGATTTCTCCCGTTGTTGTTTGTGATGGGAGTGGGGGTCATTTGGTCGAAGGACAGTGAGATGGGAGCTGGCAACTCTGCTTCCAAAACTGAATACAATTTTTACCTAATGATCTGTGGTATCTCATTCCATGGGGTTGGGTTGAACTCTATGTCTGATACCTACAAATGGCAGACTATGGACATAAACCTTATCTTTCTAAACTTGAATTTTCTCATTTGTAAATTGGGGGAAATACCTTTTTTGATACTCAAAATATTAATGGCTGGTAGAGCAGAAGCATTGATCCCCCAGAAGGATGCTGGTTATAGCACAGGGCAGGTAACAGGAGCCCTGGCTGGGGCAAGTCGTCCCTCTCATTTGCTGGATTTGGGGGTGCTCCGAGGGGTGCTGATGGGATGACTGGGCAGGGAAGGACAGGACACTAGGGAAGTAGCCACTTCCTACTTGTAGTGGAAGCATTTCAATATTTTAACAATGAGTTGATATGCTCTTCCATGTATGGCTGACCATCGTTACCCTATTGTGTAATGATTTTTTTAAACATTTATTTATTTATTTATTTATTTATTTATTTATTTATTTATTTTGAGAGAGAGGCAGAGCATGAGTGGGGAAGGGGCAGAGAGAGAGGGAGTCACAGAATCCAAAGCAGGCCCCAGGCTCTGAGCTGTCAGCGCAGAGCCCAACGCAGAGCTTGAACTCACGAAACGTGAGATCATGACCTGAGCCAAAGTAGGACACTCAACCAACGGAGCCACCCAGGCGCCCCTATTTCATAATGTTTTTGGGAGATTGAATGAACAAATGCATTTCAACCATTTTACATAGTGTTTGTACCATGGCAAGAAGCTGATAAATAATAATAGTAGCATTGGTAAGTTTAATAAATCCTGTTGTCATAATTCACATTAAAGAGACTGTATGATGAAATAAAAGCTTTGGTTGGAGTATAGGGGGAAATGGGTAAGGGGGTGATGGAGAAGGAGTTTTAGAAAGAGGTTTTTTGGGTTTTTTTTGTTTTTTTTTGTTTTTTTTTTTGCTTTTGCCACAACTAATTCTTGAGGAAGTGCTGTCCACCACCCACAAGCGATTGGTTTCGAGTAGGGCTACCAATGATGCGGTCTTGCCTGCTATGTACCCCAGATGGCACTGGATCTAAACCAAGCCAAACACACACACTTATGTCATTCTCCATCTATTAATCAATACACCTGAAACGAGTTCCAATAAAAGTCTCAGTATGCTTTGACATATAATGTAGCAAGTGAGTTTAAAGTTTATATTAAAAACTAAGGTTTAAATTAGCTTTAATAATTCTCATGGAAAGGAGAAAATACGGAAATAAAAAACGTGCAATACCAAACACGAAGATCTTTGACGCTCTGAGGCAGTGTGGCGTTTGCAGACTGTGGGACATATGTGGACAGACATAGAGCATTTATGGTCATTTGAAATCTGCTAGAAACACCCATGGGAAAGGACAGATTGTCATTTATTTAATATATAATATTGGATAAATATACTTTTCCTTATGCTACAACAATGTAGTTAACCGATACTACATCCCAAGATAAATTCTACATGGATTAAACACATACACTCTCATTTATACATTTATAAATAAAATTTCAAATTTTATAGAACATCTTTAAGATATCAGAAACAAGAAGGACTTCTTTTTTTTTAATTATATATTTTTTTAAATGTTTTTTTTTAATTTATTTCTAGGAGAGAGAGAGAGAGAGACAGCGTGAGCAGGGGCGGGTCAGAGAGAGGGAGTCACAGACTCTGAAACAGGCTCCAGGCTCTGAGCTGGCAGTCAGCACAGAGCCCGACGCGGGGCCCGAACCCACGAACCGCGAGATCATGACCTGAGCGAAAGTCGGACGCTTAACCGACTAAGCCGCCCAGGCGCCCCAGAAACAAGAAGGACTTCTAAAGACAGAACGGGGATATCGTTGAGTGTAACAGGCCTGGAGGACCCAGTGCTCCTTGGGAGGGACGCATAAAATGACCACTGGGCCAAGGCAGGGCTGCGAGGATTAGTGAGGGACTGGGTGTTCTGGACACGTCCTCACACCCCCGCTAGTGACCAGCCATGAAGCCACCAGAATCAGGAAGCAGGGCCCCTTCCTCCTCAAATGTCCCTCCATCGCCCTCTACTGGGAAAGCGTGACATCATTCTCTACATTTCCCACTGTGGAAAGTCCTCTATGGTGAGAGCTTTCACTGTGAAGGATAAACACTTGAAAGAATTGTGAATAGTTTTAGCGGCGTAAATTTGGAACTGAGAGACAAGAAATGTATAACTGGGATAGTGTTTCTTTAGCCCCCCATGTCTGAGTGTTGGTGTTTTAGGCGCGGCTCAGTATGGTGTTTTTTGTTTTATTTTTGTTTTTGTGTTTTTGTCTGGTCTGATGTGGGCTTGCTTTCCTTTTTGTGGTTTGGCTCGTTTGGAGATGGTCTCAGATGGTCTTGAGTGCGATGTGTCTGGTTGTTTCTATGTGACTCGTTTTCGAGCCGGTTCAGTAATGTCTATTCTTATGGTGATCATGGAGAGTGAGGAAAAACGGTGGTCATAGAGAGCAGTTTCAAAACTGGCACCCCATCACTTCTAATGCATTTGGCCAGCCAAAACAAAGTCATAAAGCCAGCCCAGATTCAAGGGACAGGGAAATAGACCACTGCTTAAGGCAGTAACTGTAAAGCAGCAAAAACAAACAAAACATGGAAATAGCAGGTGGAGAATAATTTGGCCCATTGCTGCCATCAACCGACCACACCATTATGGCTTCACCACGCATATCTATAAAGTCTGAAGTCTGCACGTTCTGTTGGTCCCACCATTTCTTGCTATTATTTTGTTCTTCATGGGCCTGGCTACCGTTGCTCTAACAAAAATACATTTGGAGATTTCATGAAGTCTGGGGTAAACTGGCCCTCCCCCAGCTCTGTGCCTCTGCTATGTTTGCTTCTGCTAGATCCCTGGGAACACCAGTTGGAGAACAGGACAAAAACTGAGGTCATAACTTGAGTTTCCAGACCCGCCCAGATGATGCACATCACATACTCATGCATTACACATGAAGGCTGGTGTCCAGACTCAATTTCTTAGGGACGATCATTGTTCTTTTCAGTTTTCTCCTTCTTCTCTTTCTTTGCACAGCATTACAGTAACATTATCTAGAGCAGTCTGGGAAGAATGGCATTGTTTCATTCAGGTTTGGCTTTATCTTGAGGTTGAAGCCTTTTGAAACCCCAGTAAGGCTGTTTCCTGTGATTTTCGCATGTTTCATACTGCACAGTTTCAGGGACACAGTCTTGAAGTCTTGCCATGTACAACTTATGCAATTATAATTGATGGACTTGTTCTTAGCTTAACATGGGAAAAGTGGCTTTGAGATAATACTGTTGAACCGTCCCTCCGTCTAGAATTCTGTTCTCATTGCCTCAGTAAAACATGCAATTCTCAGTTCAAGCATGTGACATTTGTAAGCCTCTTTTATTCTTCTTTGATGTTCTGATAGTCTGGGTACCTCCCTTGGTTCTCCAAAATTTAGCCTGGCAGTTTTTGTGTTATCTTTTAAGCTATTTCAAGACTTTATGGTGATTAACAAATGTTTTGTCTGTATGTTGAATTGTATTTAGTGGAAGAGTCAATTCACATAATCTTGTGTAGGGCTCTTGGGTCTATGTTTTTATTTTACTTAATTAAAAAATTTTAATGGTTATTTATTTTTCAGAGAGAGAGATACAGAGTCAGGTGAGGGAGGAGCAGAGAGAGGGAGAGACAGAATCTGAAGCAGGCTCCAGGCTCTGAGCAGTCAGCACAGAGCCCGACATGGAGCTCAAACTAGGAGCCATGAGATCATGACCTGAGCGGAAGTCATATGCTTAACCAACTGAACCATCCAGGTGCCCCTATTTTATTTTATTTTGTTTTGTTCATTCATTCATTCATTCATTTATTCATTTATGTGTTTATTAATTCATTCATTCAACAAATGGGGTTTATTTGATTTTATTTATTCTTAAGTTTACTTATTGTGAGAGAGAGAGGTGGATAGGGGCAGAGAGAGAGGGAGAAAGAATCCTAGGCAGGATCCACACTGTCAGTGCAGAGCCCTATGGCCCTATGTGGGGCTTGAACCCATGAACCATGAGATCATGAGCCGGATGCTTACCCAACTGATCCACACAGGCGCCCCTGGTCTATGTTTTTAAAAGATCATTCTTGACCTTTGTGTAAGAGACCAAGGATGAACTCAGGGAGAAAAATAGAGCCTTTGACAATAATTTAAGCAATGGCTGGGACCAAGGTAGCCCGAGGGCAGGGTAAGAAGTGATTTCACCCTGAGGCAAGTTCAGGCTTGAACTTGAAAAGCTTCTGTGACTTCTCCTGCCCTAGTGAGTATCTGAAAGATACTTTTTGTACCTTCAAGGTTACACACCAGGGTGCAGTCAGATCCATATTACTGGATGAAAGATAAATTTTTTTTTGTGGTGTACTGAGACATATCTGAATACAAATTGCCTTCAATATCAGGTGTGATTAACGTTGTGTCTATATGTTTTAGAGCATTATTTACATGGAGAGAATGATGGATGAAATAATGCATTTTATTCCATCATGTTAAATCATCAGAGTGGTAATGTAATCAGTCTAATTTGATTGGCAAAGATGTAAAGTTATAAGTAAATCAGTCCAGTGGGTTTTTTTCTTCCTGATCTTATGCATTGAAATAATACACTCTTCTTTTCACTCTAAATATTAATAATCATAGCTCATCTTATTATTTGCTTTACTCATTTACAAATATATGTTTCTCCTACTTTCAGATAGGGATCTCTGATTATTGCTTCTGCCAGTCTTCCAAGCAACACCCTTGCTTACCTGGTGTGCCACTCTAGTTCCAGAAGCTAACTGAAATTGATTGAGATATACTGTTAACCTGATAGGGGAAAATCTGTTATAAGATGGCTAACAGGACTGATAAGGAAATACCTGTTCCTGATCAAAGGCTCCCCTTCTGGGTTCTGCTTCCCACCCTGCTTGTCATAAGCATTAATGAGGAATGCAGAAGTAACAGGCTATAAATTATTCCCTCTGCTGGTGCTCTGGGCTCAGATCTCTGGAGAATGATCTCCTCTGAGCCCACTGATGTAAAACAAACCTCTTCCCTTCCAAGATCTCCAAGTGCCGCTTGGTTCTTATGCCAGTGATCCAGACTAAATTCTGCAACAAACCCATTATGTAAATAGTTTCTTTAGCAGGGGGCACAGATAGTTTTGGACAGTTGAAATTAAAGCATAGAAAATTCTGTATTTTGCTTTCCACCATATGTTATATCAAATTATTTGAATTATTCTACCAAAAGCATGTTTTGAGGATACTGTATCTCTTAATCAAATTAAGTAAAAGAAAACCATTGCATAGAGTTAATGTACTAATTACTCCTAATTTGGGTAACAAGAAATGTAGCCTGTGAATAATGTGAATGATTTCATAGCTAATTTGGGCCAGACTGGACCCAGTCTCCTAGTTTCCTATAAGTAGCCTTGGTATTGGGTCAAACCACAGGGAACTTGGGTCAAAGCAGATTTAGGCACTTCCATGGAAATATTGTATGCCAGTCTCAGCCCTATGATAACTGATGTGGGAAACAAAGGCAGAAGGAAATGGCAGATGAAACTGAATTTCCTTCTAACCTGCAGCCCATTGACAAACACTTGAGGCTGGCAGAGTCAAACATTTCTCCAGGAACTACCTACTGTCTTAATGTTAAAGCTCTGCTAGAGGGATAAACAACCTTAGCGTGACAATAGCTAGACCTCCAGGATTTGCGAGTCTTTTCAGCATGTGAAAATCTCACTGGCAACTTCCCTTTGCCTTTACCTCCCCCAACCTCCCTGTCTCCTCAAGGTCCAGAAAAGCTCTTTCTGCCCACAGGTCCTGTCCTTGTGTTTTAATAAAATCAGCTTGTTGCATCAAAAACGTCTCAAGATTTCTTTCTTGGCCATTGGCTCAGGATCCCCACGACTCCAAAAATCTGGACCGCCTTCATGGTTCTTAGGATTGCAAAGTGTCCTTGGCAATTGCCATTAGGAAATGACACAGCAAGCACAAGGCCACAGGGCACAGTATCTGGTATGGAGGGAGATAGAGGGTGCCGGCTTGGAGTTCTGATTTTACTGGGATCAAGGGTGGGGGCCAAGGGTTCTGTGGGCTCACTCTTCATTTGCAGATTTAAAACTGTTAGAAAAGAAACACTCCCTGGGTAGAGTCATTTGCCCCCAGAACAGCACACCAAGACTTAATTACAGTTTCAACCTCTTTCAGGCTGAAATTCTGTGTTCAGTACTGGTGACATAATCTGCATGATAAAAAGTAATAATAATAAAAAACAAACAAACAAACAAACAAACAAACACCCTTCCCTGCTGTTCCCTTTTCCCTTCAAGAGATGCCATCAACCGTAACAATCCTTTCTTTTCTTTTACTAATAACTTCTTGCCCCACTACTGCTGCCTGGGAAAACCTTCCGTTTTGGGCAACTCTTTGGAGCATCTCTGTCCTTGCTGGATGCGTTGCTGCCCCGTTCATGAATCTCTGAATAAAACCAATTAGATGTTCAAATTTACTTGGTTGAATTTTTTTTTTTTTAACAAAATGTAAGAGCAGAAGTGTAAAGTGCGGGAAAAGATACAAGTGGCCTACATGTTCTGTTGTTGAAATCAACCAAGACCTCTAAGAAGAGGAGGCCTGGTGGGAGGGAGGAGTGGCCTGGCTCTGTCTAGTCTTGTGGATGCAATTTAGTTTTCCAGGTCACCCTCAATGAAGTGGCTGCCTCTTTGAAGTGGATGCCTTGGCCATCAATGCTAAAATCAATCACTTGCATTATAAAAAAACAAAACAAAACAAAATACCAAAACAAAGCAACAACTCTGAGTTTACACTATGAGAAGATATTTGAAAAACAAAATGTCTCATTAAAGACAGGTTATAAGCAAAAGAGGCTCGATTAACAGCCTTTTAAAGGTTTATTTCACCAAGTTAGAAATATTTTATCCTTGACTTTTCTTCTTATTTTTTAAGCATGCAAATATATTCCAAAATGTTGAAGTCTCCTGGAGAATCATTCACTATTTTAAACTGCATCATAAGAGTGATGCCGTAATGTAACCATAATACATCCCCCCCCCCGCCCCCGCCATTGTGTGTGGGAATTTAGATATAATCTCCAAGGGCTAACAAGGTTGTATGTTCAAGAACTCTTGACCTGGCCTGTGATCTGGCTGGCTTCTTCTGATGGTTCTGTTGGGCCACAGAGCAGATGGCCAGGTTTCCCCTGGTGACTTGCCCATCTGTTTGAGTGAACTCAATTCCCAGCTGAGAGCAATTAGAGGCCATATTAATACCCTGGCAGGGACTGTTAAGACTGGTTGGGTGGTCTGCTGGCTGGATGTGAACAATCTCCACATCAGTGAGGCTCACAAGCCAGACATTCCCAAAACAAGCCAGAGGCATTCAGGAAATTACAGCTCTAAATGGTGTTGAAAAGTGTTTGTTTTCACTTAAAAAAAGTGAACTTGGGTTGAATAGACAGGGCTTTCCTAGAAAGAGCAAGGAACGTCACTCCCTCCCTTTCCATTCCCTCTTCAACTCCATGACGGGTTTTCTATAGAAAATATGAGTATTTCTTCCAGAAACTAATTGTATTGAAAGGGTTGATGGGTGATAGAGAGGAAGCTACAAGCAAGTAATGCCATAAATCTCTGGTGGGATATTATGTGGGCCACAAAATCGTATTCATTTATTTCAAATAATATTTTCTTTCAAGAGGCCTGGAAAATCAACATTGACTTGGTTTGATTATTCAGACGATATCAGGAAAATTCCATTTGCTACCCCACATGTATATTGCCCCTTACTGTTTCAAAATACTCACCCTACAATGCCTCATCACAACTTTACAAAGATTATTTTCTTCTTTTTTTCCTGGAATGAAAATGGAAATGAGGATAATGGGGATCAGAGAATGTAAAGGAATGGAAGCATGGTTATAATATTTCTTATTTTTGGTTCATCAGAGGCTCCCAGCCTAGCTCCTGAGCTTTTTGTAAAGAGTTGTTGGATCCATAAAAGTCGTACTGCACACATCTGAGAGTAACTCACATCCGGGAGTGGTAGTCCCTCCAAAAACTCACTCAGTGATAACTTTTCCAAACAATTCTTTCATGGTCTTATATAGCATCCAAACCAGATACTGTCTCAGAAGTATCTCTTCTCCCAGACCTTTGGGGGTCCATCTTGACAATCCTGTATGATCAATATCACAAAATTTGTCCATGATAACAAGATGACCCCTTGCTCAGCCAAAATGCAATAGAAGACAGACCCATTACAAGATCATCTTGCAAACTGGCTCTTATCTCTTATGCCAGTGTAAGCCCTCTCTATGCTTACTTGTACGAAAGTTGAAAATTAACTTGCCTCATTAAATCTGGTGATATGCAATGACTCCTCTGTCTTCTATATTTTACTGTAGGCTACATTCAAAATAAAAACAGTGCATGTACATGCGTGTAATGTCCAACAATACACAGAAAGTAAAAATGAAAAGCAAGACCCTCTCCTCTAAACTACCACATTCCCGGGGCACATCTCAAAATAATATGCAAATGCTTTTTAAATTATTAACATTTGATGTTTTCTATTAAATTTTTATTATAATGGACGAATATTTCTCCCATATATGTCATCTTACTTCCTTACATCCCTTTCTCCTCTTCCTAATACCTCATTATATTCACTTCCTCTCTGGTTAACTCTGCAAATTCAAATAACAAGCTTATACTCTCAAAACAAACAAACAAATAATAAAATAACATAAAAAGGGAAATAAAAATTATTGAATAATATGTTTAAAGGGGAACTGACGTTAACTGAGCACTTAATATGTGTCACGCCTTCTTCACAGGGTTTCATATGTTCCCAATTCCTATGATGCCTTTTTATCACTTGAGTTGGAAGTATGGTTGCCCCACTTCACAGGTAAGAAAAACAAATTCAGAGGATAAGAAATATTTCCATGTGGCCACAGCTGGGATCAAAATGAGTCCTGATATCCACTCTTCCAGTGTTCTGCAAACAACACCAAGTTGGTCCTGAGATTATGTGTGTATGTATGTGTGTGCAGAGGGACATGTAAATTGCAAACATTTTAATGAATGTTCTTGAGTAAGGAAGAGGAAACCAGGACTGGAGCTGGTCATCTAGAGGGACTGTAATGCGAATTGTAATATTGTGGTCCATCTTTAAAAAAAAAAATAAAAGAGAAAGAAACATTGTAGGATAGGAACACTAGATGACAAACATAATTTTACAAAATGCATTCAATGTACCTCCTTAAATAATGAGCACAATTAATACTCTTATATACAACCTGAAAATAAGAGCATAAAATAGAATGCACATCAGCTTTTTCTTTTCTATAGGTGAATGGCACAAATTCCCAAACAGGAGTTAATTAACATTCTAGGTTTTATAAGTGTTTATATCCAAGAGCTGGCATTGACCTTTAATTTCCTTGGGCTGGCTTAATGATAAATGCAGACTTGAAAAACATCAACATATTGCCAGTGGAGCAAAACAAAAGGCATTTGTTTCTCTCGAATGGATATAAACAAGAGGAACTCTTAATTTTTCTGTATGCAAATGCATGCTTTACGAAAAATAAAATACCCCCCCATGCACATAGCTAGCACATCTTGAGACTCACTCACACATCTGTTATGGTGATCTAAATCAAGCCACTGCAATATTCCTGTTGTTTTTTTAATATGCTGTGAGCAGTTTTCTCAGTAAGATCAAGTTAGAGCAGCTGGTTATATCTGAGGAATTCAACCTATCCAATTTAACATTTACTGAACACTGCCCTCCCGGTGGTTGGAAAATCAAAGATGAATAAGGCATGACCCTTATATTTTTGGAGCTCCAAATCAATTAGAGGACTCTTCTAAGCACATACATAATTATAAGTTAGCCTATTGTGGCAACAAAAGTGTTATTAAATTGCTATGGGACTGCAGAAGAGAAAGCAAATTCTTCTAACTAGGAAGATTGAAGAAGGATTTGCAGATGTTCCATTAGAAGTACTTCCTCTTCGAAGAACACATACTATTGGAGTGATAGAGAAAGAACTTTGCAGACAGAAGGACTCTCTAGACAAATATTTTTATTGCAGCACAATCCAGTTATGATTAGTAATTAGTAAGAGCAGTTTAGTAACCACATCACACCGCATATTTTCCAAACACTACTCAGCACACTTGTGGTTAGTAGATGACATTTTCTGAGTGATTACTAAAAGCCACTGACTGGGATAAGACTTTTGCATGCCTTAGTTTATTTAATCTCCAAATGAACACTACCAGGTATATGTTAGTATGTTCGTTTAATGAAAGAGGAACATGTGGCTCAAAAATGGAAATGGCAGCTACAAGAGATAGGTCTGGTTTTCAAACCCAGGTCTGCTGATTTGCAGACTGTGCTCTACCAAGACCAATTTTACTGTTTGAGTGAGGAAACTAGTAAGTGGCAGAGCTGAGATTCTCACTTGTGGACAGTCTGGTTCCGAAGAATTTGCTCTATACCACTTGGAGCAAGAAGGACCTTATCATTTTAGTGAAGATGTGCAGTTTTTACCTGGAGAAGTACAAGTCCCTAATGCGGGAAAATATTCTCACAGCAATACATTTCCAAATTCCTGACCTACTTAATAAATAAGTAGAGAGGGTGCCCATCCACCCTGGAAATTTCCACATGAACGTCTTGCTGGCGTGTCAACCTTTATTCTTCTCAAACTTGACTTGCTGAATTCTTTTTCTTTTGTTTTAAGTTTGTTTTTGAGAAAGAGAGAGAGAGAGGAGCAGAGAGAGAGGGAGATGGAGTATCCCAAGAGGGCTCTGCGCTGCGAGAGCAGAGCCCAATATGGGATGCAAACTCAAGATCTGTGAGTTCCTGATACTCACAAACATGAGATCATGACCTGAGCTGAAATCAAGAGTAAAGCATGTAACCTACTGAGCCACCCAAGTGCCATGCTGAATTCTTCTTCATGAAGCATAAGAGTTGCCATCACTCATGATGCCACACATAACAGAACCTGGAAGCCATTCTTGACTTTCCTTTTGTCGTTACCCACAACCATTTCATGCCCGGATGGTTCTGATTTTGCTTTCTACCAATGCATTGAATCAGCCCCTTCTGTTCAATTTCCCCCAATGAGTCCAATCAAGCCCAGATCATTACTTGTCTCTAACCTCCTTTTAATAAGACTTCCTCCACTCAGCATTTCTTCCCGTATCTACCACTTACACATCTGCCAGAGGTAGCTTGCTAAATGCAACCTGGTTCTCACTTTGATGGCTAAGTCCTTAAGTCCTTATTACATCATGAAAATCTTGTACTGCCAGTTCCGGGGCTACATGATAGCTTGAGGATTTAGTGTCCAGATTCTAGAATCAAGCCCCAAGTGTTTCAGTCCTGTCTCTGACATTTGTTGGGTGTGTGACGTTGGGTAATTTATTTGGCCTCTAAATGTCTGTTTCCTCACCTCTGAAAATGACAATAGTGGTACGTACCTAACAGAATTGTTGCATTGATTAAATGAGTTAACACATGTTAAATATTTAGATCAGTGCCAGCAATTAGTACTAAGTGTTTGTTATCATTATTAGTTTATCCCATGTGCACATCTGAGTGCTTGGTATACCCACACTTCTGGCTGCTGGGCCTATGCATAGAGCATTCTCATCCTGGCACGATTCTTCTTTTCCCCTCTGGCAAACTTTTCTTAGTCTTTAATGACTCAGTTCCAATATCCTTTAGGCCATGATGGCTTCCTTGTCTCCCCTCTACGAAAGGGGGTGCTTCCATGGCCATGTGTTGGGACTCGGATTGCAGCATTTATAACACTGCATTGCGAACCTCCATTTACTTATCAGCCAACCATCCTGAACCGTCTCCAGAGCTGAACTTGGGTTTTACTCCACTGTTTCCCTTGCAAACACAAGGCTGAGGAAGAAGTGGCATGATCATGAGAGAAAAGAATCTCTGCTGGAGGAGGAATTCACGAAAGGAAAGGGATAAGTTAGGGCAGGATACATGGTTAGGAGGTTAGTCACAGTCCAAACAAAGGATAGTAAAGATAATGGCAGTGAAAGTGAATCTAAGGGACTTGGAAATTGAACTGAAAATACACAGTATCTAGTGAGGAGGCAATAGTGTAATGCAGTGTCAAACATAATGCTGGTGCTTGGGTATAAAGAGGGATAACTTGTTTTTTTGTGCCCTTGTTCATCTTCTCTCTTCTTTGTCCTTCTCCCCCTCCATATTGTCTTCCTCCTCAAGCTCCTCCTTTCTTCTTTTTCCTTGATCCATATGTCCATGTATGCTGAACTGTATATATGCAAAGAATTTAGAGCATGTTTGAATGGCAACATTGTAATGAAGACTTTGAAAGGGTAAATCAATGAATAAAACACATCAGATATCAAAAAGATGGTGAAGCAGAATCCCCTCAGTGCTTGTCCTAAGGTCAACCAATGTTTATTACTTGTGTGACTCTTTGGTCTCCTAACCACCAGATCAAGTCCAATCCAAGGTTGTAGAATTGCTATTATATAATGCAAGTGATGAGCACATACAAATCTGTTCTGAAAATTATAAGGAGCTCTACAAATGGGAGGTATGACTTTTCTTCTTGCCAGAGTGTTCTAACAGGTTTCTACATAATGAGCTCAATTTTGTTGCCTCTAGGAAATGTGGCTCTTACATGTAGACTGTATTTATTGAATCTGGCTGAGGTTTCCAGGATATTAGTCAAAAATCAACAATATTTCCCCAAACTTCGTCATGTGATTTGTTACAAGGTTCTTTTTCTTGAACATACACACGGAATGTATTTGTATTTGAAGGATGTAGGCTTACATATCACCTTTTAAAATTTCAGTAAAAAGATAAAATAGCCTGAGTCCTTCTTGAAGTTAGCTTTGGCTCTTTTTTTAACAGACTTTTAAAAAAGCCATAGTCTTGTCAAATCATGTTAAACCTTGGCCTGCACCCAACCCTTGCTCCATTGGGTAGAGGGCATGTGATATTCTTTAAATAGCGCCTGAAGATCTAAGGGCAGGGAGGAGTGGCAATAAAATGCTTTGATGTTATTTTTTGACACATTGTTAAAAATATGCTTCCTTCACATCCTGTGTATGAAACTTTTTGTCATCTCTCCCAATCTAAAATAACATGTGGTGACCTTATATTAAATGCCACTCAATGATTAATTAAGACAAGGCATCAGGACTACAGTAGCCAGTGACAAAATAATTGCAAAATAACTTTAAAAGCATCTTCTTCTGCTAACATATACAGATCTTTTTTTAAGGCAACACACCTGGCAATTACATGATGATGTTTCAAACAAACTCCTAACATACAAAAATACCTTTGAAATCTATGTACCAACATCTAAAAACAATTGGAGCGATATTGTAATTATTCCTATGGTTCTAAGAGCATCAGGAACTGCAAAGCCTCCGAGTTAGCCAGCCATCATTTCACAGTGCCAGTAGAGGAAAGGAGTCTCCTTTTTCAAAGGCGAGGGGTGATTTATTATTCATGGCAATAGCAGTGGCCAGAACATCAGCCTTTTTGTATTTGTTGCCTGAGACCCAGTCCCTGTAAGGTGATGTGAAGAGGCCAGGTCACATGTGCACATACAGTGAGTGGCATTACAACAGACAGATCCTCAGCTTAGGGAAAGTAATCTTTTCTAATGGGTAGAAGGCATGCTTGCTTTTTAAACTGCAAGCAAATGCCCTTTGCTCTGGAGAAAAATGGTATTTTTAACTTCCAAGGATGCTCACTTTACTAACACCCTTGAAAAGAAAGTCTGGAAAAAAGGACTCTTAATGCCTTACTTGCAAGACATGTAGAAACGCCACGGACCCCTGGATGACTGTTGACCTTTAATGTCCCAACAGAGAGACAGAATCCCTGGATCTCTGAGACTGATCTTGCCAGGAATTGCATAAGGTCCCTACTAATTAGTTACTTTACACCCAGGCAATTTATGCCTCCTAGTTGTCTACTTTCTCATCTGCAAATGGAGGTAATAACATCCCCCCAGAAAGTAAAGACTTATTTTGAAGAATAAATGGGTCAATACTGTAAGCACTTAAAAAGTACAGAATTCTCTGCTTTCCAAAAGTTTGTCTTATGCCATTTCATTCTTAGGAGAGACCTATGTTAGTGCAGTAACAGGTTTTCTCCTAAAAGCTGAAATCCTTTTCAGATTTCCTTCAGTTAGTGAAAATGGGCACTAAAGTAGGTCTCTCACCAAAGTGAAGTGACATAACTGGAACTTTCTGAAAGTGGGAGATACTTGTTGCTTTACACCATTTTAGCTTATGGAAGGATTTATAGGAATGCTCTACTTTTGGATAATGGATAATATCCATTACAGATCAATTACATTATAAATATAATGTTGATTCATTTTTCTTAGTTTGAGCTATTATTTAAGTATTGCAAATATATATATATAAAGACTATCATAAATTATTTTCTGGGGCTAACATACTCATGCTTATTTATAATTCAACTTTTTAACATCTGACAGTAAAAATCACACATTTTATATCTCTTGAATTTATTTATAACATATTGAGCTTTCCATGTTTTGTACTAACTTTGTTAGATATATTTGTATTGTCACACAAAGCTTGGAGATCAATGGCATTAGCCCCAAGGGATAAAGCCGGGCTGTAGCCCAGCTCTATGTGAGTCCTTAACGTACACGCCTTTTCCCATTAGACATAAAATATTCTGTTAGAGGATATATCTTAAACTTTGAATCTATCACAGAAACTTGTACAATGCTATGTGATAGAAAAAAATTTATACTTCCCTAGTTCATATTTATCTATTTATAAGCACAGTCATCCATGATCTCTTTGCATAAATTCCCCCACTTTTGTGTTGAATAAGCTAGTCTCAGAGATAGTTAAGTGCCCAGCACAGTATCACAGGACTTGAAAATCAAAGAGGTGGGCTTCAACCCACATGTTCTAAATTCTACCTCCCCCTAGCAGAATGTCCTCTCCTGCTGTGCTGCTCCATTCTCCTACCTAATCATGAAGGCATAATGCCATTGCCTAACACTTTGGAAGTTTCCCTGCCCTCATGGAATGGCCTGGGGTGTAAAGAAATAGTGAAGCAATTTGAGAAGATTGCTACTAGTAATCCTACTATAGATTATCCAGTTCTGAGTTAGAGCACTTTCCCTTCTCCACAACGATAAAACTGTCCTAATTTAGATAACCTATGCCATCAGACTTATTTGCTGCAGCAAGACAATGTGGTGTAAAAGAGGAAGAGGATAGGTTAGTTGAATAAGAGGTCCTAGAAAAGTATCTTTCTTCAAGGTGGACTTGTGAATCCCTCCCTTGTACTACTGCAGTGTCCACATCGGCCCCTTGAATCTTATACATGATATTAGTAGCAAAAATCCAGAGATAAGTATGAGAAACAAGGCTTGATTTTATTATCAGGGACCCCAGGTTGCTTCAATCTTGTGCCAAAGGGCTGCCAACTTTTCACTCAACAAAAAAAAACAAAGGACATAAAAGTGATGCTATTTTTAGTTGGGTTTGTAGCATATATTTACGTCATCTGCGTTGTATTAAAGCAAATTGGCTAAGGAAATGTTTTGGGATTCTAGTCTAGTCCAGATGTCAGTGGCTTGGATTAAGTGTAGCAGGATCTAATCTCCTGACAAAAGAAAAGAAATTGTTACATATAAGATACCAGCATCCTGAGCAGTAAGAATGCGATTTTGTGGAACGGACTCTTGTTCCAATAGGTAAAGTGTTAGACTTGGAAACTGAAGATGATTTCAGTGATATACTTTGATCTTGATCTTACCCAATTCAGACAGGGACTAGGTACAGTTTGATGGGTACACAGGTGACCAGATTTCTTTGGCTGCAAGAATTAGTCTATATACCATTCACTATTTATCCCTAAGTAGAAGTAGTAAGAGTGCTCTCCCCAAGGGCATTCTCAAGATGGTAGATCTCAAGATTATGTCGACATGGAAAGTCCCAAGAGATCCTAATAACTAGTAATCAAATAACAAACTTGAATATTGGTTTACAGAAAGCCAATATCTTAGCTAGAAAGTGAATATTAATCTTCAAATCCCAGAAAGAAAATAATATGCAAAACAAATGGAAGAGAAATGAGCCCATAGATTGGAAAAATTAAGAGATGCATGGAGTAAAGGGCTAGAACAAATTAGGTGCAACTACTCAGAACTACCAATGTCAGTAGTGAGAAAGATTTGAAGTTTTCCCTTTATGCGGTATAAGGAATGAAAATGAGGGTCAATAGGTTGGAATGACTTTTGGATACATGAGTTGTTATGTCTAGGATAGCAAAATGTATTCCAGATCCTTCCAATTGAAAGATGAAGCTATTGATATGTTCTCTACTCTGGGAAGGACTGGCTCATAAAATTGAAAACTAAGCTTGCTTCTAGGTGGATGTCCAAATAGATTTCAGACAGGAAGAGAAATCTAGGCATGACAGCACGTTGCCAGACAGTAGAAGAAGAAACAAAGATGATTCCAACACATAGTGAAGTCCTGGAGTTGCAGCTATAATGTAATTTGTACCCAGCTCATTAAAGTCAAGCAAGGAAGATTTTTCTTTTCACCTTAGTGATTATTAAGGAAGTATAGAGCAACCATGATCAATTTTTCACCTATCAGAGTCATGAGACATATTTGAACTTTGCTACTAGACAAAGTATTAAAGATATGCTTTAATTATGATTTTTCCTCACACACACATGATTAGAGAAATTTATTTTTACCCATCGGTGTCATTCATTTGTTCCAGATACTTAATTAAGTCAGAGGCACCCCAGTGTTCTCATATTAGATAGAAAATAACCACAGTGTTCTCATGCTTATGGGACCCTAAAACACAGGATATATATTCCAAGGTTTCTTATAATGAAATACTGCCAAATCCATCCTATATGGAACATAGCTGTCAATCTTGCTTTTATTATCTATTTAGTCCTTGTTGACACTAGGCCCATCCTGGCTGGTCCAAAATGCAGTGAGAAGATTGTAGAATGTGTGGCCGAGTGTCACGCCTGCATAGCTCCAGTGCTGGACACACAGTCAAACAGCTGCACTCTGATCTGATGAGACATCTGCAGATCCCAATACTTTTCTCTTTCCAAGACACCACCTGAGTACCATGTTTCCATTCTCCGTTTCATATTCTCAGTTAAATACCTCCTATCTGCCCCTTCAGATCGGTTCTACTGCAAACAATGCTCAACATTATTTATATTCTTTCAGCTACTTTAGATTTGAACTTTAGACAATCTGATCTTCTCCATTGGGAAATTGTGATTAGCTTCACTGTTCTTCAACCCTAGGAGCTCCTGCTCGTTCCCTGTTCTCAGGTGCCATCCAAAACGCAACTTGTAAGATCCTGAAAACTCAGCCCTACTCTGTTTCATAATAATTGCTCATCAGAATAGAAATTATAGTAGATTTTCCCATACTTTGAGGAAGGGGTATTTGGAACCTAGAAACTGATATATGTATGGAGTAATCTTTACTATGTACCTCCCAAACTTATAGGGTCTCTTCTGTCCTCACTGTGCCTTGCCCATACAACAGATTTATAGCTTTACTTCACTGTCAGCCTAGACTAGAAACCTGCCATGGCTAAAATTGAGTCTGAATTCTAGGCTCCTTTCACTCACTTGGCCTTTGCTAGACCTCCACTTTCTCAAACGCTTGAACTTCTGATCAGAATTTCTGAGGATTGGCTGAGTGGAGTTCCAGTGGGAAATTTCCCAAACTCCACCATCTGAGCACATGTATTGTTACAATAGGCATATGCCCATTGCCTCGCCCCAACCCCCTAGAGTCAGCACTCTTAGATTACAAATGCCAAATCAGAGAAAATGTGAGCTCTCCATGATCCTTAGGGCACTATACTTTAGGTTGCTTTCCTTTCCTATAATGAAGGCAGGTGTTCCAAGCATATTCAACATAACTATGTGGTAAGGCCCCTGAGGGAGGACAATTTCTAATGTTATTAAGGAGAACCAGCAACAGTGTAATGTCTCTTTAATAGGAGAGTTCTTTCTTAGCTCACTCAACTGGAGCCTCAGGGAGTCATGAACAGAAGCCAGCAGCAGAGCAAACAGAGCAAAGGGGTCAGTTCTTCAGCTTTCCTTGTTCCCATTAGCAAACCACCTGCTGAGCTTCGAGAATGACTTCTCACAGAGCTGTTTAACATGTGTTGTCTCAAAGTGGCCCCAGGTGTGGTTCATGCTGTCTAGGGACACATAAGCATTTTAAGATTTTGCAAGCAACCGTAACTTCTAGGTCACCTTAAAACAAGATCAAATGGACACTCTGTTTGGTAAGAGCCAACATGGCCACCTCAATTTTTAGAGGATAAAAATAACATTAAAAAACAGAAACACCAGTAGCTTTAGTTGTCATGAATTCTAACATGAGTAATTTATTTGCCCAAAGAGATTATTGGCCCTTTGAAATTAGGCAAAAAAATTGAGAGAAGGTTGCATCTGTATTTATATGAAATAATTTAAAGTTAATTGTGATTTATTTATGACTTTCAAGTTCCAATTTGCATGTCATGAGACAGATTTATGTGTAAGTGCATTGAACCTTTTCCTTTTGACACAGAGAAAAAAGACCTATTATTTGGCATTTTTGGGTACTTTGAATGACTATAATCTTCAAAAATAGTTCTGTTCAGTAAAGGAGAGGCTTCCAGTCTTCCTGGCTTCTTTCCTTGAGTCTTGATTAAATTATTTCTATGGTTACATCAATACAAGCTTAAACACACCAAACCTTTGAAACAATATGATCAATGGTTGAGTTGTTTGTGTGTTTCAGGTGTGATTATTACCAATTTTCAGTACTGGTAAGTCTCTCCCACCGAGAAACAATGACATACCTGTGTTCAAAGGATTGAATGGTAACAGTCACTGAGAACATTCAGGAACTTTAGCCAATGATAACAAACTTCCATGCCAGGAAAAGATACCTGTTAAGACTTTTCGATAAACACTTATGACATGTTTTTTTCTTTTTTATGATAATCAGAAGACCCTCACTGTTATTATTCTTAATTTCACAAAGAGGTTTGTTTACAGATATTTAGTCTTCTCTATCATACTGATATAGTCATTGTTGAGGTTTGAGAATGTGAGAAGAGAGTGAAGGGGTGAGTGAGAGTACCTCATAATTTATCATAGTATGAATATATGCCATCACGGTAAAAAATAATACGATTCTTCATGGAATAGAGTAGTGCATAGATATTTTTATGGATATAGCCTAAAAAAGACATTTCACATCTCTGATGTCCCAAAATGGCAAAGGTACAAAGTGAAAACTCAAAGTTGAACAAACTCTCTCTGCCATGCCATATGGTAAGAGTAAATAATTTTTAGTCAAAGAATATGATTGTTTTAACAAACAAGTTATTTTAATAATTCCCATCAGTATTGGATACAAGCATCACTTATCTTTGGAATATTTAATCACATTTATTATAACCTATTCATGGTTTGGAAGGAGATTGGATCCCACTGTTTATTGGTGTTAACTTTGTAGTCTCCTGAAGTTCCCTGAAGTGTATGCATATGTACTGTTCTTACGTATTCTGGAACCTATAGATATGCACATAACTCTTTGAATCTAATGTAGAAACTTTTCCTCAATCTTACTTCTTTTTCTGTCAGTGGACCAGGACTATCAAGTGGTTCTTGTTTCTATTACTATTTTCTACTTTCTATTACTTCTTTGTCACTTAAAATTGTTGTCAGTCCCAAATTTGACATCAGGCTTTTTCTGTTTTCTCCAAAGGCATCAGAAAAATAATGGAACGAAATAGATAAACTTATAAAAAAAATTCCATGTGATGAAACTCTAGCGCCTCCTTCTTCATTGACCTTTATCCACTCACTCATTTGCTATTGACTGATAAACAGCTGTGTCTGAGGCTTTTGGCTAGCTGCTGTTATAGAGAAAGGATTAAGACATGACTGCCACCTCAGAGAGCTCATACGTTAGTTGGGGAGAAATATATTTAAGTCAGCAAGAACATAGAGGGCCAACACGGATGCTGTGATTATAGTATATACAGGAAAACAAGGAGCCAGAAGTAACAGAGGTGAGTTCTAGCTATTGGTATCAGTGGTCAGATAGGAGATTAAATAGGTAAATAGGAGATTGTTGAGCTGAGTTTTTGTGGTTGCTGTTGTTGTTTTTGTTTTTAATTGTTTAATGTTTATTTTTGAAAGAGACAGAGCACCAGTGGGGGAGGGGCAGGGAGAGAGAGGGAGACACAGCATCCAAAGCAGGCTCCAGGCTCTGAGCTGTCAATGTGGGGCTCGAACTCACGAACCGAGAGATCATGATCTGAGCCGAAGTCGGCTCAGCTTAACCAACTGAGCCACCCAGGCACCCCTGAGCTGAGTTTTGAGAGATGAGCATAGGAATTAGGGAGGCATGAGATGGTTTGGGGTGGATGATGAGGAAGATTTTACAAGCAAAAGGATCTAAATGTGCAAAGTGAGGAAGCATGAACACTATGGAATTTTCAGGCAACAAGAGAAATTAAGATATTGAGGACATAATTTGATGCTCAAGCCAGTAAGACTTAATTATGAATTAGATATTGGAGGCTGATGGAAAGAGAAGAATCAAGAATGGGCCATATGTTTTTTAATGTTTATTTATTTTTGAGAGAGAGACAGAAAGACAGAATGTGAGTGGAGAAGGGGCAGAGAGAGAGGGAGACAGAATCTGAAGCAGGCTCCAGGCTCTAAGCTGTCAGCACAGAGCCTGATGTGGGGCTCAAACTCATGATCTATGAGATCATGACCTGAGTGAAGTTGGTCACACAACCGATTGAGCTACCCAGGTGCCCCAATATTTTTTTGTCATAAAAATCTAAGCAAATAACGGACCCATTTATTGATTGGGGAAAATTGTAAAGAGATGAATTTGATATTACATGGGAGGATTTGATCAGAAAAGTTTGGTTTGGGGTATGTTAAATGTGAGATTTTCAAAAGTGCAGATGTCAAGCAGGGAGATGCATATATAAAAGAGAAGGTGTGAAGGGAAAATCGAGGATTACTTGCTTAAAGAATAAATTAAGACTCACGGAGATCAAATAGTAAAAACGTGGAGACATAAGACAAGAGAACTCAGGATAAGTTTCCTTTTTTGTATAAATATGTCTGATGTTCACGAGATATACTTTAAAAAAAAAAGTGTGTGCATGTGAGTGTGTGTTCATGTATGCGTGTATGTGTGTGTGTGTGTGTGTTTAATCTGTAACTCAAATTTATATTTTTTAAAAAAATTTAATGATTTGTTTATTTTTGAGAGAAGGGAGGGGCAGAAAGAAAGATACGAGGATCTGAAGCTGTGAGCACAGAGCCCAATGCAGGGCTGGAACCCACAAACCATGAGACCATGACCTGAGCCAAAATCAAGAGTCAGCCGCTAAACAGACTGAGCCACCCAGGTGCCTCTGAAACTCAAGTTTAAACACACATCCTGTATTTTTATTTTCTGAGTCCAACAATCATGACCCAAAACCAAATCCTGGAGTACACTGACAATAGGCAGAGAGCAGAGCAAGAGGAGGAAGCAAAGGAAAGAAAAGGATCCATCACTGAAATAGGTGAAAAACAGCAAGTTGTGACATTTTAAAAGCAAGAGAAAGAAAATACCAAAAAAAAAATAATAATAATAATAACAAGAAATACAACAACAAAAGGACTTAGTTCCAAAGCACTGCTGCTTTTTGACAGTCCAAGGCCAAGACCAAGTTGATTTTTTGTTCAATTCATTTAGGTAATGAAGACATTGCTTATGGAAGGTATTTATGCCATCACTCCCTCCCTTTGCCATCTTGGCAACCCTAGACTTGATAGAAAAAATTAGATTTGTTTCATAAGAAGAAAATAAGGAATATTTTTATTAATACTGAAGGGAAAACTCCCAGTCTTTTTCCAATACAAGCAATAACAGACCAGGCACAGAGGCTAGAAGTTCTCGTTCAATGCACAGGTACATAATGTTCCATGTAATTGACTTGGAGCTAGCTATGTGTCTCTCTGAAGCTCAGTGCATTTTTCTACCAAATATAATAACATTAACGTGCACATGTGTTTGAGTATACAGAGATTATGTCTATAAAAGACATAGCTATTTTTATTAATGTAATACATGCAAAGCATCTTCCTAGCCTTGTGAATCTTTTGGGCATATGTTCTTTTTCAGCATCGCAACACTCACTGAAGTTTCAGTATGTACCTTGTATGGAGGTGGCTGTACCTGGCCACAGAGAGCTGTTGAGCTTTTGCATTGGGGCAGAACACATGGACAGTGAGCACAGCAGGGGCTGCCCACCTCTGGACTCACATCTCTCGGCCTCAAGGGCTTGGGGTCCCCCCAGGGTCGCAGGCTCTGACTCTCATATGGTCAGTGACTCACAGTGCGTCCTGGGGTAGGTACTGTGAAGTCCCAAATTAGAAGTGTCCTCGCAGCAGAATGGCAGCTCTGATGCCAGCACATCTGGAAACAGAAACATATGGGTCTATCTTTAATCAACAACTTAGCGGAGCAGCGTTTCGGGAGCGTGTTGGAGAATTTGGCCATGAGATGATTGTAATCAAGCACTGCCAACAGGCTGCCGGGATCATCATTTTTAAAGCAGTGCGCTTCAGACTGGCTGTGGTGAACGGACATTTGAAGAAATCTTATACTTTTTCATCTCCAGTCCTACAGCACATAACCAGTAATACCACAAGTGAGTTCCCCCTTCTCCAGAAGCAAGCTTGCTGGTCTTATGCGGGTGTTGTTGCTCAAGGCCAGTGGTCATGATAAGCTAAATTGCCAAGGCAAGTAATACATTTTTCTTTTTTTTAAAATTAAAAAAAAAAATTTTTTGCATCCGTATTCATCAAGGATATTGGCCTATAGTTCTCTTTTTTTGCTGGATCTCTGTCTGGCTTGGGAATCAGAGTGATGCTGGCTTCATAAAATGAGTCCGGGAGTTTTCCTTCGANTCTGGTTATTATCTGGATATAAGGAGAGGGTTTGAAGATTAGAACTGGTAGACAATGAGACAGAATGAAATCTGGCCATGTGTAGCTACATGGATGGACCTTGAGGGTGTTATGCTGAGGAAATAAGTCAGGCAGAGAAGGACAAATATCATATGTGTGCACGTATAGGAGGACTAGGAGGAACTTAACAGAGGACCAATCGGGAGAAGAAGGGGGGAAATGGTGGGGGAAAGGGAGAGAGGCAAACCATGAGAGACTCTTGAATGCTGACAAAAACTGAGGACTGATGGATGTGGGGGGGAGGGGGGGATGGGCATGGAGGAGGGCACTTGTGGGGATGAGCACTGGGTGTTATGTGGAAACTAATTTGACAATAAACTATTTGTAAAAAAAAATAAATAAATAAAATAAAAATAAAAAGAAATCATTATTTAAAAAAATTAAATTAAATTAAATTAAATTAAAAAAAACACACTCTTATTTTTGAGACAAAGAGAGGGCATGAGCAGGGGAGGGGCAGAGAGAAAGGGAGACACAGAATTCAAAGCAGGCTCCAGGCTGAGCTGTCAGCACAGAGCCTGATGCCGGGCTCAAACTCACAAACTGTGAGATCATGACCTGAGTCCAAGTCGGTTGCTTAATGGACTGAGCCTTCCAAGTGCCCCATACAGTTTTCAATTTCTGTACTTAACTCACTGGGAACCCATACTGGTCTGTGAGCCATAATCTTAGTAACTTAGTAATTAAAAATCAAGCTCTCCTTACTTGCTTAGAAATTGGTATTCCCTCCCTTTTCCTAGTAGATTTAAGCATCTTTAAATAAGCTTAAATGTTTTTTAAAAATCTCAGCATGGTAGTGACCCATAGCATTTTATTTAATTTGCCATTATAGCCCCTATCCTATTTATATCAGTACTTTTGTTTACACGCCTGTCTACTGGGTAAAGTTTGAGCTTCTGGAGGGCAGCCACAGGTCGTAAGTGTATGTGTGTATATAAGTATATATATGTGTATACATATGTGTATCCCCAGAAACAAAAACCATGTTTGGTAAATAAAAAGACCTAAAAAAGCTCATCTGGACACCTGCTATATATTTAATAAGAACTAATGATGATGCAAACCCCATTCCAGGCACTGGAAATGTAACAAAACTACATCCAGAAATGTATGAACAAAAATGACAACAATCTCACCCTTCATGGAATTTTAATTTTGTGGGAGCAGACAGATAAAAAGTGAGATTTTTTTTTAAGGCAGAATATGTATTGTGCCAGTTGGGGATAATTACAAAGAAGAAGAAAATAAGCAGGAGCATAAAGTTTCTGACGTGTAAACGTTTTCTAGATGATGAAAGAGAGAGGTGAATGAAAACTCCTTCATCATCTGGATAAAATAGTATCTTTCTGGTCCCTTCTCTTACCTCTATGACCACACGCAGAGAAATGCTCGCAGAATGTGAGTACTTTCTTGAAACCTTCCTCCCCTTTCTACCTAGGAAATTCCAGCTTACCATTTAAGACCCGGATCAAATTTTATCTCTAGGAATCTATCCCTGACTCCACAGGAGGGTGATAGTCTGCTATTCTCAAGGTGAAGGTATTTTCAACAAAACTGTAGTTTGTGCATGGTCACTTTGACTGCCAATTATTTGCTTGTGACAAGCTGTCTGCCAGAATCTGCAAGGGCTGGAAGGCAAAGCCTTTGGGTTTGTTGCTCTTGTTGTTTCTCCTTATGAATTCCCAGAGGCCAATGTGGGGCCAAGCACATTAGGGAAGCTGGATGAACATCTGTTAAAATAGTTCAAAGTAAAATGAATTGAGAAAAACTATCTAAGGAATATAGGGACTTTCTGTTTCTTGGATTGATGAACTTTATCCTTGTTAGTATATAACACAGTTGCACCATATTAAATACTACACTGACATTTCTGTAAATATTCCATATTTGGGATATATGAGGTCAAAATAAGAAATACCATTTAGAAAACCATTTCCACATCCTTGATATATCTACTTCTCCGTATTCATTCTTCCTTCCTTCCTTTTTCTTTCCTTCCTTCCTTCCTTCTTCTTTCTTCCTTTCTTTCTCTCCTCCTTTCTTTTATTAAATGTTTATTTTTGAGAGAGAGGGAGAGACAGAAAGAGAGAGAGCACAAGCAGGGGAGGGGCAGAGAGTGAGGGAGACAGAGAATCCAAAGCAGGCTCCAGGCTCCGAACTGTCAGCACAGAGCCCCACGTAGGGCTCGAACTCACAAACTGTGAGATCATGCCCTGAGTCGAAGTCGGAGGCTTAACCAACTGAGCCACCCAGGTGCCAAAGATTCAAGTGATGACATTCTTCAGAAACTCATATATATACATTCTCATGATATATACAAACTGAATGGATACTTACACTCCTGCTTCTGTCAATGTCAATATGCCATTTGTTGGGCTATGTGAATTCTTTGAATTTCTCACATGAGCTTCATGAAGTACTAATAATTTACATTTTCAGATGAGTAAATTGAGACTAGGAGCTGTTCTCTCTTAGAAGCATGAAGAACTATCATTTCTTGAACTACCGTTCCTGAATGTTGGTCACCGGGCCTAACTCCTCTGATGCATTATCTCACTTGATTCTTCTGTGGCCTAACTGAACACTGAGCAATTGTGGATTAGGGAGTGGACATGGTCATTACTCAAGACCACATGTTCCAGATGTGAAACCAGACCCCAGCAGCCTCTCTCCCAGAGCCTACCTACATATCCACTACCCTGTGGGCACTCATACTCAGGACACGTGAGTGAAGCCACTTTTGGAAATCAAGTTATTTAACCTGGGTACCAAGCTCTGTGAGGCACACCACGAAGTATTCATTCTAGTTCTTGTGGGCAGTCTCAGCTATCCACAGACTGGTCAATTCTTAAGCAAAGATTTGCAAATATCAACATGGTAATCAACCAATGCTAATTGATACCCGTCTTATTGTTAAAAACATATTCTTGGTATGTGACATTCATATTTAAAAATAAGTATATACTCAATAACTATGCAACCTGACATGATTTCCCAAATTAACACCCTTCTGTTGAACAAACACAGCATTGCCAGGACCCAGAAGCTTCCTTGGCTCTCAAGTTACCCTCCCTCACCCCCCACTAAAGGCCACCCACATTTTTATGGTGAACAGAATAGATACATTTTGCCTGCTTTTCTATTTCATAAAGGAATTATTTTGTAAGACTGATCTTATTCATACCAAGGACTCATCATATAAATGACCCCTTTTGAGCATGCCTGCCTACCCAGGAAATCTGAGACATAGCAAAGCAGTCGAAGGAGCACCAGGCAAAAGACCAACATGGTGCTGGACTGACTGCTGCCAATCTGATATCACAGAAGGGAGGTTGTAGACTCCACACCCCTTCTTCCAAGTGTCTGTGATTCTCAGTGACTGTGAGAACCACTGCCCCAGCCCCCAACCATTGGCGGAGCAAGCTGAGATTGCCAACAGTGGATCCGCTGACATTTGCTCCTCCAGCCCTAACAGCTATGTGTGAACCTCCAAATTCTGGTATTTTTAAAGTATATTTATTTATTTATTTTGAGAGAGAGAGAGAGAGAGAGAAAGAGAGAGAGAGAGAGAATGAGAAACCACAAGCAGGGGAGGGACAGAGAGAGAGGGAGAGATAGAGTCTCAAGCAGGCTCTGCACTGTCAGCACCAAGCCTGATGCGGGCCTCGAACCCACAAACCATGAGATAGTGACCTGAGCCAAAACCCATTGAGCCACCCAGGCACCCGTAAATGTATTAATTGCACTTGATAGTTGGAATACATAGACTGCAACAGCTTCTCAGACCAAAATCTCATACCTTTATTGTATAAACTGAATTTTGTTTTTCATTAAGCTCATGAAAGCATGTTTCACTTCTTTTCGCTTGAGTTTCCTAACCTCTAAATTGAGAAAGTTGAATATGATAGTCTCTGTTATCAATTCTAGTTCTACTATTACTATATTAGTGATAATGCACTAATGATTTCTATTCTTTTTACTCTATTTCGGGAGGCTGGGAAGGTACATGGTACACTTAAGAAAGATTATTATTTAAATTGCAAAATATTGGGGCACCTGGGTGGCTCAGTCAGTTGAGCATCTGACTTCAGCTCAGGTCATGATCTCACAATTCGTGGGTCCAAGCCTCATGTTGTCCTCTGTACTGACAGCTCAGAGCTTGGAGCTTGCTTCAGATACTGTGTCTCCCTCTCTCTCTGCTTCACCCCCATTCACACTCTGTGCCTCTCTCTCTCAAAAATAAAATAAACATTAAAAAATTTTAATTGCAAAATATGTACAATTTTGCAATTAAAGAGGCATTTATCTGAAAACAACTCATATGGAAGGTACTGTCGCCTGTGAGTTGGGTAGATAGATGAAGTGCATGATATTTAATCATTATTATATTCTGTATAATAGTATTCAGAGTAGATTTCTTATATTGATTAATGTAATATGCTGACACAGGAGACTAAATTTTATCGTCTTGAATTTGTGTTATAAGGAACTTAAGAAGGCAAAATTGGAGGCAGCCTTGAAGGAGTTTTAAGACTCCCAACCTGTGCACAATTCCATGACATTATTATCACCTTGCAGTCAAAAACCATGTGACACTCTTCCACCTTCTTACAAAGATGGCAGAGTTAATAAGGTCATAGAAGTGTTTACACTCTGACTGCAGAGATGAAAATTAAGTAGTGACACAAGGATTTTCATGCTGTTCAAATCACTTCCCCACCTAAAGCCAAATTTAACACAAAACACTTAGAAAACAGGACACCTGATGATAGTACGCATAAAAATTGCAATTATTTCAGTACCTGATATTTTTTTCCAGTTTTCACATTTTGTTTGATGCAGTAGTAGAAGGAGAAATATTAATTCAAATGATTCCAGCTTTGAGTTTGTGAGTAAACCACCTCTGTAAGCATTAGAAAATAGTTGTTAAACTAGGGGAAAATAATGCCTCTGTATCAGTCAGAAAAGACCGGTCATGATATAGTAACAAATGATCCCAAAGTCTTAGTGGCTTACAATGATAAATGTGTATCTCTTGTTCACTCTGCATGTCTATTGTGGTACATGTAATGATGGAGCTGATCACTGCATTGTCTCAGAATCCTTGGCAGATAAAGCAGCTACTCTCCTGAATATTAGCAGAAGGAAAGGAGAATGTAGAGAATCATGGCATGGTCCCAAAGTGACACTTCCCTTCTTGGCTCATTGGCCAAAAATAATCATAGGATCTCGCCAAACTTCAAGACAACAAAGAAATCCAACACTGCCTTGTGCCTGGAAGGAAAGAGCCAGACTCCCCTTGAGCAGCCCTTATGACTATGACCCTGTCTTGCCATCCTCACAAGGTATTATGAGGATTAAATGAGGTAACTATGTAAAGAGAGTTTGTAAATTGTAAAGAACACTAGTAATAGAAGAGATAGTCAGGTTGTAATAAATATAACTATTGAAAACTTGGAAAGCAGCATATGGAATTCCAGATTAGAGGTCATTTACTGAGGACTTAAAATATTTTATGGGCTGGAAAAATGTTAAGAGCAGCATACTTTCTACACTGTGGTCCTATATATTTATCATGAGACAGATAAATTCTCCTTCCCACTCATGCACTTAATAGTGACACGTGCTCATATTCCCATACCTCAGATTAATTAGGACCTACAACTGTGATAACATTTCCCTATCAGTGACTCCATCATGAGAGCTGCTTAATGGTGATGATAACAGCTGGCATTTTATCATTTGTTTCCCTTTGCAATTTTTACTTTTTAATTGTATACATTTTTCCACATATGGTAATAGGAATCTCACATTTAAAAATGAGGAACAGATA
Source organism: Hyaena hyaena (assembly GCF_003009895.1). NCBI lineage: Eukaryota > Metazoa > Chordata > Mammalia > Carnivora > Hyaenidae > Hyaena > Hyaena hyaena. Next base: position 134,592 of record NW_024081768.1, on the reverse strand, counting down.
ATAAACAAAGGTGAAGACTGTCATAGTTGATTTTCCTGAGGTTAAAATGACACGAGATGCTGACCCAGTTTAAAAGTCATTTGAATGTCACTTCTTCGGATGAGTATCAGAAAAGTGTGCTGTTATGACACAGATATGGGGCTCCCAATCCAAAAAACTCCAGCTTATGATGTAGATTTTCCAAGAGGCTAAGAATTAGAAAATAACTTAGAAATCTAGTCTTCTGTAATCTGCTATAGTTTCTGTGAAAATGAGAGGGGAGGGGAAAAAGACAGAGAGAGGAAGAGAAAGAGCACATTCTTTGAGATTCTCTAGCCATGGTCTATGTTCTTGTGCAGCCTGCCCATGTTTCATTATTCTGATGTCTGCTGCTCCTTTGAACCACTTTTCCACTTTTTAGAGCTAGCTTGAGTAGGTTTCTTTACTTTTCATTTTTAAATTCATTTTTCCAAGTGGTGGAAATTTTTAGGCAATCTCTGTAAGTTTTGCTCTACTTGTCCCGTTACGGCTTTGTGACTTGTCCCACTTTTTGATTCCCAACTGGCCTCGTAAAAGTACACGACCTGCCACATCTCATACTGGGCATTATCTGAACTCAATCAACACATGTGTACTGGACCCCCACTTTAGGCATATGCTGGCTAGTCCATGAGAAGAGTATAAAAGCAAACTATCATCCTTTGGTCTTTTGGATAATTCAAGTGTATAATCATGGGATTAATTATAATAGTAAAGGTGTAAGTCACTTTCAAGCACCTACTAGGTATTCTAAATGATTTTAAGTAATTTTGTTTCAATTAACATTCAGAATATCTGATGAGAAGAATATCAATATCCTTTCTATTTTTTATATATCCCCTACTTGGATTGCTTAAGAAAGTTGCCCCAGTATATTTATTATTACATGACAGAGCTTGAGGTCTGCCTGACTCCAGATTCTAAGCAAAGATCAAAGCTTAGGAACTGACATCCCTCACCTACAGATAAGGCATTCATATATTAAGATTAGAGAATGAAGTAGTAATGAATAGTTTAATTGAACAATACAGGAGGCATTACAATCCATCTTGTGATTGACAAACATATACTTAAAATACAGAGACTAGGGGCATAATAGTTATCAGGAATTTGCTATAAAGACTTTATTTATGAGTGTTTTGTTTATCTTACCATAAGTGGTACCATCACTAAGGGAAGTCAGACAAGTATCCTGGGATTTGATTCAGGAAACCTTGGTTTTCTTTGTTCTTTTTTTCCCCCCACATTTATCCAACTTTCAGTCTTAGGCAAGATACTCATGTTGTCTGAACTTGTGCTTCCTTTTCTGTAATATAGCTGACCCTACCTATTACCCAGAATTGTGGGTTAATGGTTGTAAAAACTGGACAACAATTAAACTAATGTGGGAAGTCTTTATAAGTATTAACAATTTGATCTAATGGCAAGGATTCATAGGGGACAGGACAAGGTAGATTCTGTGTTGTGATATGATGATTTGAAAACCTAAGAAAGACCTTGCACCCTCTGACCTGTTCACTTCTTCTGCTCAGAGGACAAGCTTTAAATACAAGAATAATTAGCAGAACTCTAGAGTGTGGATGATGAACTCTACTCCAGCCCCAGAACTGGCATATTCTTGATTTTTTTTTAAAAACCACTGTGGGATACCATCTCACACCTGTCAAAACGTTGGTGAGGATGAAGAAAAAGGGGAACCCTTTTGCACTGTTGGTGGGAATGCAAAATGGTACAGCCACTCTGGAAAACAGTATGGAAGTTCCTCAGGAAATTAAAAATTGAACTACCCTAGCAATTGTGTTACTAAGTATTTATGCAAAGGATACAAAAATGCTGATTTGAAGGGACACACGCACCCCAATGTTTATAGCAGAACTATCATCAATAGGCAAATTATATAAAGATCCCAATATCCATTGACTGATGAATGGATACAAAATGTGGTGTATGTATATATATTTACACACAATGGAATACTATTCAGCAATGAAAAAGGACTAAATCCTGTCATTTGCAACAACTTGGATAGAAGTAGAAGGTATTAGACTAAGCAAAGTAAGTCACTCATAGAAAGGCAGATATCATATGATTTCACTCATATGTTGAATTTGAGAAATTCAATGGATGAACATAGGGGAAGGGAAGGAAAAATAAGATAAAAACAAAGAGGGAGGAAAATCATAAGAAACTCTTAAATACAGAGAAAAATTGAAGGTTTCTGGAGGGGAGGTGGATGGGAGATGCACTAAATGAGTGATGGGAATTAAGGAGGTACCTTGTTGGGATGAGCACTAGGTGTCATATGTAAGAAATGAATCACTGTATACTACTTCTGAAGCCAAAACCACACTGTATATTAACTAACTTGAATTTTTAAAAAATGGTTTAAAAAAGAAAAAAATGAATGAATTATAGGTATGTACAAGTAACTAGGAAGATGGAGGGATGACTGGGTGGCTGCTTGGCTGGCATGGAAAGATGGTTGAGTGGATGATATGAGGAGCAGCTCAAGCACTATAGCTAAGCCCTTGGCCCCTTCTTTCTTCCCTCCCTTCCTTTCTGCCTTTCTTCCTCCCTCCTGCAAAACTGCTAACTGCTCATCCTAGGAAAGCCATCATGACAGATAGAATGACATATGTGAAATGGTTCTTACTTCAAAAAATTTAAGTTCTAGCACAGAAAAATATATAATCTGAGGTATAAAGACAGAAGAGTCTTGAGAGAAGTGTGGATAGACATGAATAAAAATTCAGTATGTTATACATTTTGTGAAGGAAGGGATACATCGAGGAAACCTTTGCGAAGCAGTTCTATTACGAGCAGGAACAAATGCAGAGTGGAGGGTTTGATGGGAAAAGCGAGGACAAAATTACACTGGGGCAGATCCACTTGTGCTGAATGAGGTATTTGACAGTGTATGACAGTTCCTTGCCCAATGGGATCTTCCTTCCTCTCCTATTAATCAACTAATAGAATGATTTCCTACATCATGACAAGGTACATGGTAAGAGGACTTATATCTGAGTCCTGTGTAAAATCTTTCACTGATGACACAATGTCCAATCAGCAAAATTACTTAATCTCTGTAAGCCTCACCAGACTTATCTACAAAATGAGAATTACAATGTTTACTTTGTAGAAGCCCAGTGCCAGGCTTACATTTCAAGCTCAAGATATATTTGTCTAATCAATGAATGGATATCATAAATGGAAGTCAAGAAGTCGTGGGCGTGTGTGTGTGTATAAGGAAATCAGCTGAAGTCTTTTTCAGCTCCTTTTCTTCTGATGAATGTTACCTTTTAAAATTTTGTTGTATAATATGGGACTGTTTTGACATTTAGGAGAGAGGTGCAGAAGAGATAAGTAGAGAAGTAGGTCATACAAATTGGCAATACTAAGTTACTTTTACATAATACTTGAAAATGTATCTGAGGGCCTCATCAAACTCATCATCTTACATCAACCTCACACTAACCATTGTCAGGAAACCCTATGTATTAGTAACAGTGTGGAAACTTGACTGATGAGATGAAGGTTCTATACCGGGATTTTCTGTCAAAGTACACATTTTCAGAAATATCCTGCTTTAATATATTTAGCAATTGCATGGATGGCCTACTATCCCTGAACTAAAATTACTCTCTCTATAAATAATCTTCAAATTGGCAGGATTTTGTGCAGATGCCTGAGTGCCCTACTCACTATGTGTGTGCACGTGTGTACATTTATTTTTTAACATTTGCATTTTTTATTGACTTGTCACCATTTTAGCAAGGTGAAGGGCTTGTGGTGGTTAGTCACATGTGTTAGTATTGCAGTCAGTTTGAATGCAATGCCTTTGCCTGCGAGCAACTCACTCTGTCCAGTTTCTGAGATGCCACTCTCCCATGGATTGTTGTTACAAAGCACGCTTGGCTAGTCATGGAAATTATTTGAACTGTGTTGGAGACTTCAGTCAATGGTCCAGTAATCACACTACTTTCATTCTAAATAATCTATCTCAAATCACTTTATCACATGGAGTTCTTTTATGAGATTTCTTCTAATAAGACAAGGTACCCGTTGAGAATCATCAGTATATTATATCTGCTGCTCACACACCACCTTCGCTGCACTGTGACCCCTCAGGGGCTGTAAAGAGACACATTACTCTTCCCTTATGAAGCTAGGTTTAGGCTCTAGCTCAGAAACTTGAGCTACACAGAGTTCTCCTATGACAGTTCATGTTAAGACCAACTAGAAATAACTAGAAATAACCTCTTATTGACATCTTTACTGTCTCTTTGAAAGAAAGAATTAAATAGAAAAATTATAAGGCCCTCTGACATACAAATGGTTCAACGACTCCAAATAAAACACTGGACCCCACCATAAAAGTCTATTGTTTTTTAATTGGCTAGATGAAATAATCTCCAAGTATGTTTTGAAAAATAAAATTACCTTGAAATGGAAATGTTTTAATCATTATTTAACATTTCAATATGTCTCTCATGCATATGTCCACTTTGTAAGTTTTATCCATATATATGTGAGTAGATGTGTATGCTTTTATGTATGTATGTAGGTATAAAGTTCTTAGAATAAAATTTGACTCTTAACTTGAAAGTTTGGCTTGTTAGTTTACTGGACATGCATTTTAATCTAATATCATCACCAACTATAGACAGAATATAGAGGTATAAGGGAGGAAGGAAATGAATGTCTACATGGCTAAACAATCTGAAAAAATTCTTAGTATATAAGAATTACATGAAAAATATATAAAGCAATATACTATCTAGTGTGTTGCACACACACACACACACAATGTATGTTAAAATATATTTAAGAATTGTTTCTTGTTTTAATACCCCTAGGGAGATCTATATTTACATTAGTATACCAAATGCTCTGAGGTATCCTACAATGAAGAAATACTTTTAGTGTTATTTAGTGTTATTTAATCTGGAGTGGGAGTTACACAAAATTATTTGACCCAGGGCTATTTTTTCATAACTGCATTAGGTTCTTGTAGAAGGGATGTTCTACTGTTCTTACTTTTGGAAATGCTGAATTAGACATTTTGTATAAATGTTTCTCATTTACTCTGCAACATCTCCACAAGTTATTATAGAGAGTATCTGTTATTTTATTTTATTTCTGCTAAGCACAACCTTTTTTTTTTTTTTTTTTTTTTAGCAAAACAATACTTTGATTTTCCTTTGGAGAAAAAAAAAGTCACTCTTCTCCACCCCCAATATTGATTTAAAGGCAGACCCTCTGTGAGTGAATGAACACCTCATTCATATATTCATTCATTTGTTTGTTCATTGAATAAAACATATACAACTTTAACTGATATAGCAGTTACTTATATAGATAGTTGAAACATAGCTACAAACAAAACAGACCAAAAAAAACACACACATTGTAATGATAGAATGTACAGACAAATAAATACATAAGTGAAATAGAAAGAAGATAAGATGGTGAAAAAATGTTCTGGAAAAGAAATAATAAAACAGAGTGGGATGCATTAAATGCTGGAATGGGACTTGATTGTTTCATTGCCCATATTAACTTATGTAAAGGAAACAAGGATGATCGGAATCCTGACCTTCTTGCAGGGACTGAAATAAACAGGGTTAAATGATCAGATTGGTTCTTCAGTATTTATTCGGTAGACACTTATTAAGTAGGTTCCATATGCTAAGCATAGTTTAGATATTGCAGATGTGGTAATTAAAACGAAGATCTCTGACATCATGGGTACAGTTCTGTATTGGAAAATGTTTAAAAATTGTTTCTTCAAGGGGCGCCTGGGTGGCTCAGTTGGTTAAGTGTCCGACTTCAGCTCAGGTCACGATCTCCCAGTTCATGGATTCGAGCCCCGCGTTTGGCTCTGTGCTGACAGCTAGCTCAGAGCCTGGAGCCTGTTTCAGATTTTCTAATTCTCTCTCTCTGACCCTCCCCTGCTCACGCTGTCTCTATTTCTCAGAAAAATAGAATTAAAAAAATTTAAAAAAATTGTTTCTTCAAAAAATAAATGAAAGAGGGCCCTAATTTGGAGCATTTAAAAATTTTTGTGATGTAAAAACCTACTATGATCAATTGCAAGCTACGACTTGAACACGTAGTTGGAAGCAGATGTGCACAATCAGCTCTTGTATGAAAGTAAGGGCAGGCTCAAGCCTATCGCTGCATGTATATTATATTCTATCATGAAGAGATAAATGTGTTGAATGGGAAAGTAAGAAATGCATTAGAAGGTGGTCAATGTCAGTAAATAAAGAAGGTATGGCAGTGCATAGAAGGGATCAGAATTCAAAAGGCAGTGGGAACAGAGTTTAGTATTAAATAGGGAGGCTGAGAAGTGACCTCACTTAGAAAGGATATTTCAGCAAAGATTTTAAGGAGGTTAGAGGCATAGACAATCAGATGCAAGGGGCAAGTGTCTTCCAGGAATGAGGACATCTGGAATAAAAGTTCTAAAACACCAACATGCTTAGCTTGTGTTGAAGGATAGGCTGGAGGCCAGTCTGTCTGAAGCACAGTGAGTGATGGGGAGACTAGAAGACAAGTCAGGGATGCAGATCACATGTAGTTTTACAGACTTGAGAAGGCCTTTAGATTTCAAATTTTTGAGCACAAGAGTGACATGACCTGACTCTTTTTAAATTAAATAATTAAATTAAATTAATTTTATTTTATGTTTTTGTATATTTTATTTTATTTTATTTTATTTTATTTTATTTTATTTTATTTTATTTTACTTTATTTTTGTTTCAGGACTTAACTTAAATTCCAGTTAGGTAACATACAGTGTAATATTAGTTTCGAGAGGAGAATTTAGTGATCCATCTCTTATATATAACACCCAGTGCTCATCACAAGTGCCATCCTCTTTTTAATGTTAATTTATTTATTTGAGAGAGAGGAGAGAGAGAGGGAGACGGGACAGAGAATATCAAGCAGGCTGCTTGCTGTCAGCACAGAGCCCAGCACGAATCTTGAACCCATGTACCCCAAGATATGACCCAAGTGGTGATCAAGACTTGGACGCTTAATTGACTGGGTCACCCAGGTGCCCCAGCAAGTGCCCTACTTAATACTCATCACCCATTTATAATCTATCCCCCACCCACCTCACTCCATCAATCTTCAGTTTGTTCTCTATCATTAAGAGTCTGTTTTATGGTTTGCCTCTCTCTCTCTCTCCCCCCCATACTCTGTATTCATTTGTTTTGTTTCTTAAATTCCACATATGATTGAAAACATAAGGCATTTGTCTTTTTGACTTATTTCGCTTAGTATAATACACTCTCCATCCATGTCATTGCAGATGGAAACATTTCATTCTTTTTTTATGGCTGAGTAATAGTCCTTTTTAAAATGTTTTTATTTATTTCTGAGAGAGAGAGAGAGAGAGGAAGCATGAGCAGGGGAGGGTCAGAGAGAGAGGGAGACACAGAATCCGAAACAGCTCCAGCCTCTGAGCTGTCAGCACAGAGCCTGACAAGCTATGAGATCATGACCTGAGCTGAAGTCAGATGCCCAAATGACTGAGCCACCCAGGCACCTCTGGCTGAGTAATATTCCATTACATATACATACCTATAGATATATGTATAGATATGCCAAATGAATATAAATATCTGTACATAAGTATAGATATCTATAAATATGACATCTTTATCCATTCATCATTGGATAGACATTTGAGCTCCCTCCATAATTTGACTATTGTTACTAATGCTGCTATAAACTTCGGGGTGCATGTGTTGCTTCAAATCACTATTTAGTTATCCTTTGGGTAAATACCTAGTAGCACAGCTGCTGGATCATAGGGTAGTCCTATTTTACTTTTTGAGGAAACTCCATACTGTTTTCCAGACAGTTCTAGTTCCTAGACTGAGAATAAAGTGCAGGCAAGGAAACCAGTTAGGATTAATTCAAGTGGCTCAGAAAAAAAAGTGTGGAAACAGTGTTGGTGGTAATAGAAGTTGAATTCAGAATCCATAGAAAGGGGAGAATCAACAGGATTTTCTGGTTGTTTGGAGATATCTTTTGAAGGAAAAGAAGAGAGTAATGATGATTTCAAGATTTTAACCTGAGCAAAGGGAAGGATGTAGTTATTATCAAATGAGATTGAGAAGGCTCTGTATGGTGGTGGGGTGAAATCAGGGCATCAGTTTTCAACATGTTGAGTTTAGAAATATTTTTAACACCTGAGAGTGGATATTGCATAAAAAGTGGGATATACCAGTGTGGAATTCGGGAGAGAGGTATGGGCTGAAAATATATATTCTGTGTCTTTTCTATGTAGATAATTTTAAAGCTATGTGTCTGGAGAGGATTGTCAAATGGGTAAGGAGGTAGAAAAGAGAACAAGAAAATGTCCCTTAAGGCACTGCAACATTGAGAAGTCAGGGCCAAGCAGAGGAATCTGCATAAAAGACTAAAAAATAATGATCAGTGAGGTAGGATAAAACCCAGGAGAGTGTGATGTTCTGGAAGTCAAGTGAACAAAGCCTGCCATGAGGAAGGGGGACCAATAATTTCAAATGGAGCTCAGAGGTCAGGTAGCATAAGATCTGAGAACTGACCAATGGCTCTAGCAATATGGCAGTTCTTGCTAATACTTGCAAGAATTACCTCAATGGACAGAGGGTGAGAAACTTCTTAGTGAGAGGGAAAAAAAACAGAGAAAGAAGTGATATCAGGGCAGAATTTAGAGTAAGCCTGTGATTTGTGGAGATGGTTGTGGGACCTTTCCAGGGACACTGAGTTTGGTAGTATTTATTCAAAACTATTCTCAAGGGTAACATGCCTTTAGGGAAAGGGCAGCATTACCAGGAATGTAAGGGACTTCTGAATTATTCTGAGACTCCTGCTTGGAGGCAATAAGACTTGGGGTTGGGAGGGGGGTGTTTTTCTAGAACTTACACATGAAATCCATTGGCTGTATTTTGACTCTGCCTGTTAGAGATGCAAGTCAAGCCAACGTACCAGGGATACTGGAGACATGCGGTTAAGCTAATGAATGTGTTTCAGTTATCCATTCCAGTGATTAAGTAACAAATCAATGAGCATTACATTCCCATTTTTGGCTTTCCTGCTTGAGGAAAAATACCCTCCTACTGCTGGATTTGAGTGTCGTCGGTGTGCCTGATGTCTAGTCGGTACAGTATCTTATGCTTGCCTGAGTAGAGCCTGGAGCTGACTGAGGCCATCAAGTGTATCCACCATGGAAGTCAATAGATGGAGAGAGTCTGAGCCTTCTTGTTATCGTTAAGTCCTGAATCCAGCCATGCTTTAAGTTTCCCTAGCTCTCATCATTTCATCTGACCATGCTGATGAATTCCCTTTTAGACTTAAGCCAGTTCAAGTCAGATTTTCTGAGAAGGTTCCTAATGGAATTAGGTATGTATTTTTACAACATTGGTACAGATTGGGCTCATTGGTACAGATGAGAACACCAAAGCTTATTTGTCAGTGAATCATTAGGTAAGTGACAAAGTTCACACAACTAATGATGAAACCAGGTGTATCTTAGATTCACACACTTTCCCTATTCTACTGAGGAAAAAAAAGTTCTATGAGTTAGAGGGGGAAATAGCTAAAGAAAGGAAATGGAACACTAATTTCCTAAGGGTCTACAATTAGAACGAAAGTTCACAATTATTTTTGTGGTTCCCCTTATGAGGAATGGCATATTAGAAACAGGAATAGCACGCTCAGGTCAGAGGGAGTTGGCTTAATCAGCAAAGAAGAAATTGTTCTCGTTTCTGGTTCTGCACTCAAGCTCCAAACTTCTTTCAACTCCACATGATACTGTTAACAAAACAAATGACTGCAAATAAATAACAACCAGAGACTTAGACATTAGAGGTGATGGGAAAGAATATTACTTGAGGGGAGCCTGGGTGGTTCAGTCAGTTAAGTGTCTGACTTTGGCTCAGGTCATGATCTCACAGTTCCTGAGTTCAAGCCCTGTGTCAGACTCTGTGCTGGGAGCACAGAGCCCGGAGCCTGCTTCAGATTCTGTGTCTTCCTCTCTCTCTGCCCCTCCCCCACTCACACTCTGTCTCTCTCTTTCTCAAAAATAAATAAACATTAAAAAAAATAATGTGTGACTGTGTGACTCAGTCGGTTGAGCGCTGACTTCAGCTCAGGTCATGATCTCATGGTTCATGAGTTTGAGCCCTGCATTGGGCTCTGTGCTAACAGCAGAGCCTGGAGCCTGCTTTAGATTCTGTGTCTGCCTCTCTCTCTGCCCCTCCCTCACTCACACTCTGTCTCTCTCTCAAAGTAAATAAACATAAATGTTTTATAAATAAAAACAGTTAAAAATTGCAAAAAAAAGAATGATGCTTGAATAGCATTTAAAAAGAAACTCTAGAAAATTTAATTAAGGAAAGAGGCCAATTAAGGTGGCATCCTTATCTCCTCTACATTAGTGTTAAGAAGGTAGAGGAAATTACAAATGTTTAGGTAAATAGCAGAGGCTAGTGTGTGTCATGGGAATTTAGGGTTTGATTAGGAAAGCCAGTCAGGGGTAAATTTATCCTAATGGTGCTTTCTAAAGAAGAACTGATAGGAGGGGGGCACTTGTGGGGATGAGCACTGGGTGTTATATGGAAACCAACTTGACAATAAACTTTGTAAAAAAAAATAAAGAATAAAAGAAATTCATAATAAAAAAAACTGATAGAAAAGGAAACAAACTAGAAAGAGGGGACTTTGGATCATGCTTAACCTTTCCTAATAAGCTCAGGTAAGTTACATGAAGGGAAAAGTGAAAGGTCAGTTAATAAAAGCATATTTCTGAATATCTGCTAGTATTTTGTGGGACATCTATAACTTACAGAGAATGAGATTGTCTAGACCATTCCTCAGAAAATGAATAAATAAACAAATAGAACAACAAAGAAGAGAAAGACATTGTCATCTAATATAGAGATACAGAGCAAGATTTATTGATAACTTACTTTACTTAGCAGTGGCTCTATAGGATAACATTGAAAGTGTAAGGTAGGAGGGTCTGAATTTGTTGGATCAATTGTTCTGTCCTGGTGACCTCAGGGTGATGTGGATACACCTGTTCTAAATGTGGTGTCAAGGTTCAGTGTCCTTGGCCAGTAAGTAGTTCACACAAATTACACCATTTGGTCCTCATAAGTCTCCTGTTGTGGCCAGTTATTATTTCTTCTGGACAAGCCCCCTTCACTTCAGCTGGGTGTTCCCTACTTTTGGTGAATTCCTGTAGTCCTATTTCAGTCTACCCCACTATGCTACCTTTGGGCAGTGGGGAAATAAGACAATTTGGGCCAGATATCTCCCCTAGGATTTTCAAGTTACAGCTCATAAAGAAGTGACCGTCCCTTCCTGGTGGGCAAAGTGGGAGATGTGAAGTCTGAAGCTGTTGGGTGCTTGTCCCAACCCTCACTCCTCAAATGTCAAAGAGATTTGTGTGATATCAGAGGCATAGATCACCATTCACAGAGAAGCAACAGTGAGAGCCACGCAATCCGGAAGGCTTTCTGACCTCTGACATGGGTTGTCTACAAGGCTAGTTTCTTCTGGTGCCCTGTGACTTTAATACATAAGCTTACAAAACCCATCATCACTCTAAGGTGGTTTTGGCTTGTGTCATTTACCACCAAGAAAGCCTTGATTGATGCAAACACCAGAGTAGATGCAGCCTTTTTGAATGTCACCTCCTCCAAGTGGTTGTCACTGATCATCCTATTTACAATAGCATACTCCATTCCACATTTCTATATTTGTTCTCATTTACCATGTGTTACTAATCTTCAGAACACTTACCCTGAACACCAGCCTGAAATGAAATAATGTCATCAGTCTTTTCTTTTTCTGTTAAAGAAAAAGATGGTGGTGTCATTCTTCCCATCATCAAATATGAATTCAGAACTCAGTTTGTCGTATTTATCATTATATCCCTAGAACCTAGAATGAGTGTATATCAATAAATAGTTTTGAATGACTAAATGAGGAAACATAATAACTAAATGGGAGAGTATTTTGTCCTAATGTACTACTTGTGCATTTTCACTTAATAATAATTGCAGTTTTCTCATTATCAGCATTTTTTAAGAAGGCCAATTAAAAAATTATTTTAGAGAGAGAGAGTGCAAGTGGGGGAGAGGGGCAGAGGGAAAGAGAGAAAACCTTTTTTGGTAATATTTTTATAGTGTTTTTAATGTTTATTTTTTAAGAGAGAGAGTCAGACTGCAAGCAAGGGTGGGGGGCAGAGAGAAAGGGAGAGACAGAATTGGAAGCAAGCTTCAGTCTCTGAGATATCAGCATGGAACCCAACACGGGGCTTGAAACCACAAGCCGTGAGATCATGACATGAGCCAAAGTTGGACGCTTAACCAACTGAGCCACCCAGGTGCCCCAAGAGAGAAACAATCTTAAGTAGACTCCACTCTGATAGTAGAATTGGACATATGGTCGACCCCAAGACCCTGGGATCATGATCTGAGCCAGAATCAAGAGCTGGGCACTTAACTGACAGAGCCACCCAGGCACCCCTCATTATTAGCTTTGATCGTAATTTCTCATTCATTGTAATGAAGAATACCCTATTACAGGAATGCAATGTAATATATTTAACTACTTCCCTTTGAATAGATCTTAAAATCTTTTGTTGTTAGGGGAAAAAAAACTTAAACATTTTGTAATCGCATGTGAGTCTCATTGTAAAATAAATTGCTAAAAAATTGAATTTCTGGGTCACAAAGTATGGCCATTTAATATTTGTTGTCATTTTCCTCTCAGACAGAGATGTAACAGTTTACACTGTAACCAGCAATAAAAGAAAGTGCACACTCCTTGCCATTATACTGTTACCACAGTGTTTTTGCTCTTTCTCAATCTGATAGGTGAAAAATGAAGTATCATTACAGCTTTATTTTTGGATTTCTCTTATGAGTGAGATCCAGTATTTTTTTTTTCTTTTTACATTGTATGGCTGGCTGTGTTTGCTCTTCTTCGAAATTTTGTTTTGCTGATTATTTTAATGGGCTGGTGTTTCCTTATTAAATTTTATTAATGATACATTCTGGCTTTCATCATTATTAAAAGCATCTTTTCTATAAAGGTTTATGGGGAAAAATCTTCCTAAGTTCTTACCTCTTTTATATCATTTAAATTCTAAACTCACTTTGGGTATCCTTCCCTTTTAATATCTTACAGAACATCATATACATTCAACTTGTCCACCATAAACCTAAGAAAGGAAGGCATAGTCTACTTTTTTTCAAGAAGTAGAATTCAGTAACATCAAAATAACAAAACAAGATGTTAAATTTTATGTGTTCGTTCTTGGATGCTTCTACGTCAAGCACTGAGGAAAATAAATTAGCAATATACTTCTAGTTATTTTTCCTATAGTTTTTCAACCTAACAATGACCGTTATTTGGAACTAAGTATTTATTTAAAACTCTGTGATCTCCATTAGAACATAAAAACTTCATCCATAAATTGGTCTTTTTCATTTTTTTTAACTCACCCTTGAGTAATATTAAGATTTTATCCCATCTCTTCATCTACATTTTCTCAGTTATAAAATTGACTATCCTTCCATTTTTCAACCATTTTAAGTCAAGTTATAGTCATATCTTTTGCCTTTGAAATCCAATATGATATTCTTTGTATTTAAATAGGTACTTTTGTTTTCATTTCTTGATATGGTCTTAATTGTGTCTCATAGTTTACATCATGTTTTCTGCTTTTACTGCCCCTTTTAAAAATCTTTTATTAGGTGAAGTATATTTCTTTGCTATTTGTGTGTGTGTCCCTTGATAATTTAGAATTATGTTCCATTAATTGCTCTTCTTAATGTTACTTTTATAACCACAACTCTGTATAAATTCTTGCTATTCCGTTGATTTACACAGCAACTATTGAATCCCTACAATGAGCAATTACAAGATTATGAGACCAGCATCTTTGTTCAGGTTCTCCCAGAAGCAAATCTTAAGAAAAAGATCCAAATTTAAGGTTGTTTATTTGGGATGTGATGGTCAGAAAAATGGAGAAGAGAAGAAAGGTGGTGGGGTGACTTTATCAAGTCAGCCCCCAACAAGGGGTGACTGGGGTGAAATCTTGCCAGGGAATTCTTAGGACCAGTGTAAAGCACTCTATTGAGAATGATTTAATCGGAAGTTAAGGATGCTGGGTGATTACACACAAATCCACATCAGTAATTTGTCCGTGGCTGCTCCTGGGAGTGTTAATTTTTCTGCACTTCTGAATTTTCTCACAGTCACAGAAAGTAATATCAATAGTTGAGAAAGTTTAGGAGAAGGAAATTCTCCTAAATGGAATTTAAGTTGGTGTGCCATCAAATAGAAAGGGCACAGAAATATGGAGAGGGCACTCACAACATCTGCTAGAGCCTTGCCCCTACACCACTCATATCTGTTCATGTCAAGTATCAAGTACCAGTCACCAGTTATTTGAGATGGTGATCTATCCAAATTTCTAAAAAGAGGAAGACTTAAAAAGGGGGGGTTTCTAGGACAAGCTCTAGTCTCTCCTGCTAAAGCTCATTCCAGAGTCTTAATCAATATACATAAACTCCTATTTCTACCACCTGTTCTAGATTTCCCCCATCAGCATTTATGCGTGTCCCCCGGTTACAATGTCTCTGTTAAGCTGTGGTTGCTGCAATTGTCCCTTTAAATGGACAGGTCATGGGGGCATTGATATGTGTCCCAAAAATCCCTTGAATTCCAGACTTACTGCTCCCTATCACCACTATCTAAAAGCAACATTCTCATGTATATTGAGCTCAGTCACCCATTTATAATAACTATTTTCTTTGCCTGCTAGTGTAGTAGCATAAAGAGACATATGGTGGGAGACAGAGCAGAATTTTTACTGTATCTCTGGAAAGAGCATCCCTCTGCTTCTCCTGGCAAGAGCATCCTACTGCCCCTGAAGCTAGATCTGTAGTCTAGGAAAACCTAAACGTGTAGGCATAGGAAATTCACATTCCCCAAGAAGGTCACTGAGTGGTGATGAATCAGACTACTCCTACTTCTCCTCTTTGGGTTCTGGACCTTATTTACCTATTGTAGAACCAACATCACATGATGGTTATTGATTAAAATATACAACAAATATTGAAGCACATCATTTCAGACCCGTAGAGTGGCATATCTAAACTGACATCTTAGCCTCATGATGAAGGACCCATCCCACAGTTTCAGATGTATAGCAGCATGCAGGTGATGAAGTACATAGAAGGACCAGTGGATCCTTTGCTCATATGCCAAGTGTCACACCTTCTTACTGCTTTAAGTCTATTGGTCTGAGATGCTATTATGCAAAATCCCTGACAATAACTGAGTACCCTGTGAATAGTGACACTGGCCAAGGCATTCAGAATATGCAGTACAAATCCATATCCAAAATATTTGTCAATCTCAGTAAGTATGAAAGAGGCTCCATCCAGGTAAAAATGGCCTGCCAAAATCAACTTGTTGCCAAGTGATTATCCTTCTTGAAAAGATGATACCATATCAAGCTTAGCATCTGTCAGGTTGAACATCCAGTAGCAACAAGAACAATATTAGCAGTGATGACAAGGGAGTCCATGCTATGGCCTGGACACCCATGTTCACCCATGCCACCATAGTTTCTCTGTAAAAGGGTAACTGAGGACAGAGGCTGGCTGATATCCACTAGATGAGGCCAACTCTACCCTTGATTGTTCAGTACCTCCACTGCCATGACTGCTCTCAGATTGGAGGGCATAAGATCTGCACACTTTGCATTTGCCCTTGAAGGATCATCCATATACTTCTTGCTCTAACCTACTTTCTTTTGATCTTCTAATCTTGCTCTTTTCAGGACCCTGACCAATCAAACAAGCCATTTGTCATTGTCTATGAGTCTGTGTACATTCCTTACTCGGATTACTTCAATCTATACACCAACTTGATGACTAGAGATTTAATGCTTATAGC
The DNA here is from genome assembly GCF_003009895.1 of Hyaena hyaena. Classification (NCBI taxonomy): domain Eukaryota; kingdom Metazoa; phylum Chordata; class Mammalia; order Carnivora; family Hyaenidae; genus Hyaena; species Hyaena hyaena. Next base: position 118,593 of record NW_024081768.1, on the reverse strand, counting down.
TCTGCCCAGTAAGGGTTTGCTTCATCAGTCTCTCTCACAGCCACTTTTGCATGAGTCTGTAGCATAACAGAAGTACACTTTGAACTCACAACTACAAATCAAACTGTTCCATCAATAAACTAACCCCAGGTTTTCTTCTTTGTCTACCCTGCAAGGCCATAAGAGCAAGCTGAGTGAAATAGGTAATTACAACAAAATAGGTGACATGGAAGTCTGTTTGTATAAATGACATGTACACTCTGGACAAGTGTGGGTTTCAGTCAATTGATTCTCTGCCCATCTGACTTTTTGACTTAGTGAGTTTGACAATACTGACTCTGTACAATGTTGTTTGCATGATTACTTGGTGTCTTGTATTAATACACTCAGTTTTACTAAGGTCCAACAGTATCCCTGGCACTGCTTTAAAAACAGTAAAGTTCTTTTAGAGCACATGGGTGGTTCAGTCAGTTAAGCTTCCAACTCTTGATTTCAGCTCAGGTTATGATCTCATGGTTCGTGAGATTGAGCCCTCCATCAGGCTCTATGCTGGCAGTGCAGAACGTGCTTGGGATTCTCTCTCTCTCTCTCTCTCTCTCTTCTTTCTCTCTCTCTCCTTCTCTCTCTCTCCTCTCTCTTCCCTTCTCCTGCTCTCTCTCTCCAACATATAAAAAACAAAACAAAAAAACAATAAAGTTCTTTGCTGCAAAAAGTAAGCCTCTGTTCCAGAATCTTAGAGATTTGTGCTCCAACTCTTAAGGTTTGCCAGAGATTTCACACAGTTTTTATAATCTATCATGTATTTTTATAGTCATATGGTATCTTCCAGGTCATTTAGGCCACTTGGGAAGATTTTGGGGCCTGTTAGTCTTTTGAGTCACCCAACATATGGATCCAATTAGGATTCCTAAGTGTGGTATATCCTGTCTCTAAAATCTAAAGAGTCAATCAAGTATAATGCTTCCTTTTTAAGGTAGGATATTTTTTCTTGAAAATGATGCTCTGGCATTTTCCAGATCATTGGACCCCTAAGAACTTTACCAATGTGGCTGGTGTAGAAATCATTTATTGTAGGATTTATCATACCCCCTCTAGCATGCATATATCCTGCTAGAGAATCCAATATAATTGCAGTTTTTGCTCTTCAGGCCTATTTACCATGACTTCACAAATATAATGAACCAGCACAATGTTCTATAATATCCAAAGACAGTCTCACTCTACAGATTATATTATAACTAAAACAAGTTCTGGGAGAAGATCATGGCTAAATGCTCTAACCAACCCAATGGAATACAAAGTGCTTCTGATTTATTTTTTGACAGGAAAAGAAAAAATGAATTTGCCAGATAAGTAGCCACGTACTAAGTATCAGTTACTGTTTTGATGTGCCATGTTAGTTTGATTCAAATAAAACAACTTTATTTGTAGGTAACAACAATCTAATATAGGTCATCATGCATGGTATAACTCACAGTAGATCTGCCATATCTGATGCAACCAGGGTTATTAAGTTTAAAGCCTCCGTCATTACCCACTCTGATCCAGTTGGGTTTGCTGCAAAAACACAACTGGCAAATCAAATACATAAATGATGTGTGCCACCACCCTGCATCCTTTAAGGCTTTGGGGAAGACACTAAATCACTGCCGTGATACCCAGAACATTGCGTGGTTTCTGATTTACTGTTTTGGCCAATGAAGAAAGAGGTGGTTTCAGGAACTTTTACATAGTCTTTCTTCTCTCTGTATGATGGCTTTCCTACCACAGTTCAGGAAAACATTAGGAGAGTTAAGTTGAGTGTTAATTATATTAGGCATCCTTATTAAGCATTTGATAAGCAATGAAATACACATGGGATAGGTCCACAGACCATTCCATCCACTCTTAGATGAATCAGGCCAGGATTTAATTTATATTCTGGTGTCCATATGCCCCCTTCTCTAGTAATGAGGTCAGTGTCAGTTCAGACCCTGTGTCTGACAGTCCTTCACACACACAGCCTTTTTATTCCTCCAGGGTACAATTACTCGTATAAATGGCTATAGGTCCCTTTAGGGGAAAAATTGTAGAAATAGCACAATATATATTAGTAGAAATATAGTATCCTCCTCAAGTCAGTGGTCTCTGATCTTAGAAAGCTCAGTTCTGGAGCTGAAATATAACTAGGCTACATGTGGTACATAGGGATGGCATAAGGCTTTGACTCACCCTTTTTAAAACTTATTTTATTTCTGAGTCAAAAAACACCTTATTTGGATACATATCTCTCTTGTCCCTAGAAATGTCAATCTGCTGTTCTGTTTCTCTTGTCCTTTGTGGTAATTATGTCCACCTTGCTTCTGATGAGTAAGTGCTTCCTTCTGGCTTCTCCTATTCTAGAATTCCATTATCCGCATTGAAAACTAGGGAGCTAGTTCCATAGCATCCTCAGATCCTCAGATCTCAATATTTATTTTCAAAGAAAATGTGTCACTGGGTTCTCCATCAATGCTGGTCTCGTGAACACATCTGTCATTATTTTGGTGAAAGGAACGTCTTTAGGCCCTCTTGGAGAATATAGCCAACTATTTTATTCTCTGTTCTAATACATTAAATCAATGCTAGAATACATAACCACTTTAGTCTTTAGATTATTTTCTCAATACTCTGCCGAGACAGCTGTGGCAACTCCAACTGATCATTTGATTCAAGTTTCAAGGGGTCATCCCTGCAATGAATTTCGATTTAGTTCTATGTGTTCCTGACTTAATGTTAAATCTTGAGTCATAAGAAAAAGTGCCCATATCAAGAAACTCCCTTATCCACATTCTCCCTTTGTACTTGTTCATCAACTTCAAGGTCTATTCCCAATCATGTTTTCCTAGTTCTTGCTGATAAATATTATTCCAATCTTGTTACATTTTCAAAGATAACCCTACCATCCTGAAACAAGGGCAGGATTCTCTTAGGCCATCTTAGCCTCCCAGTTATAAAGGGAATTGGGGACGAATCTTGAGGATAAAAACAATCATCTTGTGATATATTTACCTCAAATGAAAACTCTCCAGCTCTACATGGTGTCTAAGTAAAGGGAATCTGCTAGCAATGAGTGTGGGTTGGGGGAATGAGACACTTTTGCAGTACGGAAAGTTCTGGAGAATCCGGGGATTCAAGTTATCATGAGTGTTGGCCCAGCTGTTCCTAACCAAGTCTGAGACTCCCACTGGCCTATCAGGCCTTGCTTTAACTTGGGTAATTTTTTCAGGGCTGTGAATTTATCCTTAATTATAATTCAGCTTCTCTAAATCACGTCTTGGGTCTGATTTTCAGCCAAGTCTTCCCTTCAGCTGCAAAATATGAGAAACTCCTTAAATACTGTTATAAAAGCCTCCTGGCTTTTCCATCATGCCTTCATTTTGGTAATTGGCTGGTGTGAACTTTCCTTTCTTGTTTTAATGTTTCAGTTGTACTTAACAATAATCAACTCTCAATACTTTTAGTAAACATTGGCTTCTTATCTACTGAATTCTGGAGACATTGCATTAGTTGACCACTCCCTCTGTGTCATATCAAATTCACCACAGGTTAAGGACAATCGTAAGATCAATGCTAGCTAAAGCACCCCAGATGTTAAGACAAAAAACAGTATCATTGTTGTCTTCTGGGTGGTAAGTGATACAATCTCATAATCTCATCATGAGTATGTACTTTCTAGAACCACTTCTAATACCAGCTGTCTGAGTTTTCCATCAGAGTCAGACCCCAGATTCAAGAATTCTAATCCATGATTTCTCAGAGAAGGAAGGTAGGGACCTGAAGGAAAGTGCCTGCTACCACTGTGAGTGGACCCAGAAACTTGAGCAGATGATGTAGAATGCAGGCTTGTGTCTCCTTGTTATCTGACCTGAAGGGGAGAGTCTTCGGTTGGAGGCTGATCCAAAGGGGTGTCTGGCACTTCTTTTTTTAAGTTTATTTATTTATTTTGAGAGAGGGAGAAAATGCAAGTGGGGAGGGGCAGAGAGAGGGAGAGAGAGAGAATCCCACACAGGCTCCGCACTATCAGCATAAAGCTCGATGTAGGGCTCAAACTGACAAACTATGGGATCATGACCTGAGTCAAAGTTGGACACTTAACCAACTAAGTCACCCAGGAGCCCCAATTTTCTGACACTTCTAGGCTGCCATTTGGGTAGGACAAAATGTTTTCCTTGCAATAGAAAGCTAAGTCTTTGTTAAAAAAAAAATCAGATGCTGGCCATTGTAATGTGTAGAGACACACGCTGGGGTAGTGAGAGTGAGCAAAAGGGTACAGGACACAGTGTGACAGTGTCTGCTATGTTTGATTATTGTTTCTTAATAAAGTAAATCTTTTTAAAATAGGCTAGTATATAAGTTTATAAATTGTAAGAGGCTTGCATCCGTACAACTCGATTTGTCCACTTTAAATTATATAATTTTGAAAGCTTGGTTACAAAGATGAGCAAATGAGCCTTCCTAAATTGTCTCCCACACTCTCTTCCCCTGCCTTTATTCTTTCTCTTGCACATTTACCATTTCTACATTTTTAAGTTCATAACATTTTCATTCCATTCAGTTGATGTTTCATATTACAGTTGTCTTAAGTTTAGCCCTATAGATGTATGGATTCAAAGCTCACACTGGTTGCCTTTCCCAAAGATTTTCTATTCATTTTAAGTTTGCTAAAATTTTGCTTTTTAGTACTTTTTAAAAAGCACTCATATGGGGGCATCGGGGTGGCTCAGTTGGTTCAGCATCCAACTCTTGATTTTGGCTCAGGTCATGATCTCAAAGTTCATGAGTCTGAGAAAGAAGATCAGAAGCTCACTTTGGAGATTGCACTATGGGCTTTGCATTGTCAGTGCAAGACCTGCTTGGGATTCTCTCCCTCCCCTCTCTCTGCCCCTCCCACACTCGTTCTCTCTCAGAATAAATAAACATGAAAAAAATTAAAAATGGCTCATGCAAATTATTTGATTATTTGCATGTTCCAAAATTGTTTTATTATATATCCAGCCACCTAATTAGCTTCCCTGTTTGAAGGTCCAGTGGGTATCCTAAGTAGTACAATTTCCAAAGCGGGCTTCTCATCTTCTTTCTACCAAACCTCAAATCTGTTTCTCCCACAATTTCCACTGTAAATGTCAATTCCATTATTATTCAATGACTTAGAATAAAAACACATGGAGTCATCTTTGACTTGTCTCTCTTTATCTATTTTTTTTACTAGACTTTGTTTCTTAGAGCAGTGTGGGATGCCCACCAAAATTGAACAGAATGTTCATAAATTTCCCATAAAGCTTGTCCCTGCTCAAGCATATCCTTCTCTACCAGCAGCATATCCCACCTGAGTGGTATGTTTGTTACAATCTATGAACCTATACTGATCCATCATTATTACTCAGTTGTATTTTCCATTAGGGATCAGTCTTGGTATTGTCATTCTGTGAGTCTGGACAAATGTAATGACATGTATCCACAATTATAACATCATAAATTCTAATTCCACTGCTCTAAAAATTTTCTGTGTTATGTCTATTCATCTCTCTCTCTCTCTCTCTCTCTCTCTCTCTCTCTCCCCTCACTCCTAATAAGAAGTAATCTTTTTACTGTCTCCATATTTTTTCTTTTTCCAGAATGTCACATGGTTGGAAACACAATATGTAGCTTTTTCAGGTTGGCTTCTTTTCACTTAGTTATATGCATTTAAGTTTCCTCTGTCTTTTCATGGCTTGAAAGCTCATTTCTTTTTAGTGCTAAATAATATTCCATTGCTTGGATAGACCACAGTTCGTTTATCCATTCACTGTAGGATATTTTGATTGCTTCCAAGTTTTGGCAATTATAAATAAATTTGCTATAAACATCCAGGTGCAGGCTATTGTGCGGACACAAGGCTTCAACTCTTTTTGCTGAGTATGTTTAGTTTACAAAACAAAACAAAACAAAACAACACAACAAAACAGCTAAACTGTCTTTCAAAGTGGCTGTGGCATTTTTTATTCTCATCAGCAGTGAATAAGAGCTTCTCTCGTGGTTTTGAACCTTATACCTAGCTTAAAGCAAGTCTTTTGTGTCTTACTGCTAGATTGCTACTTCCTGGGTTCAAGCCACCATCCACTTTAACTTGTATGATTTAATATCCTCCTACATGAACTGCCTATGTTCTCCTTCAGCCTTTTCTTCCTCACCCCCACCCCCTAATTCAGAAGACAGAACAAGGGAATAAAAATGTGTAAGAGGCCATGCTGCTCATCTTCTTAACACACTCCAATGACTTCCCATCTCAATCACAGTAAAACCTCAAATACTTATAAGAGTCAACATGATGCAGCCCTTTCCATGCTGTCTTCCTGACTTCATCTGGTTGCTTCACCCTCACTCTGTTCCAGCCATACTCACCTCTTTGTTCTCTGGACATTCCAAACATATTCAGCCATCATGACCTTGATATTAACCATTCTCTTTGCTTGGCATGTTCTTTCCTTGGACATATGCAAGGCTTGCTACTTTACTCATGTGTTGGAAATCCTGGAGCTGATGAGTTAAACTAAGAATATGCAGATTTTGACCTGTTGACTGAGGAGGCTCAAGCCACCCACATGGATTGGCAGGTAGCTCCCTCAGCATCTGAGCTCCTACCTTAGGGAGCTGAAAACCCCAGGGCCATTTTGATTGAAGACATTGTTTTAATGCACTTACACAAAGGAAGTAAAGCACAAAGTTTATTAGGTAGTGATCTCAGAAGATGGCACAATTAGCCAAGGGAAGCTCAGTCCTCTGTCTCAGGCCATGGGCACAGAAGAGAGAGAGCAAGGGAACAAGCACCTATTACTTATAAGTGGTTGTGATGAAGGTCATTAACTTTTCATGGGCTTAACTTTAAGTAGTTATTTTATTTATTTTTTTTTAATATTTTTTATTTATTTCTGAGAGACAGAGACAGCATGAACAGGGGAGGGTCAGAGAGAGGGAGACACAGAATCTGAAACAGGCTCCAGGCTCTGAGCTAGCCATCAGCACAGAGCCCAACGCGGGGCCCAAACCCACATACTGTGAGATCATGACCTGAGCCGAAGTCGGACGCTCAACCGACTGAGCCACCCAGGTGCCCCTAAGTAGTTATTTTAAAAGGTGCCCTGGGAAAAGCAAAGTGAGAGCTTGTGGTATGAATCCTAAACTCTGTTCTTTACTTCAGTGTCCAGACCCAGTGTGAGCTGGCTGTCATACTATAAAAGACATGGGAAGACCTGAAAACGGTTGTTTTTCTCATCATAACTCATTCACAGTTTTTGTCATGTTCCTCCTCATTCAGGCTTTAATGTTCATCTTTCCTAAAATGGCAATTGTTTGACAGTCTCTATCTATTTTTTTAAGTTTATTTATTTATTTTGAGAGAGAGAGGAGAGAGAGCAAGAGGCAGAGAGAGAGAATCTCAAGCAGGCTACACACTGTCAGCACACAGCCCAACACAGAGCTTGATGTCACCAACTGTGAGATCATGATCTAAGCCAAAATAAAGAGTTGGATGCTTAAGTGACTGAGTCATCCAGGCTCCCCTTATTCTTTATTTTAAAAGACCAGTAACTTTAATTGTGCAGCATTTTTTCCCAAAATCCTTGAATCTCAGTATTCTATTCTTCTAGCGTATATAATTAGGTTTTCTTTTATATCTGAAAATATTTACTATATCATAACATATTCCAGTTTGGACCTACCTATAATAGGTGTATGCATACATGCATGTGTGTGTGTGAAGTCTTTTTTCTTTCTTTCTTTTGTTCTTCCTTCCTTCCTTCCTTCCTTCCTTCCTTCCTTCCTTCCTTCCTTCCTTCTTTCCTTTCTCTCTCTCTTCTCTCTCTCTCTTTCTCCCTTTCTCTCTTTCTTTCCTGTGGTCCATAGCTGCTATCTGCAATCTTTTCGATCTCTTTGCTCATTTTCCTTTTATTTGTCTCTCTTTCTCTAATCTTCCACAGCCTTACTATGTGTTAAGCAGCTTCTATTTTCCTTTGTGCTGCTTCCCAAGTGGGCATGATTTTGCAGGTTGGTGTTTTCCTTTTGCCTTTCCACTTATTTCCCACATTCTGCTGGCTCATGTTTCATCTCCTTTGGTAAACTTGACATAGCTTACTCATATACTTTTTTTAAAGTATTTTTAAAATCTTACTTATGGCTGTTTGCTCATATATTACGTTTGTTCTGTGGCAATATATATATATTTTTTCTCTCAGAGCCTAAGCATCTTCACACAGTGTTGCTCCGTTTCTTCTTTTTTTTTTGTAGTCTTTTTGTCTGGGTCCTGTGCTGCCTTTTTTGTGATTATTTCTCATCTTTGAATAGTGTGGGTTCATAGAGGATAGCTATTTTCAGGAGGTTTGGGTTATGCCTGTGCTGGAATTGGTCTTTGCATCAGCAGAAATTTCCTCCCATAGTGGGTGTGGGTAGCTTATTTGGCAGGGTTATATGATTGAGGATCATTTGAGTCTTTGCTTTTTCCCAGAAAACAGTGACCAACAGTAAGTTCCTTCCAAGTCAAGGTCTCTCTTCTCTAAAACAAAACAAAACAAAACAAAACAAAAAAAACTGCTTCAACGCTTTCTGAAGCCACTGGCTTTGCCCAAAGTCTACGGGTATTGAATGGATGGCATGGACATTCCTCCCGCTAGCCTGCATTACACTGTTCTACGTGCTCAAAAACAAAACAAAACAAAACACAAGAGCTGAGTTTGCTCTCTATTTATCTATCACACTTCCTTTTGGAAGCAATTTTTGCTAACTTTGTTTTATAGGTTTGCCACTACAAACATCTTTTCCAACAAGTGTCTTTGACCTTCATTGCATTTGTCAGCTCTTTCTCCTCGGTTACTCAAGGTTATAGGTATTTTGAAAGATAAATTTAAATCCTGTGGCATTTCATTCTATCCCACTGCTTCTCAGAGCTTTCTTTTATGCATAAATTTATACAGGAAGAAGCAAAGAGAGGTAGACATGGATACTTGAAAACGATATTTAACATAGATTGAAAAGGCTTTAAAGACAAAGAGTGGACAGAAGATATTATAGGATGTAGCTGTATAGAAGATTCTGGATGTCTACTGGGTGGACCATGGTAATGATCTACTGAGAGGCAGAATTGAATAGAGGAAGATTTAGGGAAGAAGACAGTGAACTGTGATTTGCACGTTTTGTTTAAGGCATTTGCCTGCTATTCTGGTAGCGTGTTCCAGCCCTCACTGAATATCGAACAATAAGGGTGGTGAAGAGAATGTGTTTGAGATGGGAATTGGAAAGTTACTACTACACATGGCAATTAGAACAAAAAGAAATTATAGATGGAATCATTGAGATAAAGTGTATATTATCTGAAAAGCCATGGGTGGCATAGCAGATTGTATATGCTCTGAGCCGAGAGAGAGGGGCCTGTGTTGAAGCAAAAGAGTAAGCATAATAGAGAAACAAGAAGAATGTCGCTCATCTGCAAGGACTGTTGAGCTAGATTATTTTAACAATGGCATTTTAATGGTGGTTCAAATTTTTTGTTGTTCCTGCACTAAATTCTTAGTGCCATTTATTGATTCATACAACACATTTGTGTTAAGTCTCTTTTATGTGCCATGTCAGTCCCTGAGGAAAGAGAGGTGGGTGAGTCATAGCCCTAGCTGATTATTGTCTTAGTCAGCTCAGGGTACTATAAAGTACCATAGATTGGGTGGCTTATAAATTTTTCTTAATGTTTTATTTATTTCTGAGAGACAGAGAGAGCACATGAGCAGGGGAGGGTCAGAAAGAGAGGGAGACACAGAATCCGAAGCAGGCTCCAGGCTCTGAGCTGTCAGCACAGAGCACGACGGGGCTCGAACCCACAAACCATGAGACCATGACCTGAGCCGAAGTCGGACTCTTGACCGACTGAGCCACCCACGCCCCCCCCCCCCCATCTAGTGGCTTATAAACAACAGCCATTTAGTTCTCACACTGTGGGAGCTTCAAAGTCTAGGATCAAGGTGCTCGTGGATTCAAGGTCTTTTGAAGGCCTGTTCCCTGGTTTTTCTTGTGTCCTTACATGGCAAAAGGAGGGTCAAGGGTGGGGCGCCTAGGTGGCTCAGTCGGTTAAGCATCAGACTTCGGCTCAGGTCATGATCTAGCAGTTGGTGGGTTCGAGCCCCGCGTCGGGCTCTGTGCTGACAGCTCAGAGCCTGGAGTCTGTTTCGGATTCTGTGTCTCCCTCTCTCTCTGACCCTCCCCTGCTCATGTGCTCTCTCTATCTCTCAGAAATAAATAAAAAACATTTTTTAAAAAGGATGGTCAAGGGGCTCTGTGGGGGCCTTTTCTAAGGGCACTAATCTCACAAATGGGCTTCACCCTCATGATTGAATCACCTCCCAAAGGCCCCACCTCTTATTACTCCTGTCACAGGGGGGGTTAGTGTTTCAACACATGGATTTCAGAGGAGACACATTCAGTCCATTTAAATTATATTTGTGGAAAGAATAAGAAGTAATTCTTTACGATTTTTTTCCCCTTTGGGATAGAATTGTTGAGGACCTCATTCATCATTTCAACAAGTATTTACTAAGAATCTACTATGTATCAGATACTTATCCAGGTACTAGGGATAAACCAGTGACTAACAGACAAAAATCTCTATTCTCATGGAGTTTCATCCAAAATCAAAGGTTCTTTCTCTGAAATACACACACACACACACACACACACACACACTATACATATATTACTTATGATTCATATATATTTGGGTTTTGAGTTTTTAAAATTTATTTATTTGAGGGAGACAGAGACAACACAATTGGCTTAGTGGCAGAGAAAGAGGGAGAAAGAATCCCAAGTAGGCTCTGCTAGAACTCACAAAACCGTGAAATCATGACCTGAGCTAAAACCAAGAGTTGGACGCTTAACAGGCTGAACCACCTAGGCGTCCTCATATATATTTGGTTTTTATACAAGATTCCTGGCTCACAGTTTCCAAAAACATTGGAATTTCCTAAGTGGTGAGAGCTTAAAAGTGTCTCCTATGTCAAATTAATAAAGTGACTTTTGGAAAGCATCAAAAGATGGCGGCTGGTTGCCGATGGAGCAACCACCTGAATGAAGGCTGGGAACTTTCAGCCCCACCCACTCCCCCAACCTCTGGGAAGGAAAGACAAGTAAGAGAATGGTCAATGATTTAATTAATCGCTCCCATGTAATGAAGACTCCATAAAAAATCAAAGTACAGTGCTCGGAGAGCTTTTGGGTTGGTTACACATGGAGATTTAGAAAGAATGGTGCCCCTGGAAAGGGCATGGAAGCTCTGTGCCGTTTCCCCATACCTTGTCCTATGCTTCTCTTCCATCTGGTTGTTCCTGACTTTTATCCTCTTATGTAAGTAAAAGTGAGTCCAGTGAGCTGCTCTGGTAAATTAATCAAACCTGAGGAGGAGTTGGTGGGTCATGACAGGTAAGTGAAATCAAAGAAGGGAGTCATTAGATTGCCAGTTGGTCAGAAGCACAAGTGATAACCTGTTCTAATACTTGGCCTATGAAATGGGGGTGGGAGTATTTCTATAAGGCTGAGTCCTTATCCTGTGGTCTCTGATACTATCTCCGGGTGGCTAGTGTCTGAATTGAGCTGAATTGTAAAACACTCAGCCGGTGTCGGAAAATTGTTTGTTAATATGGGGAATTCCCCCTACCCCAACATGCACGATGGAAGTGAGTCCAGGAATCCACAATATTCTCCAAGGGGGGAAAACACTTATAAACATAAGATGAGTCCTTTAGAATAAAGCTGTAAGAGGGAGCCTGGGTGGCTCAGTCTGTTAAGGTTCTGACTTCAGCTCAGATCATGATCTCATGGTTCGTGGGGTTGAGCCCAGCGTCGGGCCCTCTGCTGTCAGTGCAAGGCCCACTTCAGGTCCTGTCTCCCCAACACTCTGCCTCTCCCCTGTTCACATGCTCTTTCTCTCAAAAATAAATAAACATTTTTAAAAAACTGTAAGAGATAGCAAACCACATGAAACCTGTAATATAGGTTAAGAATCACTGGTTTAGGCTTTTGTATAAAGACAAAATAAATTGTTCTGCAGACAGTAATTAAAGGAAAGATAAAAGCATACAATGATTTTTGAGTACCAGAAAGACTACCATGCTCACTCGCCATTACAAAAAAATCAGTGAGGTGTTAATCATCCCCATCTTACACTGAAAGCATCCAAATGTCAGGGCTTAATGTGCTCTGTTCCACGTCACACAGGTGCTCAGTGGAGAGACTGGAGGTCTCTGTGACTTATTCCACCTCGCTCCATTACCCACTAAATTATTGCCCACCTAGATTCCAGGAGCATGGCTTTCGCCTGAATAAATAAAGCCATTCTGTTATTCTGTTTCTGTTCTCCAGCTCCAGCTGTTCTTACCAATGGTGAGGACAGCAGCAGGCTCCTTCTTCCCCTCCTTCAGCTCACATGCCTCAAAGTAAGCGCTAATTAATAAAGCTGTTTAGTTTTCCAAACATCTGAAAGGCATTAAAAAACATGGAGACTTGGAATAGCAGCCTTTTTTTCTTTTCTAACCAGTGATCTGAAAAGTTTTAGAGGCGATCGTAGGTGCCGGAGGAAGGAAATAGATGCAATTTGTGGCAAAACGTGTCAAGACTGAACAACCATGAAGAGTTTCTCCATCAAGTGAATGGTGCTAAACAACAGCTAAAACCAGCCATCAAAGGCAGTCGCTTTTCACATAAAAGAAATATTAATTTGACTAAATGTCCCAAGATCTTGTTATGTAAACATAACTCAAGTACGCTGAATGGCAAATAAATAAATAAATAAATAAATAATAAATGTATATATATCAGACACACACATATATATGTTAGACATATATATCAGACATATACACATATATATATCATACATACACATATATATATCAGACAAAGCTGTCCATAGCTAAATATAGTAAAACCAGGAAGTATGGAGTGGAGCATGTTTACTATTGATTTATAGTCTTTGTTCAAAGCAAAAGCAGACACACTTTCCAACATTCCTTCAGAAACTTGTCTTCAGTCGCATGCATCAGGTGTAAGCATGGGGGTACTTTGCCTGTATTCGTGTGAGATGATGCACAGATTTAGCTGTGTCAGCACATATAGCTGGCTGAGTCCTCCTGTTGGAGAAATCATGTATGTGTGTACCCTGCCTGAATATCCTTGTGAGTGCTGGGTTTGTGGGCACAGGTATGAGCCTGGGAGTGCTCAGAGGAGCACCTGGGATCCTCTGAGCACGTATGTGTTTGTAGACATGTGTCTTGTGTGTGCAGTTGTGAGGGTTGCATGTGTGGGTCTATTTAAGTGTTTAAGGGTAGGTGTATGTGTGAACACGTGCATGGGGAGGGACAGGAGCTCCCCTACGTGCCAGCTCCTTGACTGACGCCTGTGCGTAAGCCTGCCTGTGCAAGCCCAGGTGTATAATCGTGTTCCTAAGAACGTGTGTGTGTATGTGTGTGTGTATGTGTGTGTGTGTTGTGTAAATCCGGGGCAAGGGAAGGGGGTCTGTCAGCAGTGTCGAGGAATGATAAAGTGTTACTGGAGGGGCTGTTTCTCCACTGTCATGCTTCACTGTCAGCGTGGAAGCTGTCTCCAGAAATGGCTGCTGCCGATTTGTCCTGCTGTTAATTGATGTCAAAGCTGTGTCTGTTGGGTCTGGCACTCAAGCAATAAAGTGAAATTTCCAAACAAGTCCAGACCCCCTGAAGCTGTCCTGAGTTTATAAGATGATTGAAAATAGCCATTTTTAGGGGAAGGAAAAAAAAGATGACATGTTTGGTGGTACTTCATCTAGAGGGCCAGCTTGGCAGGTCTATGTAGAACACATTTGGGGGAAATTGGGGGTGGGATTGCTGAGGACAGGAATGGTGGTGGGGCCCAGGGATGAAAGGGCAGCCAGCCAAGCACCAGCAGAGATGCTCTCCAATTGCATCTTCCCAGACTCTGAATAGTTGTTAACCTCTTCAGGGTTCTTCTTGCAAAGAGCAGGATCCTAGAAGCAGTTGAGACACCATCCAGGAGACCCCTGTGTTAGGACTTTAGTAAACATGCTCAGAGTAAGAAGACAGCTTCCTTGGGGAGCCTGAGTGGCTCAGTCGGTGGGGTGTCCAACTTTGGCTAAGGTCATGATCTCACAGTTCGTGGGTTGGAGCCCCATGACGGGCTCTGTGCTGCCAGCTCAGAGCCTGGAGCCTGTTTCAGAATCTGTGTCTCCCTCTCCCTCAGCCCCTCCCCTGCTCGTGCTCTGTCTCTCAAAAATAAATAAATGTTGAAAATATATTTGAAAAAAGAAGACAGTCTCTCTGATATAGTAAGATGCAGACATCAGATTATAACCCAATTTAACCAAATGTGAGAACTGTAGAATTCAAGATTTTATTTCCTTTTAATATTCCTTTATTAAGCTTTTTTTTTGCTATTAATCAGTATTTATTTTAAAAAATCAGATAAATCAGGAGTGAGACAACAGTTAGTTAGGGAAGGAAGGGAAGAAGATCTATAGGGCTGTTCTTGGTTCGTCATCTTCCCCCCTTCATTCCTGTTCACATTGTTCATTTGAAATCCAAACACACAAGTACTCTGTGCCTCTCTCTCTCAACAGGTAATTGGAAATATTGCCATAGCACATAAAGTACCTCTTACCAGAAGACATTTCTAATTCATTTTTTACCTATTACATAGATTTTAACTGAACATCATTTTTTCTCAATTGATACTATAAGTAAACACCTTCAATAAGTCTTGTATATGCTTGTATACACACAATTCACAATAAGGATGCAAATGCAAATTCACAACATGCTTGATAATTAAGGTAATCTGTATCTCTTAGTTTACAAAAATGCTTGTGTAATATACACCAATTATTAACTCACTGTACAGATAAACACACAGACTTAGGGCCCGTGTTATAGTTATGATTTTAAGCATGCATGGAAAGTGTCTCCTGGGCCACCTGGTTGGCTCATTAGTTAAGTCCCCAACTCTTGATTTCGGCTCAGGTCATGATCTCAAGCTTTGTGAGATTTTCTCTCTCCCTCTCTCTCTGCCACTTCCTCACCCATGTTTTCTCTCTACCACCCCTCTCTCTCAAATTACATAAATAAACCAAAAAAGAAGAAGAAGAAGAAGAAGAAGAAGAAGAAGAAGAAGAAGAAGAAGAAGAAGAAGAAGAAGAAGAAGAAGAAGTTGTTAACTGAAGCCCAGGCCTCACCAATTATATCCCAATCTGTTGGGTGGGATCTCAGCATCAGCATTTTTAGAAGTTCCTCATATGAATATGAAGTCAGGATTGAGTGGCACCATATTACAGTCTAGAAACAAATTATTCTTAAGTCTATTTTAGACACAGATCTAAGTTACAAACTCAAATTTGTATATGTTAACAGTAAAACTAGTATTTTGATTTTTAGTCAAATGATTTTACTCTCTATATCTTAACTGGTCTGAACAAATAGGGGTAAAAGCCAGATTTTTTTTTTACTTCATCCCTTTTAAATGCCAACAAACTATTAGGTCCCATATGAAATCCCATGTGTTACTAGAAAAAACAAATTGAAAGCCAAAAGCCTAGACTCAGACAGCAGGTAGATACACACTAAATAAAAATATCCCTTAGCTCTCCTACATGATGCCAAGGGTTTCTTAGAGGCATAAATGAGAAGAAGCTAGAATTCCACTATTATGTATCCAACCCTTCTGGGAGTGTAAACACTCACTGGCCCCTTCTTTGTACCCTGAGCATGATGTCTGAGAGTAGTCATTTATATCTTAATTATCCTCCAGCATTTTTTTGTGTGTGTTGGGGGATGGGGCTGGGTGGAAGTGTACCTGCCAAATTGATAGACATTTTGAAACTTCTGGACTTTCTGGTTTGAGTAAGGAGTTCTACAGTAGTGATGGGGTCAGAATCATGAGTGAACAAGAGGGTGCAGGCAGGTAGTGAAAATCTTCCAACCACCTCTAGAGTCACATTCTATAATAGTCACCCATTTTTACCACAGGAAACAAAGACAACAATCTGGAAGCCCATGGGGAAAATCAGGCCTACATATACATTTTAAACATTTGTTTTGTATTAGCTACTTAAAGTTGGAAATTGAGAGATCTCACATAAATTTTGGACGTTTTACTTTTTATAGAAATGGAAAGAACTGGCAATATATGTTCCTAATTCAAGATCTTAGTAGTCAGAAAACATTAAGCAAGTCACATATCTCTTGGGAATCTCAATTTCCTTATCTGTAAAATTGAATTAAAGATGTTTACTTACCTTGAGGCACCTGGGTGGCTCAGTAAGTTAAGTGTTTGACATCAACTCAGGTCATGATCTCATGGTCCGCGAATTCAAGCCTCGCATCAGGCTTTGTGCCGACAGCTTTGTGCTTCAGGTTCTGTGTCTTGCTCTCTCTCTGTGTCCTTCCTCTGCTCATACTCTGTCTCTCTCTCTGAAAAATAAAATAAAAACATTTAAAAAAAGATATTTACTTACCTTGTATTGTTATTGTGAAAATGAAATAGGAAATATATGCAACTGTCCCTTAACAATGTCTGATTTATAGTAGAACATCAATAAAGTAAGTTTTGTGTCATGATGATGATGATGATGACGGACATTACAAAGACTATATAGGCATAAAATACAATAATTTTGATACTAAATACTATGATTATCTCATTGATAATTAATAAGAGTTATGTAATGTTTCTTAAAATGTCTGTATTTTGGTCTGGTCCGAGTTTTCTGATATGCTCTAAACAAAATACCTTCTGAAGCAGTGGATAAGGGAAACATAACATTTCTGGCTTCAGAGAAGCTGAGTACTTCTAGAACACCTTCCACATCATCTGAATGTACATTACTAGTTCAAATTGACTCACTGAATACAGGCATCATTTCCTAAATACCTCTTTTTTATAAAAACTTTCTGACGTAAATGGACAAGTTTGTAACTGTTTGTAGTCTGTTACATGTAGTACAGAGTGCCCTGATGGTTATGGCTAGTCCTAATATATTGTTTAGAAAGCATGCCAAGAATAGTTTAGCATCTTAGAAATAAAAGTAGATTGATGACTATCATGTGTCTGATCTTGAACTAGGCAATAAAGTGCAGGGGCTAAAGAAAACCTTAAAAATAGTAATTTTAGTGCCTGAAATTCCATTCCATCTGTGTTTCTCTGGTGTGAGATCTTGAGCTTTCTGCCAAATTAAAGTTGAAACAGAAACGTAATATATTCAGTTGGTAAAAGTTCTCGTAGAAATAAATAATAAGTCAGTCCTGATGCACAGCCTCGTTTAGAACTACCAGTGATTTCTTTGAAACAGAGCTGCATAATTAAAGACACAATAATGTTTAGCCTTTTCCAAAATGTCTACATCTTTTATCCAATGAAATCCTTAAATCAACTCCCTAAGATAGTTAACAAAGTTAATTAGTTAACATAGTCTAGGTTATACTTTGCTAATTTGTCCACAATCTCTAAAAGTTGGTGACTTAACAAAATAAGTTAATTGTGTGATTTTTTACTCATTGAAATTTTAGGTGATTCATTAATCCAGACTCCTTGTATTCTAACTCTAGCAATTCAACATGGGACTCTACCCTGGCTGAAAGGAAGAGTTAGAACAGCACCCTCCATTAGAACTGGAGAGCCATCACATGAATACGCTGCTTTGTATGAAGAAAGGTAGCATCTGTTGGTGGATCAGAGCTTCAGGACCTGGCTTATGGGTCCAGAAAACACTTAGCTGCACTGAGTGTCATTAGTCCAATAACCTCTTTAGCAACTGGGAACAGCAAGACTTGCCTTGCATTCATCAAGATCATATAGATCATATATTGAGAGCTCCTGGAACATTATATAATGAAAGCAAGAAAAGAAAAATAAAGCATTCTTATTAAGGGATCAATAAATCTTCTGTGAAATTAAGGTTGTTGTCCTGGTTGATTTTATATGTCAACTTGCCTGGGGGTGATTCACATACACTGCTTCAGTTCCCCACCTGTGGGAAAGAGGCATCGACAGGGGAAATCTGAATTGGCCCAGTGAGCTGGACCCCAGAAATCAGAGGCTCCTCACTCCTCCCCTCTCCTGGGAATGTGGGTTTTGCTTGCCTTCCCTGTCCAAGAAGTTGCCCAACGACACGGTGGCACTGGGCCCACGTGCACAGTATATGTAACTGATCCCAATTAAGGTATCTATAGAAAGTTTTAATGTTTGGTGGTCAGATGCAAAGATCTTCTCGTCTAGAGGTTGCCCAAGACAAGCCCCATGGATAAGCCCTTAGTATACCTGCCACCTATCAACCTAGAATAGCTGCCTCTTCCTCCCATATCTCCCTGCTCTGTGTGTGCAGGGGCTGGTTTCAGATCACACCCAGGAAGCCCTGAGGAAGCTTGAACCAATATGCCCAAGAATATCTTTAATTATATATGGTGGAAATTCATAGGAGAAACGAGGATAGGTGGAAGGCGGGGGGACAAGGTGTGTCTCCGATCTTACCTGCTTCCACCCAAACTGGTATTCTCTTGCCTGTATAATATGTGTACACAGGAAGCCTCTCCAGTCTCTTTGGCCTTGGAAGGCTGAAACCAAGATGAGGAGCACTTTATCATGAAAATGTTATGACTTAACTTCCAACCATCGATTTCTTTTTCTTCAGACTCCTGAGTCTCATGCATTCTGCACTATTTTTTTAATCTTTCTTTTTTTAATGTTTATTTACTTTTGAGAAAGAAAGAGACAGAGCACGAGGAGGGAAAAGGCAGAGAGAGAAGGAGACACAGAATCTGCAGCAGGCTCCAGGCTTTGAGCTGTCAGCACAGAGCCTGATGTGGGACTAGAACTCATGAACTGTGAGATCATGCCCTGAGCTGAAGTCGGGTGCTTAAACCTGCAGCCACCCGTACGCCCCTTCACTACATTTTTTTAACATAGCCACTGTTAAATGAACGATATGAATATGGAAGGGCTTCAGTAAATAGGAGTAAACTGAATGAAGGTTTGGATTTTTAGCATATTCCCTAAACTCCATATTAGTCTAGTCATGACTCCGACACTATTTATGTAACTTTGCACAATATACTAGCTCTTAAATTTTCATCTGTCAACTACAAAGTTTAGATGGCTTTTAAGTTACTTTCCATGTTGGATGTCACTCATTATTTGAAGAAATATCTTTTTTGGACCAGGAGGTCAACTGAGTCCATGGAGGTGATGGGCAGTAATAATGATGTGGAGTGTAAAATATCATAGGGAAGATATTAACAGAAATTATATATGCAAATATTATATCTATCTTTGTATATATGTGTATCTGTATCTTTACCTGTAGTTAAACTAACTTATTATAGGCTTATGCGGTAGGATTCAATGAAAACATTTCCTTTCTTTCTTGTTCTTTGGACTATGCTACAGTCACTGTCTGTAAATTTGGCCTGGCACATCAGCTGTTGCCCTGCACCCAGAGATGATGTGTTCTCTGTCTAAAAGGCAACAGATGAGACTCGATGCCAAGCCCCTGCTCTCTATATCACTGTTCCATCCTTCATCATCTCCGAGAGACAGATTCACAGTCCTCAATGGTTTCACAGACCAAAAGCATTGTTATTATTTACACTTAGCTTCTTCCCACCTGCTTCCAAAAAAAATGGTTTGTAGTCAAACAGAAGGGAAACAAAAATTTGCATGTTCTATCAATCTTCCTGTCTCCTGAGATGTCGAGATTTATAAGCGAAGAAGGCAGTAGTGGAAGGAACTCTAGACAGGGAGATAGAAGACTGGTTTCTAGGTTAAAGAGAAATGATTTAAGCACAAGCGCTCTGGGACTGGAAAGTGCTATCTACACATCAGGCAGCCTTGTTATTGTTATGGGGTTTTTGTTGTTGTTTTGGTCATAACAAGTGCATATGCTTGAGAATGCCATTTTGCTTCTCAGTTTACTCTCCTATAGATTGAGTTTTAAACAAATATCACCAATCTAATATCTAATTAAGGTATCTATTTGTTTAAAGACACATTACCTCTTAAATTTGGACAACCCATTGTATCCAGTACGAATAGAGATGGCTGTGCATTATATATTGGCGTTAAAGAGAAGGAAAAGTCCAACTCATGGGAAGGAACTATGCTAAGTAAGGTATTCAAAAGGCTTATTGTTGTTATTATTCCAAGATTGAACCTTATTCTTCAGATATCAAAACTCATTATTTAACTGTTTTTAATCCTTATCATGTTGCTTATTCTGCCAGGCAGAATGAATCCATGGTCGCAATGTGTCTATCATGGCTTCAGTCATGATACCTGAAAGCAAAAATCAGAGAGCATAGCCCCAACCTCATCCTCTCAAATGACTCATCTTTTTCTCAAGAGGGAAAATCTTTCAGGGAAACCCCCTCAGAAGCACCTTCTCTAATTTGATTTGCCACAGCCACCTGATCACTAGTCATTCGCTGTGGTGGGGAAATCTCAATATATGTTAAGTTGTGAAAGGCAGAAAACATGCTCATTTGCTTTCTATTAGCTTTAGTTATCTCTTGTAGTGGGCTAAGTTTCCTGCTTGCTCCTCATTGCAACTTCCAAGCTACTTCTTCCACTGGCCCTCTCTCTATATATATATTCCTAAGTATGTGTCATTAAATTTTATTACCCTCTTCTTCTTTATTGCTGTCATCAACTACTCACCAGCCATTAGCCCTTTATCCATTGATGTCCTTATCATCTGGATTACAGTTTACCACTAACTCCTGTTACCATTATTGGTGGTCTTCACCACAACCGTGATGATAGTGTCCATGAGCCTGGTCTGTCATTTTCTTGACATTCCAACTCTAATGATTGTGGCTCTCTCCACTCCCATAGTCTCACACAGGACCTTGTCCCATCAATGAATAACCATCCACTAAGATATCCATTTTAAATGCCCCATTCTCTAACAACCACGTGTGTGTGTGTGTGTGTGTGTGTGTGTGTGTGTGTGTGTGTGAGAGAGAGAGAGAGAGAGAGAGAGAGAGAGAGTCCCTAGCAGGCTCCCTGCTGTCAGCACAGAATCCAACACAGAGCTTGATCCCACAAACTGTGAGATTATGACCTGAGCCTAAATCAAGAGTTGGACACTTAACTGATAGTTAAGGCACCCTAACAACTATCTTATTCTAAGTGAGAAACCACACTGTCTGGATAAGTGTTATTTTCTCTTCTCCCCGAAAACTATTTCACATGTGTTTCCCACCTAAAAATCTCAGCATTCCCCATGTCCTCACACAAGGGGGACCAATGACCATGGCTGATGTTGCATGGAGCCAGCTGTTTAAATTTGACTGGATCTTCCCACCACGAAGATCCTGGCTTGACTACATCTACCCTCCTATTCTCCTTCCAGACTACTACTAGGTACAAACTTTCTCTTCTCCGACGCCACCCTTTCTACCTCCCTTACTCAGTTTGTTCACAGGTAAAATTATTCATTATGTTCTTTCTATCCTGTAGTAGTTTCTATAATTTCCTTTAAAATAAATCCTCAAATCCCTCCACTGCTCACTTATAGAATTGTCTCCCTGGCTCAGCACTTCAGCTGGCCTGAGTTGCTGGTCGGGTCCAATGAGCCAGACCCTCATCCCTGAATCCTTGAGTCTTCGTTTGGTGTTTTGATAGAGTATGTTAGTTGCAATTGGCTATTCACTATTACATCTAAGTATGGAAGCATTGGGTGTCCACAGGTCCAGTGAGTGGGCTAGAGTAGGTGAACCCAAATCACCCTTCTTGCACATACATTTTGCAGAACACCCTGACTAATTTCTAGAAGTTAGAGAAGAGCCCTGCTTCTTTAGAAAACTTCCCCTCTATTGAGGCTTCACTGATGCTTCAGCACATGGCTTATGATGCCACATACTTCATTCTATATCTTATTTGATCATTCATTGTTGCTTTATAGGTGTGATTCCTGTCTCTTTCTCTAGATGGCAAGGGATTTTGTATTTTGAAGCCTTGGATATCATCTTCATCAACCAAATACAAGCACTTGTATACAACTTCCATTTATAAAGTGAATTTTCAAGCGAATATGTTATTAGCCTCCTGTTAAGCCGACTGTTTTTCTCAGTAGCACTTGGATAAATGGTTCCAGCTGCATTGTTCATTTTCTCTGTCATCTGGAACTTGTGATTTTTTTAGAATCTGTTTTTGTCCCCAGAGCACATAGACAGTCTCGGTAGAACTCTCCTCCAGCTGGTGTCACCCATCTAGTGGTCTCTTTAAACACCTAATGACTTCTAGGGAGGTAGCAAATTCTCACGTCTAAGATTGTCACCCCCTTGGTTTGCCACAAAGCCTTGTATTCTCATTATTAGATACTTTCGGTTTAAAATCAAACCTAGGTCTCTTCCACTCAGCAGGAGTCCTGAGAGGAAATCTCTTCGAGACCAGCATGATAACAACAAGGTTATGTTACAAATTAATTTTTTCTGCTTTCTGAAGGTGGTTATATTTTCCCGTGTTGGACACATATGCAGGTGGCGTTTTTGTGACACTACATACTCATGGACCCTAAGTTCTGGCAGTACTGAGCCCGATTCTGGCTCTTCAACTTACATCCAGCCTCTCTGAGCAATACTTTTTTAATCTGTTAAAAACGAGAAGAGTAAGAGCATAATTTCATAAAGTTGCACATGAGTACAGTCAGGCAATGTGTGCGAAACGCTCAATACAGACTGAGAATAAAACCCCAGTGAATGCCATTTTTATTATGTCTGTCATCTTTTAGGAAACCTATAGGAAGGAATTTTTTCTATACCTAATAAAAAAACGTTTATGCCCAAACATGATTTATCACTGTGATTTAAAAAATTAAATGGTAAATAAAAATTCAAATGGGCAACATTCGAATGAAGAACATGTACGTGAAGAGATAGTATGTATTAAAATTATGCTTATAATGATTTTGGATAACATCTATATGTAGTTTTGCTTTGAAGTGAAGTGATTGAAATAAGTGGCAAGCCACTTTCCTTCAGTGGCACCATCTCTGCATCTTTGGAAAAAGGTCAGGGTAGATTAGGGCAAACAAATGAAAATGGTAGCCAACATTTTCTGAGAGGCTAGGAAATGCCATACAAGTTTCATATTTTGCCTCCTATACTCACAGCTTTATGGGCTAGCTATGATTATCCCATTTTTATAGGTAAAGAAACAGACTCAGAAAAAATAAAAAAGGAATGTTTCTAGGTTTGCAGAACTAGTATCTTGTAGAATAGAGATTTGCACATGGTTTTATCGGGTCCTAAAATAATGTTTCTTCTTTCATCTATGTGACTGAATGTAAGAATATGGGGGAGCAGGATAGAGGAGGCTGTATTACTCACTAATGTATGTAGGAAAGAAGAACCAGGACTGAGCCAAGGACGACAGTCAAGGATACCAGGATTTCTTACCTTTCCTTCTTTCCTGGTTTTTCTTTGCATCTGTTCTTGCTGCATTAAAACCTGCACTTCCGGCCTGAGTGAACTTCTTCAAGGAAAGGTCTGAGCTTGCTGCTTTGCTCTACAACTTACCCACTTCTTAAGAGGGTAGTGAAGTTTCCTTAGAATCTCCTCCCCATCCCAGAAGTCTCTCTGATGGTGCCAGCACTGATGCCTACTCTATTCTGACTCGTTCTCCGTGTTGCCCATTTGCACACTATGCCCTGTGACTCTTCTCTCTTCCACCAGGCTTTTGCTTGTGGCATCACCCCTCCCACTGCCCTTAGAAGGCATGCCCTTCTTCTGCAAGCTTTGAGTCAAAATTTCCTTGTTCTTCTCTGTAGAGAAAGAACCATGGTCACTTACAGACTCATGTGGCCATAGCTGGGGGAGATAGAGAATCTTTGACTTCAAAAGGCATGTAGGTTTGAACACCAGAAAGCCTGCTGGAAATGTCACAGAAATGCAGGAGGAAAAAAAGAATGAGTAGATGGATTTTATGCTGTTCTTGAATACCTCAAGCTGCAGTTGTTAGTTACAGTGTATTACTTATAATGGTGATATATGGAAATGTATAATTGTTTTTAATTAATTTCATAAATCTATTAATTCATATGTAGGTTTTTACTGTGTAAACCATATTAGTGTATTTGTGTTTATATAGTTTTATGGCTTATAGGCATGAATAATACATGATTTCAATTTTAACTTTATTTTAGTATGATGAAAACTCCTTTTTCTTTAGGGAATATATTATAATAAGAGCCAGTCTTTATATTTGAAGAGATGTTTATATTTTTAAAATGTCTTTAGGTCATTATCTTTTTTTATATTTGAAGCACTGCTTAAAAATACTAAAACTTTAAGGGTCAGAGAGGTTAAGTAATTTTTCTCAAGCTACACAGCATCAAAGAAGACTCCAGATTAGAATATATGAGTGTTTCATTACCTTCCCCATAGGTCATGGTATTTCTTTTCAAAAAACAAGCAGATGATTTAAAATTTGAAGATTCAGTTATTTTTTAAGTCTGTTCCTGGAAGGTTGGAGTGAGGGATGAAGCATCCCTTCTTGTGGATTGGATTTTTTAAAAGTTTTTATTTATTTCTGAGAGAGAGAGGAAGCGGGGACAGAGGATATAAAGGAGGCTCTGGGCTGACAGCAAAGAGCTCGAGGTGGGACTTGGACTCACAAACCTTGAGATCATGACCTGAGTTGAAGTCGGACTCAACTGACTGAGCCACCCAGGCACTCGTGGATTTTGAATTTGTTTTCTTTATTCCGAATTATATAAAAGAGAAAATTCTCACAGATTGCCTTTATACTTGGTGAAATTCC
Source organism: Hyaena hyaena (assembly GCF_003009895.1). Lineage (NCBI taxonomy): Eukaryota > Metazoa > Chordata > Mammalia > Carnivora > Hyaenidae > Hyaena > Hyaena hyaena. Next base: position 93,780 of record NW_024081768.1, on the reverse strand, counting down.
ATTCTGTTTAGCAGATATGTTTTTGATAACCGTGCCATTGGATTTGAGATTCCTTTTAGTTATATTTATATTCCTAAAAGCAAAACTCATCAGCAGCTGCAAATAAAGTCACAATCATCATCACTCACAATATTATTTCCACCAAGTGCAAAATATAAACGATGGCATGGCTGAAACATATTGATCGTATTTCTTTGGAAAATCATGAAACTTCCTCTGAGATATACTATTCGTCATGACTGTATTTTTAGCCAAGAATAATGAATAACGGATAAAATGAAATATGGTAGGACATAATTGGCAAATGGAGAGCATTTTGCAAAAATCACTCAAAGTATTTTGAATTTCATTTCTAGTCATGGTTTATTTAACACGAGCTGAGCACTCAGAGTTGTGAAGAAAAGATTGATGGTCTTTTAGAGCAATTCCTAAGTGTAATATTATGTCTTAAAGAATTATGCCACTCTCTTTAAGGGTGCTGAGAAAGATGTTAGGAGGCATCAATAACAATTCAAGTATTACTAACCATCTGCATTTTGTAAATCAAGTAGACAGAGGGTTTCCCCATACACCCCCTAAAGGAATTGCAAGATCCCAATAGACATTTACTAAAGTATTTGTATAACTTCATATTTGTTCCTAAAAGGTAATAGATTTGTGGATAACCCTAGATGTCTTAAGTAGAAGAAGAAAATAAAAATAATACAAGAATCTTCACAGGGGAGAATTTCTATGTCAGTTTAGTATTGACATCAATGTTTCAGTTGGCATTTCCTGAAGATTCATTTTTGCTCCCAATGGGGAAGTCATTAATGTTCTGTCGAGTGAGTGTTGTTCTAAATAGTTCTCCTGTGTCATAAAGATTTTTTACGAGGTTCTCTCAGTCCGTGTGTTACCTCCAGGAAATAATTTAGTCATTGAGAACCTTCAGATCTTAGAAACTCGAGAAAAAGTTGATGTTTGTAATAAATGCTTTCCACATACCTTTCTCATTTCTGTCTTGTTTGTTTGCTTTCTGTGCTTTACCTTCTCTTTAGGCAGGGGGATATCGCAAAATTAGTGTAGGTTTAGTGTCAGGAAACATGACTGGAGTTGCATATCTGGTATCTATTAGTTTTGAAGCTATAGACAAGTTACTCACTTCTCTGGGCCTCATTTTATCCATCTGTAAAATGGGTTTAATAATAGTATCTAGGAGCAATGCTCAGACAAAATGATAAAGAATAGATTTTCATTTAAAGTCAACTATTAAGCCTCTTAACCCTTCTGATTCAGAGATTCCTCTTTTAAAGCTTGGGAAAATAATATATAAATCTGAGCTGATCTAATAGTCATTGCATCTGATCAAAAAACAGAAAAGGAGGGGTGTCTGGGTGGCTCAGTTGGTTAAGCATCTGACTTCAGCTCGGGTCATGATCTCACAGTTCCCGGATTTGAGCCCTACGTCGGGCTCTGTGCTGACAATTAGCTCAGAGCCTGGAGCCTGTTTCCGATGCTGTGTCTCCCTCTCTCTCTGACCCTCCTCTGCTCACACTGTCTCTATGTCTCTCTTTCTCTCTTTCAGAAATAAATAAAACATTTTTTAAAAAAAGGGGAAAGTGTGTGAAATGTTCTTGTAAAATAGTTTGCCTTATCTTTTAAAAAATTTAATGTATTATTTATTTTTGAGACAGAGAAAGACAGAGCATGGGCAGGGGGGGGCACGCACACACACACACACACACACACACACACATCTGTTCTACAAAATGCATGCAGTAAGGTTGGTTTTAACAGAAATGATAAAAAATATGTTATTCTTTAGAACCTGGAATCAAAAGATGTCATTGAGATTGAGGAGTTTCAGATAGGCGGCTGCCACTTGGAGCATTTATTTTTCTGATCTCATTCCCAATTTATGAACTTTTTATTATCCAAAAAAATTATGACAGGTTTGAAAGCATATTTATTGGTTCAGTTTTGAACCTCATATATCTTCTGGTAGAAGTGTTGACTGAACATGATTCAAAGGCAGAAAATTAGGTATTGCAATAATAAATTCTTTAGTGTCCCCTCTCTGTCTTCAAACAAATAAGTAAATGCAAAGAACAATGGTTATGGTCTCTCTTTACTCTTCTAGGCAATGTCTCATGAATTTTTTCACATGCTCCCTTTTTGCATATAAAGTTCTTCCTTATCTTGCCTCAGCGCTAAAAGAACCTTCTCCACCGTCTCACTCATTTATACAAAGCTCTAATAGCGTCACTGGGATATCTTCCCTGACCTTCGGACTAAGTATAGTCTGTCTGTCTATCTGTCTATCTGTCTGTCTCTCCATTGATTTGGCCCTCTCTCATACTCTAGGCATTTAAGAGGACTGATTAGTTCATTTACCTCTTAAGTCACTAGTCTGTGTATAGCTCAAGATCAGAAACATATTATATACACAAGAGGTTCCCAATAAATCTTTGTCCAATAAATGAATAATTGATGCTTTTTGCCTGGTGAGTGAATAATAGATGTTTTAAAAGAAATTTTATAGATGCAATTAAATAGTTTGGTTTTATGGCCAATCTTCTTAATCCAAATGTAGTAAAGTTGAAAGTTTGAGAAGAAGAAACTGAGTCAAGGGTTTGAATACAAGTAGTTTATTTGTGATGTGATTCTAGAAATCATGGGAAGGAATCAGAGAAGTGAGTAAGGGAGGGAAGAAAGTCAGTCAAAGTTGTGCTATTGACTGGTTACCACTGTGGGTTGCTGGGCCACCATCTTGCCAGAAAACTCTGAACAACTGCAAAGAGCAAACTTCAGGATTCTCCCACCCAAGAAGCAAGGAAGCTGAAATTTTTAAGTGCCAAACTCCTGTTAATGATCAGCTGAATGCTGCTTCTACACTGTTAATTCATTGGTACTTCTGGTATGTCCTTGTGGGAGCCAAGTCGGTGGTTTCCACGACCAGATAAAGCCCTTGGGCAAAAGTTCCCAGGCACTCATAGCCGGAAGTCACCAAGTCAGTAATACCCAGGAACACTAAGTACAAAGGGAATTATCCAATATCTCACAACTTCTTTAAAAGTAATGAATCCATATCTAGGAAATATGTCAATACTGGTAAGAACAAGCTTCTGACCCTGTACAGATGATAGAGTTCTTAAGTAATTTGTCCTTAAGTGGCTAAGTAATCTTCTAATTATATTTTATCAGAGCAAGAGCTCAGTTTGTAGCTTTGCAAGTTTGAGATCAGCACCACAATATTTATAGCAGCATTCAGAAAGGAAGCCAGTGCTGTTGAACAGTCCACTCTTACCACCATGGGGGTGGTACAGCACATTGAGGAGGCACTGGAGGGGACAAGAAGGGAGGCTGGCGCCATCCACTGGATGAGTTTGTCCTGTTTATCTGCTTGTTGAGGGTTCTAGCAGGGATGGATACCTTTCCTAGTGGACAATGTCCTGAGACAAAATGATCTACACATTTTGGGCTGTTTCCTAAGTCCATTCCCATGCATCTTCCTGAATATTTTCTTATTTTATTATCCTCAACTTCCAGTCTTTTCCAGGCTAAATCATTTTTCATTGTTCTGGTGTTCTCTTTGTGTATTTTTACCTGTGACCACTTTTCCCATGAAGTTGATGAACCACTACACTGTTGAAGATCTGCTCACCAGGGAAGAATGACCATCACTATTACATGTCATGGATATGATGGGGAATGAGGAAATTATCTATTTCCTGTTCACACTGACATATGAAGTTGATTCACTTACGAACGAGTTTCATGTTATCTTTCTAATGTCTGCTGGTCAGAGAGAACTTCTAATAGAGCCATAGGAGTGAGCTCAGGAAAGATATTGGTCAGAAGAGCCCTATGACGTAAGGGTCTGGATTCCCAAAGTGCCATTTTCATATGATGGATTGATGTTGTGCTCTTCTGACAGTATTTGGTTCATAATGGACCCATTGTATGGTATAAAGGAGACCATAGTCGAGCTCACATATGAGTATATCCATTGCATACTCATTAGAGGCTTCATGTTCTATTACGGGGTTTTTACTAAGGTCCAGTGGCCTGTCAAAAATCTCTGTTTAAAAGTGAATAATACTCTGGCATAAATAACACAGCCTGGCTTCAGAGGTCTGCCAGAGAACCAACATATTGTAAAACACCATGGGCAATGCATAAATACCTTTACCTCCTTGAGTGCACTCATGTGAACTGCTTCCTGAACTTACTGCAGAAAGCTATAATGTTCTAACCTCACTCAAAACTGACAGCCTAACGGGTCATGTAATAAATGAGTCAGAGCTATGTTGCTAAAAGTGGGACTTGCTACCATCAAAACTCAGAATGGTCATCCAAGCACCATCCCCGTTTCTTACTGGGAGGAAGCACCAAGTGAAATACTCTGAAATTTATTTTGGAAGAAATGCCTAGTATTACCCAAACTCTCAGGCCTCTAAACACTTCACAGACATGTCAGGCCCCCAAAACTTTATAGGGTTTAATATCCCACCTTTGGATGCATAAGTGTCTTTCCAGAATTTACAGAGTGCTTGCCGTTTCATTGGCATCAGGTCAAATTTACATGATGTTATCAGTATAGTGCAGAGGTATCAAAACTATAGTACCCAAGCAAAATGCAGCCTTCCACCTGTTTTCATACATAAAGATTTTTGTAATGCTTATTTATTTATATGAGAGAGAGAGAGAGAGATAATGGGGGGAGGGGCAGAGAGAGAGGGAGAGAGAGAATTCCAAGCAGGCTCTGCTTATGCAGGGATTGGACTCAAGAACTGTGAGATCATGACCTCAACCTAAATCAAGAGTCACATGCTTGGGGTGTCTGGGTGGCTCAGTCAGGTAAGCGTTTGACTTCAGCTCAGGTCATGATCTCATGCTTCACGAGTTCAAGCCCTATGTTAGGCTCTGTGATGACAGCTTAGTGTCTGGAGCCTGCTTCAGATTCTATGTCTCCCACTCTCTCTATTCCTCCCCTGCTTGTGCTCTGTCTCTCTCTCTCAAAAATAAATAAAGATTAAAAAAATTTAAAAAAAGAGTCACATGCTAAGCCAACTGAGCCATGCAAGTGTCTCCCTCATACATAAAGCTTTATTGAGACACAGTCACATCCATTATTATTATTATTTCTTTGCTTGAGTATAATTACCACACAATGTTACTTTAGTTTCAGGTGTACAGCATAGTGGTTCAACAACTCTGGACTTTATGCTATGCTAACCACAAGTATAGCTCTCATCTGTCATCATGTAACATTATTTCAATACCACTGACTCTATTCCTTATATTGTACCTTTTAACCCCATGACTTATTTATTCCATAACTGGAAACTTGTAACTCCAAACCCCCTTTACCCCACCCATCTCCTCTCTGACAAACCCCAGTTTGTTTTCTGTATTTATAGGTCTGATTCTGCTTTTTGATTGTTTGTTCATTCATTTTGTTTTTCAGGTTGCACATATAAGTGAGATCACGTGGAATTTGTCTCTCACTCTGAATTATTTAATTTAGCATAATATCCTCTAGGTCCATCCATGTTGTCACAAATGGAAAAAAAAAAATCTCATCCTTTTTCATGACCAAGTAACGTTCTTCTCTTCCTCTCACTGTGTGTGTGTGTGTGTGTGTGTGTGTGTGCGTGTGTGCGCGCGCATATCACATTTTCTCTATCTGCTTATCTATCAATGGACACTGGACACTTGAGTTGCTTTCATATCTGGATTATTTCAATTAATGGTGCAATAAACAGATGGGTTCATATGTCTTTTCAAAGTAGTGTTTTTGTTTCCTGTGGGTAACATAGTAGTGGAATTACTGGATACTTTGGTATTTCTATTTTTAATTTTTTTGAGGAATTTCTATACTATTTTCCACAGTAGCTGTAATCAATTTACATTCCCACCAACAGTGCATGAGGGTTCCTTTTTCTTCATATCCTTGCCTGCACTTGTTATTAGTTATCTTTTTTTTTTTTATTATTCTGGCCAATCTGATAGGTGTAAGGTGATATCTCATTGTGGTTTTGATTTACATTTAGCTGATGTCTCATGATGTTGAACATCTTTTCATGTATCTGTTGGCCATCTGTATGTCTTCTTTGGAGATATGTCCACTGGGGCCCTTTGCCCAGTTTTAACTGAGTTATAATTTGCAACCCTCCCATTCAGTGGGTTGCCTTTTTGTTTCGTTGATGGTTTCCTTTGCTGTGCAAAGGCTTTTTATTTTGAGATAGTCCCAATAGTTAAATTTTTGCTTTTGCTTCCCTTGCCTTAGAAGGCATATCTAGAAAAAGTTGTTGTGTCCTATATCAAATAATTTAATGCTTATGTTTTCTTCTAGGAGTTTTATCTTATGACTTATGTCAAAGAATTTGATGCCTATGTTCCTTTCTAAGAATTTTATGATTTCAAGTCTTACTTTTAGATCTTTAATCCATTTTGAATTTACTTTTGTGTATCATGTAAGAAAATGGTTCCATTTTATTCTTTCGCAGGTAGCTGTCTAGTTTTCCCCAACTGTTTATTGAAAGGATTATCTTTTCCTCATTGTATATTCTTGCCTCCTTTGTCATTGATTTATGGACCGTATAAGTGTGGGTTTATTTCAGGAATCTCTACTCTGTTGCAATGATTTTTATGTCTATTTTTATATCAGTACCTTACTGTTTTGACTTCTGCAGCTTTGTAGTGTATCTTGAAATCTAGGTAACACCCACACCCATTAATTTACTTAATGTCCATGACTGTTCAATGGCAGAGTTTATAAATTATGACACAGACTATATGGTCTGCAAGGTCTAAAATGCTTCCTACTTAACCTTTGGCAGTAAAAGTTTGTGAACTCTGGTCAGCAAGACAGTGCAAGCATGTCCAGATAATTAAAGTCCTTTCAATCTACATTAAGACAGAGAAAGAGATTAAAATAGTTTTGAGTCAAGACTGTGAAAGTATACTGCTGTGTTTCCAAGTGAATGCTAATGACATCTGGTCTTCCCTCTTGACAGGCATTGGAAAATATAGTTCCCCAGATCTATAGCTATATATAAAGAACAAGAAGGAATATTAGTTTCTTCTAGAAAAGACATAACCCCAACACAAAACGTATGATTAAGGCTACCAGTTTGCTATATTTATGTAAAATTAACATCATTTATCAAGATCTGTATTTTTTCTTTCCTTTTTTTTACATACCACATCAGTGAATTAAACAGAAATGTAATAAGACCAACTATTGCTGTGTCATTTAAGTTTTTGATGGTGGCATTATCACTGCTACTTCATCCAGGATGCACAACTACTTGTGATTTACTGTGAATGGGGGATGTGGACAGTTTTTCAAGCTTACATCTGGCCCGTTGTAGCATAATGACTCTCTTTTCATATGTGAGGAAACGGGATGATGGTTCAGCAATTTGCTAATTATATTCATATGGCTTATGCTCTCTGTAGCTGAGGAAATGTCCAAGTATTTATGCACTCAGAAACTGAGATGGGACGTATTTTGGGCAAGAGTCTAATTATTATGTGCCTTCTGAACATCCACACTTTAAAAGGAGAGACTACTCATTTATTATCAGTAGTATTTTGGATTCTGTATCCTATAGCCCCTCAATATCTAGATATTTTTTCCTCAATGAAGAGTTACTTTTACAAAATACTGTACATTGCTTTAGGAAGATATGGCTATTATATACTATTTGCTATAGAATTAAAGTTTCTTCCTTAAACAGATATGGTCTTCCTTTCAATCATAGATTCTGGATTCCAATAACTGGCTTAGATCAGGAAAGGAGAGTGATTTTTCCAATGGATCAGTTAACTTCTTCTTGTCTGTTTCTAATATTTTAATATATATATATTTATTAAATATATTTCATATATATATTTAAATAAAATATATATTAATAAATAAATATATACAAATAAAACATTATTCTCATTAGCTGTTCATCTACTTTGCCACTTGAAATGCCATCACCAAGATCCCTGGACTCCTTCCTGGACTTGCTGTATGTCAACCTTATCTCTAATAAATATGTGTGCCACTTTGTCTCAGCTATTTTGAAATTCCTTCATCCTTATCTATTAAGTTCACACTGGCATCTCTCATTTTTTCATAGATCATTATCACTTCTAATTTTCAAGGAGCATTTTCAAAAGTATACTAAGATTGACTTAGACCATCATTACAGGCATATTAAAGTCTAAATCACTGTGGAGTACCTCTTATTTAATAAACTCTCCCCCATCCAACCATATACTTTATTGGACCCTCCAGATCTATCCCCAGGCATGTTCCTACTGATTCCTCATGGTGTGTACTATCTACTTCTTTTCAGAATACATCCTTTCATCTTTGGGCCATGCAGAACAATTAAAAAAGGAACAGATTTTGAGAGGGGCAAGTATCACATCGGTTGGCATTTAGCTTGGGTGAAGCCCTTGCATAGTTTTCAAAAAATGAGAGATTATTCTCTTTATAAAGAGTAGGAAGCCACTCTGAATAATAGAAGATTTAGGGAAATCTAAAGATTCAAGATTCTCAACACATCTACTGAATTTTCCCATGAGAGATCTTAAGAGTTCTCCTCCTCCTCCTCCTCCTTCCTCATGGGCCTAACTTTACTGTAGAAGTCTTGCTAGAGCTGATAATTCAGCCTTCTTCTCAAATGCTTACAGTAAGATCTTGGGCCTGAAAGTCAACAAAATCTATCCTCTTTTAAAACATTTCCATTGAGGCTTATTTCTTTTTAGTGTTCCCTGGGTTAACAGTTGATTAAACAGAGATAGGCATGTTCTTTCAGAGCTCTGCGGCAGTTGTTAGCAGTTCAAATCCTTAGATTTCTAATTGTCCCATCACCCAGTACCTCCTGTCACACCTATATCTATTCTATTACCCTTAAGTCATGGTTGAAAGTCTCATTAACCTAACTTACCACCCACTACAGTGCCATGTTGCTATTTAGCCATTTGCAATCGAATCTCAGAACTCTGTTCCTGTGGTTCATAATCCTACTTTTGGCTCCAATTATCACTGTGCTTCCCTTGAACAGATTGTGACACAAGCCTTTGATTGCAATAGTCTATTTTGAGAAGGGTCACAGGTTGTACCAGTAGGGAATAGGAAAGTAAATCAAATAAAAGAAGAATCTCAATACAGTGTGTGCTAATGAAAACTCAAAAGGCCAACTTGGGCTTGATCCCATAGGAGACCTCTGGGAAACCACATGAAATGTTTCTTTGTTAGACACAAGCCATGTGACAAAAATTGAGCTGAATGTAAATAAAACAGGAAATAAAGTGTTGAATCCGTTAGGGAAATCTGGGATTTTGAGTATAATGATAGCTGAAATATGGATCCATGAATAAAGAGGTAACATACTCACTGATGTTATCCCAGAGGTAAGATCTAGTGAGAAAATACATTTATTTAAAAAAAAAACCACATAAAAATATATAAAAGACCTTATAATGAAAATTGTGTCCGCTACTCTATACTTCACCACTACTCGTCTTACTAATTAGGATCATCTGCTATTAACAATGTATGTATTTAGTTCTTATGGAAGTTATTACACAAATGTGCATTGCCTTTACAAATATTGCATTCGTGAGCACTATGTGTGTTCTATCACCCATTTCTCTTAATAGTAAAATTATTTCTTGCTTCATATATTCACTTGTCTTTGCATTTTGAAAATATGTAGAGATATGTAGATAGACCTAGATACATATACAAACATGGATGTCCATTAATATTGTATACATTTTAGACAACATCTCTTGGGATGAAGATTATAGTGCCCCTAGAGAAAAGAAGTTTTATTTGAGTCTTTAAATTATTTGACTTTCAGGGTTAATAAAGGTGTGTATTGATAAAGTGGTATTTCATTGTATGTAATATCAAGTGAATTGATGAAAAACTAAAACAAAACAAAACAACAGTGACAAAAATAAATAGAAGGAGCAGCAAAAAAAAAAAAGGGGGGGAGAGGAAGAAAAAGCAAAGATAGAAAATTAATCCATACCTAGATACCTAGCAAATACTCTCAGGCACTTGTGAGAGGTTTCATCTTTTCCTTGACTTTCTCCTTTCTGTTCAATTATTTTGATGTTTTTAATGTGTATCCTGAAATATTCTTTTCCTTGGCTATTCATTCTGGATATTAACTACATAGAGAGTTATTCTAACCTATTAGGTAAAATTCCTAACTTCAGAGCTTGAATTTCAAATGATAGTAACAATAATGAACATATTTTAGACACATGCCCAAAAACTTAAAACCAAGCTATCAAGACAAGAGAAATGAAGAAACTTAGAAAAATAGGGATATCTCTGGATTAGGAATCTGGACACTTCTGTTACTTCACTGTTAAAATTACTCTTAAAATAAAATGAGCACCTCGTTTCTGCTAGCTCTCTGCTAAGTACTGAGGCTAGAGTAGGGATTAAGGCACAGGTATTATGGTCTTAGAACATTGCATAAAGACCAAGTGTGATAAATAGAGCAAGGAGGCAGAGACAAAAAATGTCCAAGGGAACCCAAAGGTGAAGGGCTTGTGCCAGTTTTGATGGACTAGGCTTTCTGGAGGCAGAGTTATTTTGATTTGAAGTGTAAAGGAGAAGTGGAGTTTTTGCGGATGGTAGTGTCTTATGTGAAAAAAATAAAGAACATTTTGGATAGAGATTGGTCTTGTGGTGAGAAGGAGCACAGTAAGTTCAAAAACATTACACATAATTAGGTCCATGTAGAGCGGGGTTATCAGATATTTTCTACAGGAGGTGAGATAAGAATTATTTTAAGCTTTGCAAGCCATCAGCCTCTGTAGCAACTACTGGAGTTATAGTAGGAAGACAGGCATAGACAATATGTAGAAAAATGGACACGGCTGAAGCCCTAATTCAACTTTATTTGCAAAAACAGTCAATGGGCACTAGCTTTAAAACCCCTGATCTAGACTCTAAGGGGCAAAGTTTTAAGAAACTTAGGACTGCTGTAGCAAGCAGGCGACAGACGACCGATGACCTTGAATGAGAATGTTTAGGTTCTCCTTTGTCATTAATGAGTTGCCACTGAAGGCAACAAGCAAGGTAAGGAGACATCACATCTGTTACTGGATCTTCCTCTTTCACTAGAAAGTCATGAGTAGATTAAGGAGGAAAAATAGGGATAAATAATCCAATTAAGAAGGCATTACAGTAACCAGAACAAAATTGAGCTGAGCCCTAAGCACCTGCTCTCTCTCTCTCTCTCAACCTGTGACCTTGCTGTGTAGCCCCAGGTATGCTATGTAGTTTTCAGGTTCTGTAAGTTATAAGTTTATTTTTTCAAAGTTTCCTGATGGCTATTGCTTAAGGATATCTTGCAATAATAATAAGAACCACAATGGTTGTTCCAACTATAACATTGCTTATTGATAGGCTAAGACAGGCACAAAACTATGTACAAAATATTTCATAGAACAAGCTTATACTGAATGATTATTTATTTTTAAGTGCAATTCCACCTAGAATGCATATCCTGGATTATCATTTGCTAAATCTGCTAAACTTACAAGTATATAGTTAATGTAGTTTGTAACTAAGAGAGAGAGACATGGGTATGAAATATTAACTGACAATCATCAACATATAGCTGATCAGGGAAGCTCTGAACTAACCAGCTTTCTGACCCTGGCCAAGTTACCCTCACCACACATTTGGAGATTCCAGTAACTGATTTTCTTCATCTTTTTCTGTTTTAAGATAATATATAACTACCTGTACACTTTCTTGAATATATTTACTTGTTATTGTTGTGCAATTAGCTACTATGAACAAAATTTACTGTAATTTTATGGAGTACACTATACTGAATTTTTAGGGAAGAGCAAATTATCATTTACACACAAAAGTATCTCTGGCTCTACTTCTTTTTCATAAAAATTAATGGTCAGCCATTCTGATATTGAAATGTTTATTTCTTTAAAACCATTTTCTCTTATTCACTTTGGTCACAGTGTGCCATATTTGGATCAAAAATTTTGATTTATACTCGAGTCACACTGAGGGGATATTGATTCACTTGAACATATTTGAGGCATTACATTTCTGAATGCTACAGTTGTCTACAAAGGAGCAAAATTACTTCTCCCTATTTTTGTCCTCAAGGGAGCTTCATATTTGAGAAACAATCACATTTGATTCCCATACAGATCTGAGGCCCTGTTCTAAATACCTGGTCAGAAGGCAAGAAGCTCCTCCATATGGCAGAATAATGATGTCCTCAACCCATGATTTTAAGAATGATTGTAAAATCAATTCAATTATATTTTGATAATTTAATAATAGTGACAGCCATGATCAACAACATTGTGAAATATTCATGCATTCATATTGTTATCATAATCACTATAGGTAGGAAACTGAAACTCAGGATGATTTACCAACATAGGTCCCCCCCTGTGAATGAAGGAACTAACTCTGAACACAGGGAGTCCAGTCTTAGACCTTCTTATCTCTTCATTGTACCATGTTACCCTTATCAGCTTCATAGGTTTCCCTCACAGATAACTGCAGTTATTTTTAAGGAACTTATATGAGGGAGTGATACAAAGAATGTTAGAGAACTACATAACAGACTTACAAAAAGAAAGGCCAAGTCTACAGTTTGCTCTACCAGTGGTAGTACAGAAAGATGCACTACAAATTGATTTAAGACAGTACATCTCATGTTAGTGTTCCTACCACAAGAACAAACAAACAAACAAACAAAACCACAAAAAGGCACAAGGACACACTGAGAGGTGTTGGCTATGTCTATTGCCTTGATTATGGCAACGGTATCACTGGTGTATACACACATCCAAACTCACCAAATAATACACGTGAAATATGTATAGTTCTTTGCATATCAATACGTAAAAAGCTGTCACAAAATAAAATAAAGAGAAAGGGAAAATTCCTATCTCTCAAGAAATTAGAAGAGACAATCTGAAGACTTAGAATTCAGGAATGGTTGGATACAAAAGATACTTGATAGTACATATAATTAAATATCATTTATAGCACTATATCTTATTACGTTATTAATAAATCAGTCTGAATCTAGATACAGGCTATTAGAATTTTGAGAGGTCTAGAAATTAGCTATGGAAACAATACTTCAAAGATTTTTAGACATTTAAGTTGAAGAAGAGAATATGGGTGAGGCTTTATGTCACGTAGAAAAGGGAAGACTCATTCTTTGTGACCCCAAAGGGCAGAGCTAGCACCATACATTAATGAAAAGGAAAAGGTTGACGAAACAGGGAAAAAGAAGAGGAAGAACATAAAGGCAGACTCTTATGTAGTAAGCACCTCCTGTATACCAAGAAGTTTGAACATGCGATTAATCTCTATGCTTCTAGTAATTTACTTAGAGGTTCTGAGTTGAGAATTTGATAGACCTTCTCCTTCACTCAGTATGCACTTACTTTCTAATTACTTTTGCATTAAAAATGTGGACAAATACTCTCTGTCCCAAAGACTCATAGACCCCATTAGAGATATGAAGCTGCCAAATATAATTTTTGTTTCTCTATCTTACTAAAGCCCTTGATATTATGATGTCTAAAGATGAGGGTTGGAGTGACAATTTATTAGGTTTCATTGTCCAGCTTCTGTTTCCTTTTCTCCTGGTACCAGCATCTCCAATTTCCCTTAACATTCCTTCTTTTCTTCAGTTCTATCTTTCATGAGTTAGATCGTTCAGATTTTTTACTGTTCTATGGGTGGTCATCATTTTAAACAATAAATTTCATTTGCACATCCTTATGGCTATGTCATCACATAGGTCACAAAAATGGGTTTGCTATTCAATTTAGTGCAATAAATGGTAAGCTTAGGGAATCTTTCCTTCACCTCTTACCTGTACCCCTTCTTTTTTTTCCTTTCTTTTCTTTTTTTTTTAAATAGCTAAGTACAATGAAACCTTGCTTATTGGTTTCAGTGCTATGAGGACATGAGCCCAAGGCTGATAGACACCTCATGCAGGGGAGTGATGAAATGAATTATAGAATTATCCTAAAACATCATAAAAGAAAGCAGACCTTAAGGACAGAAAAATAGAATGTCAATGACTCAGCTTCCTTTGAGCTCTTGGATATGGTAAAGAGGAAAACTAGGACCATCTTCAAATTTTGTAGATAGCCAAAAGCCTATTTTAAATGCTGCTCATTTGGGAATGCTTTTCATCACTGATTAATAGGGAATAATGTTCTCTGTTTGGGCACTCTTCATCCATGTCATTTATGTGTCATTCCTTTTGCCTCCCAAACTCTAGGACTCATCAATTCTAACATGCAAGATATTGCAGCTCTCTGCCATAAATACATCTGCATTTTCAGCTTCTTTAGATTCCAAATATAACTGATGTCCTACAGCATTATCTTTCCCTGTCTGACTTATCTTATTGGTTTAATATCTTCAAGTTCCATCCATCCATGTTGTTACAAATGGATTTCCTTCTTTCTCCCCACTGAATAATAATATATCATATGCTATGGTATATCATATCATATGCAATATATATGTTACATCTTCTTTATTTATACATTGACAGATATATAGATTTTTTTCATATCTTCGCTGCTGTGGATAATGCTGTAATAAGCATGGGAATGGAGTTATCTCTTTGATGTTCTTTTTTCATTTCCTTTGGATATATACCCAGAACTGGAATTGCTGGAACACACAGTAGTTCTAAAACCAGAGAGTAGAATGGTAGTCGCCAGGGGCAGTTCAGGTGGCAGAAGTGGAGGGATGTCATTTAAGGATACAAACTTGCACATAGTAGACAAATACATCCTGGAGATCTAACACACAGTATAGTTATTATAGACAACAGTGCTTTATTATGAACATCAAACTTCATGTTTGATGAATAATTAATAATTATTAATTATTCCCACCCCAAAGAAAAGATGATAATTCTGTGACATGATAGAAGTGTAATCCAATGCTACGTGGCAATCACATTGTAATATATAAGTGTAGCAGACCAACATGTTGTACACCCTAAACTTACACAAAGTTATATGTTAAATATATTTCATAAAATAAAAAAAATAATGGATAATTGTGAAGGAAGGAAGAAAGAAAGAAAGCAAAGAGAAGGAAAAGGGGGAGGGGAGGGGAGG